>NC_134466.1:23852151-24193818 GCF_047948215.1 Lycorma delicatula
TCTTGGTAATTGATTGTTTGCAGGTCTAGTTGTTTCTCTAACCGCATGCATGTTATTATTATTGTTTTTTTTTTTCAAAAAGTTGATAATTTTTTTATATAATTTTTATCGCTTCTGTAGCATAATTAAAGATAATACATCTATTTTTTTGAAAATTTTTTGTGTATGTTTTTGTTTGTACTTTACATTAAAATATCTGTTATAATGAATAATGTTATTTGTATTAAATCCTATGTTTTATTTTGGTTTGTTGAGTGTAATTTTTTGGACTAATATATTTTTGAAATTTTGGTATAAAAATTTTAAAAATTTAGAATTTTTCATGGATTAAAACTTATTTTTAGCTAGTTAATATATTTTTATTACCTGTTTATAATTAAGTTGTATTTTTATTTAATTATTTAAACAGAAACAATAGGCTGATGCCTGAATAACATACTTTTCAAATAATAACGGAATTTTGTAACATAATAAAAAATAACTTGTTTGACCAGGACGTGAAACAATTTAATATTTTAGAATTATTATTTTAATACTTCTTATATGAATTTTTTGTGGTTACCCATAATTATTATTATTATATGGTAATTATTAAATTTATTTACAATTGTGGAGTGTTAAGTGTCAAATAAATTTCAAATGTGAATTCGTTAAAAGATTTTTTTTTATAATTATAATAAAATTTGAATATATTTATTATTATTATTATATAGAATGTAATGGATATGTATACTCTCACATGTTCACACAGTTTGTTATGTATAATTCTCAAGCAAGAATGTACAAAAACTTTTTTTTTAACTAGAAACCACTTCTGATTGATAACTTTTAGGAAGTTTTGGTGCTAAGTTTTTCTTACATGTTATACCTCTTTTTAAATTTATTTGCTCAGTTTTTAAATCAAATGTATAGCTATTAGTTAGTCAAAAAGAAAAGGAATATTTTATTTAAAAAGAAGAGAAATATTTAAATATCTTTAAATTTTTCAGATATTTAATATTACTTTTTTTTTTTATTAAAAAACCATTTATATGCGTTAAAGAAATTAATTTAATTCAACTGTGATGTTTATGTAATGTTTCTTGTTTTTTATATGTTAAAATAATATTTTTTAGTGTCAAGAAACTTAACAAATTTTTATTGAAATATATTATACGGATTTTAAATATTAATGACTTAATTATGCAATATGTAAAGTGCATTTGCAAAAAAAAATACAGGTTCAGTAAAAAAATCTTGTTTCCAATTTGATGTTGTCCTTGACCAAATCACGCTGTTATCATCAAAATTGTACTGTATTTAGAGTATAATTGTAAAAATAATAAAAGATTATAGTAAAAAAGTTTAGTATCGTTTGGTCTTTGACAGTTATGAATAATATTTTTAATAACAGACACTGCTTAAAAAAAAACAGCTTAAGCATTGAAAATTATAAAAAAAACTTTTAATTCTTAAATTGGTTCATGTGGGACTCTCGCTTTTAAAAAAACCTCCTTGTTTTTTTTTTAAATTTAAAAGTGTATTTATTGGAGTAATTGTTTAATTCAATAAGTTTGCCCGATTTGATATAATGTTATTCGATAAGACTTTCTTTTTCTGTTTTGCTTCTACACCCACCGTAAGGTATTACTTCGGAGGATGAATGAGATTGATATGTATGAATATAAATGATGTATAGTCTTGCACAGTCTCAGGTCGACTATTCCTGAAATGTGTGGTTAATTGAAACCCAACCATCAAAGAACACCGGTATCCACAATCTAGTATTAAGATCCATCTAAAAATAACTGCCTTTATTAGGGTTTGAACCTTAGAATTTTTTACTTTAAAATCAGCTGATTTGCGATTATGAGGTCACTACTAGACCAACCTGGTGTGTCAATATTATTCGACAAGATTAAAAAAAAATTACAGTTGACTAAAAATAAATAAATAAAAATATCGGCACCATATTGCCCTGTTGACTCTCATGTAGTTGACAATCAGGCTAAAATTAGATGAACGTAACCAAATTTATTTTTTTTTGGTGTATGGGTTTTTTAAGATATGAGAAAAAACTATTTAGAAATAATGCTAATATCCCCACCCTTAAATCTGATTGACTTAAAACTTTGGAATTTTAAATAATTTAATAAAAAAAATACATTCATCGTAATACAGCTCGATTTTTAGACAGCCACTAAAATTAAAAATCATTTTCAGAAATTAAAAGTGGCGAATACTATACCTACCAGAACCATCATAAGGTATTACTTCTGTGGATGAATGAGTATGTAGAAATGTAAATGAAGTGTAGTCTTGTACACAGGTCAACCATTCCTAAGATGTGTGGTCAATTGAAACCCAACCCCCAAAGAACACAGGTACACATGATCTAGTATTCAAATATATATAAAAGTGTAACTGCCTTTACTAGGATTTGAACCTTAGAACTCTTGACAGTTCAGCTGCAGTTGGGAAAATTAAAATTAATTAATAATTCTTTACATAAATTTTATACTATTTTCAGTTTTCAACGTAAGGGATAGTTTTACGTTACTTATTTACACCAGCGTTTCCAAAACTTTCTATAATGGAAAATGTACTTTAAAACCTGAAATTTTAATCTAAGTTATTTTTGTATAGTAGATAAATATAATTAAAAATAATAAATAAATTAAGAAAATAAATAATAAATATTTTCTATTCTTAAATAATAATTATTTAAAACGACAAATAAAGATCTTAAACTTACAATCAATTGTATTCCTTATGACTTGAATTTTTTTACTAATTGTATTAGAAATTCTTTTGATATTAAGCACAATATTACTAAGTTAAATTCTTTTATGTGGTATAGCATAAAGTCTGTTTCTTAGACTTTGATCTGTTACAGTATGATATGATCCTGCATCAGATAAATATTTCTATGTAAAATGAAGTAAAACATATATAGCTAATTTTGACATGCTAATGAGTACTTTCTCATTGTCTATGTTTCACTTCCGTACAGGACATACTATACATAACCCTTGGCTTACCTCTCCACAACTCTAAAGTTAAAATTTTTTGATTAAAAGTTTCATTTGCCATGACTATCCTTACTTACTTTTTATTGTGTTCTTCCAGTCCTGTGTCACCACAGTTCCCAAATATATGTAATTATTTACTTTTTCTATTTTTCGTTCACTTGACTTTACCACTTAATCCTCTTTGTTGTTTATTTTCATCATTTTATTTTTTCCTATATTTATTGTTATCTCTTCCTCCAGGGTTATTACATAAACATCTTTGAAGCATGTGTATGCCATTACCATGTCATCAGGAAATCTTAAAAATCTTATTTTTCATCTTTCTACTGTTACTCCTTCTTCTGATATATTCCTTAACATATCTTCAATGTAAATGTTGAACATTGTCTGTGAGAAGCTGTAACAGCTTGACCTAGATGCACCCAGTCGGTCATATTCTCATTTAATGCTCAGTAATATTCTAATTTACAATAAGAATATTTCCTTGTATTTTTACTTATGAATTAATAACTAATTAAAGCAAATGATTTAATGCACTTCCATTAAAGCAAGTACTTGGTTGTCATTATAATAGATTACAAACCCAGGAATTGCCCTAAACAGATTTTGGAAAATACCAGGCGATTCAAAAAACACTTCACCACTTTAAAAGCATATAAAAATTTATTAAAAAACCTTACTACTAATTTGGTTGAGGTCTCATTTCATAGAAAAACACTTCGTCGCCCAATATTCAGTTTGTTTCAATATGGCTTCCATTTTTAATGCGACATATATCCCGTCTGAAGTCGATTTCATTCCAGACTGTAGCCAGCATCTCGGGCGTTGTGTCTACAGCTGCGGTGTTAATTCAAAGTCTTAGCACAACAAGATCAGCAGGCAAAGGTGGTTCTTAAACCTGATCTTTAATGAAACCCACACAAGAAAAAATCTAGTAGGGTCAAATCTGGGAAACAAGGTGGCCATGCAGTTGGACCTTCACGACCGATCCACCGACCTGGGAATCGAGTATCAAGAAAATCTCTGACTTCTAGGCGATAGTTAGGTGGTGTGTCCTGTCTTACTGATAGTAATGAAAATTTTGAAGCATGTCCAGGTAAACGATACCATTCACAGTTTCCTCCTGGAAGAAGAACAACCTGTTTCAACGAAGGTTTGGTGCCAAGAGTAAATTATATGGTTACTAGGAGGATTCCTACTGTATTTTCTATGAATTATGTTGAACTGCAAATCGTGAAACAAAGACACACAGTGAGCATGTTCCACACCAGCAAATGTATCAATTTTTAACAACACTAGTGACAGCACTGGTGGTGAATTCTGTACTGATAAACCATGAGAGTTAAAATTTAATGTGTTTTGCTATGAATAAGACCTCAACTGAATCTGTTAAGTTAACTAAATAAATTTTTATATGCTTTTAAAGTTGTGAAGTAGTTTTTGAATCACCTGGTATTGAAAAAAGTATTGTTTGTAAGTCATGCAAATGTTCTAAAGTCACGTTAAAAGTTTCATATACTTTAATATTTATTTCATTCAAAAATTTATGTGATTCAGGAAAACATTAAATTATTCTGTTCAATTGTAGAAATCCAGTATCGTAATTTCCTATCAAAAGTTGTAATTTATCTTTTGTATTAAAAATGATAATATCATCCCTTGTAACGATAAATTTATATTATTCCGCTTTATAAAAATATGTAATAAATATTTTAATGTACCCTTTTTCCCAAAAAATGTCCAGGATCTGGTGTTGTTTAATAAAGAAGTAACTTAAAAAAAAAATCTTTTTAAATTTTCAGAGGAATTTTTTTGTATTTCAATTGAAGATTATTATGTCAAGTTAGATTTAATGTTTCCTCGAACTTATAACTTTTTTCATTTGTATTTCAGGTTATGTTAACCCTTCAATTAAGTTAAAAATAAAAATACTTCACATAGGTGGAAATTACGCTGATAGGTGAGATTTATTCGCATCCATTAAATCCAGTTAAACAGTTATTAAGGTGACCGTAAAATGATATATTATTATTTACCTATAATTGAATGGTAATAAAATAAAAATAAAATTCCTTTTACTTTTTGACTTTTATTTTTTTATAAAAATAACATAAATCTTGCCATTATTATATATTTATTTTTTTGTAGTAATAAAGATTAGTTGTAATTTATAAAATTAAGAAATAATTGATATAAATTAAAATACATAATTTTTATTTACAATAGTTAATAATTTATGATCTTTTAAAAAAAATTTAAATTATTTTATTAATTTACTGGTGATAAAATTTATTTAAATGCTTATTATTATTATTATTATTATTATTATTATTATTATTATTACAGTAATTAATTATTATTAAAGATAATAATTTTTTATAGATATTAATAAATAATTAATTGCAATTTGTATATGATATATTTAAAAATGAACGATATTATTAAAAAAAAAAAAAAGAAAAAAAAAGAAAATGAAAAAATTGTAAACATATTGTAAATATATTGATTTTATTTTTATTAGTAATTTAACTATTATAATAATTATTTAAATATATTCAAGGCTGAATTCAGTTTACATTCATTTTCACCAAACTGTGTTTCGTTGTCCTTCATCCATGAACTTTTCCTGGAATTTCAAAATCCCTATTTCAGATTTGAATAAAGTATCAAAACATTATAAAAAAAATGATTTCTCATTTTTTGATATCTTATCAAAAAACCTGATCACAATATAAAAAGTTGTAACCAAATTTTTTGTAATTTATAAATTTTGATTTCAAATTCTTAAAGATTATCAAAACAAAAAGTACCTATCTCCAATTGTTTCGGATATTTTATTAAAACTAAAATTTATTTTTACAATAAAAGTTTGTAGAATCTCTCAACCGGTTTATTTTAATTTTACTAGAATTGTTTATTTATTTTTTGATACTGTTAAGTACGAAGGTTATTTTTTTTCAAGGTCCGGGCGGTAACGAAATTAAAACCACAGTGAAGATAAAAAATATTTTATTTGTAACAAGTACTTACATAGTTACGCTATTTCTCTACATAGTTGCCACTCCGATTTAGACATTTGTCTTAGCGTGTTACCAACTTTTCAATACCCTCGTCATAGAACAAAGCCGCCTGTGTTTTCTGCCATGTTTCTACGCTGGTCTGCAGTTCGATGTCTGTGGCAAAATGTTGTCCTCCTAGCCAGCGTTTCATGTGAGCAAAGAGGTGAAAATCGGATGGAACCAAGTCTGGGCTGTATGGTGGGTGATCAAACACTTCCCAATGAAAACGCTGCAGGAGCTTTATTACAGCTGCAGTGTGTGGCCGAGCATTGTCATGGAAAAAGACAATGTCTGATGATTCATTATGGTAGCGCTGGAGAAATGTTAGGGAGCCAATTGGACCTTGAAAAAAAAAATAACCCTCGTATAATTAATTTGGGTCATTTAATAGGTTGACTGCCATAAGACATCAAATAATGTCTAAGCCAGTTATCCATGAGACATCATTTGATGTCTCAGTTTTGCAATACAATACTGCTATGAAACATCAAATGATTTCTCAGTGTAATATCACTCTTAAGATGCAATATTATTGTTTATTTTAATTTTTTTTTGTATCAAATTACATATTATTTTAAAGATAAAATTCTGTATATTTTTGTGTTGTATGTAGCACAGAATTTTTTGTTTAAATGTGAAATTAAAGAATGTTTTTTTTGAAGTTCATTAAATAAAAGCAAAATATATATAATTATAATAAAATGTGAATTAATTTTAGCTGTTTACTGACAAAGTTTAGTTAGATTTTAATTTCAAGTACTCTTAAAAATACGAATTAGATTCAAATTTTACTTTAAAAATCTCAATTCAAAGTATAATTATCAAAAAATTGTGATTTTATTACAGAAAAGAGTGAGTAATAATTTATGTTAAAAAAAAATTATAGCAATTAATAAAAATAATATCTAAACAATTCTGGAGTTATAGAATTAAAAATAAAAATAAATACAATCGGTTGTTAATAATTAAAAGATATTATAATTCAATTAAAATATGTTAAACATTCTGAGACATCAGTCTCATTATCCACAGTTGCTATGAGACAAATTGATGTCTCAACTTTATTTTTGAATATTTCAAAAAGTAAAGTTGCAAAGTGAAATCGATATCAAAAATTAGTATTAGGGTAACAAAGCCCTTAATGAAATTGAAAAAAAAATGGCATCACCGGTTGATATCTTTAGCAAAGTATAGCAGCCTTGGAAATGCTGCATTTTTCAATGTGGCAGTCAACTTGTTAGGTTCAAATCATTTCACTCATTTTCAAAAGAAAAAAGTAATATGTTGAAATGGAGGTGTAGAAGGTAAGTGCTATACGGAAATAGTTTAAATTTTAAAACCGTGCTTCAATAGAATACAAAATGTAGAAATGGTTCATTATTTACTAAAAGAAAGAAAGTATATAATCACTCAAAAAAATGGGATATGGATTTTTTTTTTTTGACATTTCACGACCAGGGGCTTCAAAAAACTAAAAAATGTGGGGGTAATGTTTGTATGTATGTATATTGGGGTATTTGAAGTGACTAGATATACGATTTAGATGAAATTTTGTACAGAGACTCATATATATGGGGCAGTTTATTGGTAAAATTTTGGGGTCAACATTAGCAGAGGGTAAGGTACATTTTACACTTAGGGTTAGGGTTAGGGTTCACTTTATGTTGGGCTCAGTACATGTGTGCATGCTTTTTTTTTTAAAAAAACTTTCTCAAAATTCCTCTTTCCCCAAAAAACCAAAAAAAGCTGTATTTTTATTTAATGCATTTTTTTTTTAATGTTTTCCTGAGCATAGTAGTACTGAAAGTGGCACAAAAAATATTTTTGGGGCAACATTGTGGTTGGGGGACACGATCACAAGTTTAAATATATCAATATTTTAAATTTTTTAAACTTTTTTCATATATAATTATTTTTCCATTATATAAGAATAAATAATCCAGGAAAATATTTCAACTTTGTAGTCAGATTTTTTTTTAGAGCTTTTCATTTTAGTTTTAATGAGTAATCTTTAATACTGTTCATTTTAAAGACAAAATATTACATTATTGATTTATATACAGGGTGATTCAGGAGGATAGGGCAATACTTTGACAACTCATTCTAGAGACTAAAAAAAGAAAAAAGTTCATATAAACATAGGTCCGAAAACGCTTCGTTAGTGAGTTATACAGGGTGAAAGATTTCGCCCAAGTTTCACTTCCTCCGGGACTCTGGGAAGATCAATTAAGGGGCAAATTCAATTGTTTCTTATGGTTTTTAAGCTGGGAAATCGAAAAAATAGGTCCCAGAACTGAATCTCTCAGTTTCTAAGATATTCCATGTAAAACGCCAAAAATAGGGTCAAAAACACATTTTTTTACGTTTGACGTACAATAATGTTGTTAAATTGACAATAAATCATACATTTTTTAAACCCAAATTGTAGATAATTTAATTATAAGAAGATTGATGTAAATAATGTCAACAGAAAACAAATAAAATTTTAACATATCGACTCATATTAACAACAACCGACGAAAACTTAGAAGAAAATGTTACAAAAAAAGAAAAAAAAAGTATTTTTTCAACAGAATTGATTTTTAAGCACTGCAAAATGAATAGAAAATTACACTTCATAACAGTTTTCTGAAATTTTTACGATAAGAATTCGACGTAATACGGCAAACACGATTGATCAGCGAAAGGTTATTTAACACATTATCACAATTAATTGACAAAAATGAATAGTATTTAAACAAATTGTGATGAAAAAAATCAGTGTTGCCAACTTGTTTTTCGTAGATCTAAATTTATTGTACCTACTAGACACATCCGTTTTCTTTTTTTGTAACATTTTCTTTTAAGTTTTCGTCGGTTTTGTTGTTAATAAGAGTCGACATGTTTAAAATTTTATTTGTTTTCTGTTCGCATTATTTACATCAATCAAATTATAATTAAATTCTCTACAATTTACGTTTAAAAAATGTATGATTTATTGCCAATTTAACGTTATTGTACGTCAAACTTAAAAAAATGTTTTTTGACTGTATTTTTGGCGTTTTACATGGGATATCTTAGAAACTAAGAGAGATACAGTTCTGAGACCTATTTTCTTCGATTTCCCAGCTCAAAAACCATAAGAAACAATTGAATTTTCCTCTTAATCGACCTTCCCAGAATTTCAGAAAGCCTTAATTTAACCGGAGGAACTGAAACTCGGGCGAAATCTTTCATCCTGTACAACTCGCTAACGAAGCGTTTTCGGACCTATGTTTATATGAACTTTTTTCTTATTTTTAGTCTCTTGAATGAGTTTTCAAAGTATTGCTCTATCCTCCTGAATCATTCTGTATATTCACAAATTATTTCATGTGAATTATAAAGGTTTTTTTTGTTTAACACATTAATGAAAATATGAGTTTTTCTAACGTGGACCTTGCCAATTTTCCTAAATTGGTACAATCCTAAAGATTGTAGTATTGAAACATATTGATTTATTTTAATTTATTCTACATACCCAGAATGTATATAATAAAATCAGACCGAAGAAAATATGGAATGTGTTTTCATTTTCATCGCATACAAAGATGAAGTTATGCGAGTGAATATTGCACCTATAAATCATGGAGCATCAATCGCCAAAATATTCTATCAGAAAAAAAGTAACCAAGTGCATACTTGCCAAAATTTCCCGTATAAAATATGATTCAAAATATCAAACTGGACTTAATTTGATATTAGGACTTATTTGAATCAGAAAAAAAATCCATTTTGGTGATAAAAAGAACAATATTTTAACACTATTTTAACTAAATTACCATTTATTCCTAGTCAGTTAAAATATTGTTAAGGAATAATACCTTATTCCTTAACATTATCATGTGCAAGAGGATAAACTACCCTGATCAATAGATAAGACGTTTTCCTTATTTCTGAACCTTCTCCCTTGCTATCAATTTCAGTGTATACAGATGAACAGTGATAATACAGATGAACTTTATGGATGAATTTTTCCTTCTTTTATTGCTGGTTTAATTGAGAAAAAATGGATTACACAATGCAAAAGAGAATATTCATTGTTTCCCGATACATTAGATGTGCCAGTTATGCCCACATCCTGAATTCCTTCACAGAAAAGTATGGTGTGGATGCACCAATCAAGGCCTCTATCAATCGACTGTATGACAATTTCCAGGAGATAGAGAAAGTGGCAGATGCAGAATAAAAGTACTAACTCCAGAAAAGTTGATCGACGTACTAGCATATTCTGTTAGTCCCAAGAGGTTTGTGCGATGACTATCTAGCCGGTCTGGTCGTCTCTCCGTTGGTAGTGCCCACATAGCATCGCTCAAGTGTTTAAAGATGCATCCATACAGAATTCGTGTCGTTCACGAGTTGTTACCTGCAAACATTGGAAAACGTGTAGTTTTCTGTCAGCGATTCATGTCAAAAAAAAAAAGAAAAAAAGATTCATGTCATTTGTAACGCAGATGGGAAGAACTTGATCAGTTTTGGTTTTTTCCACCTTGATGGATATGCGAATGCATAGAATTTACGCATTGTTTTATTTTATGGATGTCATATATATATTTTTAGTAATTGACGGGGTGCGCCTACCCATTTTAGCAAATATATGACTAGCGAGCAGTTGGGACACGTAAGCCGGTAGTGTATAACACCGCGCTTAGTCCTTAGTCCTCCTCCGCTGTTAGGTAAGTTCTAGCAGCTATTTAGGACATCGGTCTCTAAACTGTTTCGCGGCTCAGTAACCGTTTGTGATAGAGACATTCGGTCTTATGCTTTAGGGCGATCGAATGGGGTGGTGACGGGAGAAATGGCAAGTCTTCTTTTAACATTATTTTTCTGTGTTCCTCAATTTGTCGCAACACCTCATTTGTCGCTTTATCCATTCATTTGATTTTTTAAATTGTCCTATAGACCGTATTTCAAAAACTTCTAATCTTTTCTTCTCAGGTACTCCGATCGTCCAAGTTTCACTTCCATATAACGCTCCAAACATATACTTTCAAAAATTTTTTCCTGATGTTTAAATTAATTTTTGATGTAAGCAAATAATGTAATATGAATTTTTATGTAAAAAAAAAAAAAAAATAAATGGTTACATATAACGTAAAAATTTGAATTTAAATAAATATTGACGTAATTTTTCATTTGTTATCCTTTAATTTTAGAAAATAAAATGCTAAAAAAAATTAGTATCTCAACAACCCTTGTTCATTGTACAAGATATCTTTTGTTTCTTTAAAAAGCTTGAGGGTATGATGTTTTATTATTTCTTTTTTAATAAAAGTAGACTTAATTTTAAGAAGAGTACGTAATTAAAATACTGATAAATTATTTAGAATTTTAATTTTTTCTCTATATAATGATTGCTTCACATTACGTAATAAAAAAAATCTATTTTAATATTTAATATTAACAGTAATGTCGTTTATACAGACAAGATGGTAAGGTTAATTTACTTCCAACAATTAAAGTATTGTAAAAAATATAATATTAAAATCTAATTAAAAATAACGTTATAATAAAATTACATCTTGCAGTAAAAGTAAGTTACGCGTGCGCGTGTATATGTGCTTTTTATGATTCCAATAAATTATGCCTACTGATAATTAACTTGTTACATTCCCCCTACACACACACATCGTTGTTCACATAATCATATCTCAGTTTATTCATAGTGTACTAGTCATGCAAAATACTGAAGAATATAAACAAATTAACTTTACGAGGCACATACTACTTCAATAAACTAAAAACAAGATTCTTAATGTGTTTGCCTTTTATATATGAATTAGCTCCCCGTATATCCCGCGCTATACGGTTGCGTTTCTCTTAGCGGTCAATCTTTACATTTTGTGTTTTTAATTCAAGTAACCGGAGGCAAGTGCCGCCAGTCAAACATACAGTAACGGTGGCAGTGCCTGTGTTGATTGATCCACAGCGCCGTATATCATCGCACCCCTTAAAAAGATCGAAATTCAAAAAAACCCGAATATGGTTTTTAAATATTTATCTGAGGATTATTTGCAAGCTCAAATCTGCTGAATATCTCGTTTAGTATGTTTCCAAAAGTTCAAGAGAGTGGGTGATAACGCGTGTCCATATAACGGTGACCTGGATGACGTGGAACACGTTGTGTTCCACTGTTGGGAACCCTTGAGGAATAATTACAGACATCTGAGACCTCTCACACCAGATAATATAATAGAGAAGAAGCTTTACAACGAGGAACTCTACTTACTACATACTGATTCTTACTAACAGTAAGGAGTCAGATGCGAGGACAGAATTAGCCTGAGAAAGTCCTAAATATTCCAGCTACTAGGTGAAGAATTTGACCGGTGAGCGAGGGGGGATGGACAGCCTCCTGCGGAGCCGTAGTTCGTTCGCGCTTCCGTGGATGGGCTACGTTAATGATGTACAAGGACTCTCGAACCTCTGGCCTGGAGGCACCCTCCGGGGCTGATAGTACTCCACTGTGGCTCGGCCCCGGTGGGCAGAAGTAGTGAGATAGGAATTTTAGTCGGTAGAGTAAAGCCCGGTTTGACTTTAATGGACGAACCACAACTCTCCGACTTTGCCGGAGACCAGCTTCCGGACTCAAGAGCTCTTCCCTGAGCTAACGCAAAAAACGCCCTTTTCAGGGCCACCACAAGGTTATGAATTACGAGACGTCGAAGCCATTCGACGACAACAGCTCTTCTCGGGGCTACCATTAGGTTAGTTATTACAACGAGCTGTCGAAGCCAATCGACGACAAAAACGGCCCATTTCAGGGCTACCATAAGTTTAGTAAGTGGCATGTCCCGTCGAAATCATTCGGCGATAGTAAATATGTATATACTATATTCTTTTTTTTTTTATAACATGTTTGTTATGTTTTCATATTTGTACATGTTTTTTTATAACATATTTCGTAATTATTATTTTTATTAAATTTAAAAAAAGAAGTCAAAATATTGCTTGACTTTACCGGGTATTATAATAAAATTTAAGGAAGTCAGATCCCCCTCAAAAAAACTATATTTTTTAGAGGTAGGGAATAAATTATAAGAAAAATTTTTCTAAAAATTTTCATATACGAGGTGCGAAAATAAAGTAATGAGACTGATTTTTCTTTGCAAGATGTGGCAATCCTACAGCTTGGGTAGGCACACCGTCTTTGACCTCAGTGTATAAGCTACTTCTAGTCCAAGCGGCACATTGATACAACTGCTCGGTCGTGAGTTTTAGTGTAATAAGTGAACACGTGTTTGTGTCTCTCGTCACAGAAATGAAACCGCAAAATATTGCGCGACGGTATGCCGTTTCTTTTTGCGTTAAATCGGATGAAAACGCGACGACAACTTACGGTAAACTTCAGAAGGCTTTTGGAGAGGAGGTTATGTCAAGAGCTCAAGTTTTTCGGCGGCATAAAATGTTTAGTGAAGGCAGAACGAATGTTGAAGATGAAGACCGCAGTGGACGACCATCAACCTCACGGACAGATGTCAACTTGACCAGGGTGCGTAAAATCGTACGATGTGATCGAAGATTATCCGTGAAAATGATCGCACAAGAACTCGACATCGATCGAGAAACGGTTCGTCTAATATTAACTAAAGATCTTGGTACCAGAAAGATTTGTGCAAAAATGGTCCCCAAAAATCTCAAACAACAGCGAGAAACACGGAAAAATGTGGCAGCCGATCTGTTAGAGCAAACGGAAATCAATCCGGATTTGTTGAGTCGTGTTATCACTGGTGATGAAGGTCGGTTTTTTCAATACGATCCAGAGACAAAACATCAAAGTTCGCGACGGTGCTCAAAGGGATCACCCAGACAAAAAAAAGCTCGCATGGCAAAGTCAAAAGTGAAACGCACGCTTGTATGGTTCTTCGATTCCAAGGGAATTGTTCATAAAGAGTGGGTGCCTCCTGGACAAAAAGTTAACCGATATTTCTACAAAGAAATTTTAGAAAGACTTCGTAAACGAGTTCTTCGTGTCCGTGCCGACATCGCTGATAATTGGATTCTGTATCTCGATAATTCGCCATCCCATACTGCTCTGTCAGTACAGCAATTTTTAACCTCAAAACAAATTTCAGTACTACCACAGCCACCTTATTCAACAGATATCGCTCCGTGCGACTTTTTTATATTCCCAAGAGTCAAAATGGCGGTCAGGGGACACCATTTTCAAACAACACAAGATGTCCAAAAAGCTGTGACGAGGGTCTTGGAGGATATTACAGAAGATGAGTTCCAGAAATGTTAACCGTCAATGGCAGAAGCGCTGGAATAACTGTGTTCAATCAGAGAGGAACTACTTTGAAGGAGACAACACTAAACATGACTAAAACGGTAAACAACATTTTTTTCACATCAGTCTCATTACTTCATTGTCGCACCTCGTATATAGGTTAAGTTTAACAAATTTTCTTTAGTAAAGTTTTCTATGAATCTAAAACTCCCTCCAATAAAGGTTCAAATAAGAAAAAAAATTTCAAAAACGTTTTCTGTATGCTTGGTCCAGGGTATATAATTTAAACCCACCGGGTTGGTCTAGTGGTGAACGCGTCTTCCCAAATCAGCTGATTTGGAAGTCAAGAGTTCCAGCGTTCAAGTCCTAGTAAAGCCAGCTATTTTTACACGGACTTGAATACTAGATCGTGGATACCGGTGTTCTTTGGTGGTTGGGTTTCAATTAACCACACATCTCAGGTATGGTCGAACTGAGAATGTACAAGACTACACTTCTTTCACACTCATACATATCATCCTCATTCATCCTCTGAAGTATTATCTAAAACGGTAGTACCGGAGGCTAAACAGGAAAAAGAAAGAAAAGGGTATATAATTTAAAAGAAAAACTAGACGTTACTTGATAGTTCTATACAAATGTTTCACGAATTTCTCCCGGAACTTTCATAACCTATTCAACTCGTGAAAATAATAGAAAAAGTTCATATAAACCTGTCCTAAAATGCTTTGTTTGCGATTTACGGCCAGTGAAAGATTTTCCTCGTATTCAGCTACCCGGTGAAATGAGGTCGTATCGAAATTTTTATGACATTAATTAAGGGACAGAATTAGTATTTCTTATGACTTTTGATCTGAAAATCGAATAAAAAATGTCCCAGAACCGTATATGCAGTAATTTTTCAGAAATCTGAGGTAAAAACTCAAAAAATGGGGTAAAAAGCGCTGTTTTTTAATGTAAAATAACTTTGGTAAATGTGTAATAAAACATAAAACTTTTACAAAATTTAATTCTGAACAAAATGGTATAAGTTGAATAAAATAATGAAAAGTTAGAAAAATTCGAATATTATTTAGAAAGAGGTACAATAAATCAAAGTGCTGTTATTAATAAAATTATTATCGATGCAGTCCAGCGTAGTCCAACCCACCGGGTTGGTCTAGTGGTGAACGCGTCTTCCCAAATCAGCTGATTTGGAAGTCGAGAGTTACAGCGTTCAAGTCCTAGTTATTTTTACACGGATTTGAATACTAGATCGTGGATACTGGTGTTCTTTGGTGGTCGGGTTTCAATTAACCACACATCTCAGGAATGGTCGAACTGAGAATGTAGAAGACTACACTTCATTTACACTCATACATATCATCCTCATTCATCCTCTGAAGAATTATCTAAACGGTAGTTACCGGAGGCTAAAAAGGAAAAAGAAAGTCCAGCGTAGTCCAGGCGTCAGACTTTTTAAGGGCAGTCTTTCTATTTAAATCTTTTACTAAAAAGATATCAAGTAAAATTAGTTAAATAAATAAAATCTGAGATAATTTTAGAATATTTTTTCCCCAATATATAAAATAAATAAAGATTAATAAAAAAAATAAAAATAAACAGAAGAGACCCCTTTCGGACATTCATTAATATCTCTATGAAAATTCATGCATTTGTTAAAAAATTTACTGGATTTTAAAAAGTTGGCTGATTAGTGTATGACTTTCCCTATTACGCCGGTCAAATAATTATTTCAAAAATAAGATTTAAGAATCAAATTCAAAAATTTGGAAATGATTTTTTTATTTATTTTAGAGGTTTTCTTACTCTGAAGAAAATTAATTAATTTTTCGTAAATTTTCCTCGTTTCTTTCTTAAATAATTTTGTTCAAAATTAAATTCTCTACAAATTTTTAAATGCCGTTTAGTAGGGCAGGATAACACGTCAAAGATTTCACTATGACCTCATTTCACCGGTGGACCTGAAATCCAGGTAAAATATTTCGCTAGCCTTCTCGATAACAAAGCGTTTTCAGATATATGTTTATATGAACTTGTTTTCTTATTTTAAGCAGTAGAATAATTTTCCAAATTATTTTCCTTTCTTCCTGAATCACTCTGTATGTAACCTAGAGTGGTCCAAATAGGGCTAAATTTTTGTCGAAAAACGTGCACCCCCTGATTTAAAAGTACTCTCAAAAACAAAATTTTTGACGCGTTGATGAACCCTTTCCGTTCGAAAAAAGTCATCCCCCACTCCACTTGAATTTTAAAGGGGATTTAACATGGGTTTTAGGTTATTTTCAAGTCGTTACGATATAGCGCTTGCATGTTTCATCACAAAACTTCAAAAATAACGTATATAAGGGTTTTTGGGGTCGGAGAACACGAATTTCAAGTAAAAAACTTATTTTGACACATTGAAACTGTCAAAATCGCTGTCAATCAATTGACAACTAGCGTTCTTATGAAGGAAAATCAATGTTAGACATTACAAACAACGTTAATTAGGGTTTTTGGGGTCGGAGAACACGAATTTGAAGTAAAAAAACTCATTTTGGCTAGCTACGCTAGCTCTTTTTGATGAAGATATCTCAACCGAATTAAAACTGAAAATGGTTGAAAAACTAGCAATTTCGGGTGAAACTAACGAAAATTTATTATCTGCGACAGATGATGATTGTGATTATGATAACGAACCTGCTCACACGAAACGCTACGAAACTAAAAACGTTAACGAATTCTTAAACAAAGAAATCGACTTTTTTGTCAACACGGAGTCCTTGAATTTTTTTAAACGATTCGAACTTGCGACTAGCTTTCTAGAAATTGATCCGTGTAAGTGGAGCGAAAACGAAGATTATTTGGCTGCTTTGAATCGTGTTAAAAATCTAAAGGTCGTCAATGACTGCTAAGAAAGAACGGTTAAGTCGGTGAAAGAATTTAGATGTAAATTCACTAGAGATGAAAGTCAATTGCAATATATACTACAAATTGTAAATGATCATCGCAAAAAACATCCAAATGTATATAATTACATTACATATGTAATGTAATATAATAATAGAAATAGAAATCATAAAATTTTAACAACATTATTTGAATAATTATATACATGAATATAAAATTTTTAAAATAAAATGAGAGTTGATCTTTTTGAATCTATCCTTCAGATTTTTTTTTAATTGACAACGACTTCAACAGTTTTAATGTGTCAAAACAATTTTTTCACTTCAAATTCGTGTTGTCCGACTCCAAAAACCCTAATTAATGTTGTTTGTAATGTCTAATATTGATTTTTCTACATAAAAAAGCTAGTTGTCATTTAATTGGCAGCGATTTTGACAGTTTTAACTTGTCAAAATAAGTTTTTAACTTAAAATTCGTGTTCTCCGACCTCGAAAACCCTTATTAACGTTATTTGTAATGTCTACCATTGATTTTTATACATAAAAACGCTAGTTGTCAATTGATTGACAGCGATTTTGACAGTTACAATGTGCCAAAATGAGTTTTTTTACTTCAAATTTGTGTTCTCCGACCCCAAAAACCCTTATATACGTTATTTTTGAAGTTTTGTGATGAAACTTGCAAGCGCTATATCGCAACAACTTGAAAATAACCTAAAACCCATGTTAAATCCCCTTTAAAATTCAAGTGGAGTTGGGGATGACTTTTTTCGAACGGAAAGGGTTCATCAACGCGTCAAAAATTTTGTTTTTGAGAGTAAATCAGGGGGTGCACGTTTTTTCGACAAAAATTTTGCCCTATTTGGACCACTCTATTGTAACCATAATAAATATGTAATAATGGTGACAATTTTAACCTTCTAAAAAAAATAAATTAAAACAGTTAAAAATGGTATTAAATAATTCAAATTAGAATATATTATTGTAAACGTATATGGAAGTATAGAAATATAGTGTTATTCAAACGAGATAATATCGAGTTTGTTACGTAACTGGAATTTATAACTGGTCAGTGTAAATATAAAACACGGTTACAAAGAGCAACTAATAACATGTTAAGGATTTTCTAAAAAAAATAAAATCATACAAGTGATAATTTCGATTAAATTAATATAAAATTTTATGAACTTTATTTGCAAAATGAATTACCGACAATCGATAATAAATTAATACAAATAATAAAAAAAGAAATCGTTGTAAGTTTTCTTAGAATAAATGAACTACGCGCACGTAAACCGAGCCAAGAAAAGATTTAGTGGGAGAAGATTTCAAGGACCCATTCGTCCTTTTAACATAATTTGTCTGCTATTAATTCTCTTTTTTTTCTACATGATTTAGGCTAGTATATTTATTACTTCTTTCTTTATCGTAAGGTATACATATATCTTACGACACAGCTGTTAAACAGCTGTTTTTAGTTCAATAAATTTAGACCTTTGAAAAATAAAAATAATTTTAATCTACTTTAAAAAAATATACTATAGTTTATAATTACTGCATTAATTTACAATAAACATCACCTTTCAGCCCTTTTCTATTAAATAATTCTGTATATATCATCTGTATTGTGTTGTATTTTAATTAACATCTCTGGCTTGGCTCAACATTAATTTTTCGAAAATCTCTTAATGAATTGCTATGTAGTGTACCAGGAAGTTCTCCCGGGACATTCATAACCTATTCTACTCGTGAAAACAATAGAAAAAATCATATAAAAATATGTTATAAAATTCTTCGTTTGCGAGTTATGGCTAGCGAAAGATTTCGCTCGGGTTCAGTTATCCCGGTGAAATGAGGTCGTAATGAAATTTTTAGGATATTAATTAAGGCGCAGAATAAGTGATTTCTTATGGTATTTGAACAGAAATATGGATAGATCCCAAAACCGTATTTGCAATGGTTTTTGAGAAATCTGGGATGGAAACCAATTAATTGGAGTAAAAACCCCTGATTTCTTTATGTTTGATGTACAATAACTTTGTTAAATGGATAATAAATACATAAAAAGTTTAAAAAACTTGTAGAGAATTTAATTCTAAACAAAATGGTTTAAGAAAAAAACGAGGAAAATTTACGAAATTTAATAAATTTTCTTCACAGTAAGAATCTCCTAAAATAAAAAAAATCTATTCCAAATTTTTTCAATTTTTATTTAAATCTTATTTTGAACATAATTATTTGACTGGCGTAATCGGGAGCCATATACTTGTTAGCCAACTTTTTTATATCCAATAAATTTTTTAACAAATTGCATGAATTTTCATTAAGATATTAATTCAAGTCCGAAAGCAGGCTTTATTAATCTAAAGTTACTAAATATAAAGGAGAGTTTATTAATCTTTATTCTATACAAAGTGATTCAGGAGGAAAGAGCAATACTTTGACAACTTATTCTAGAGGCTAAAAATAAGAAAAAAGTTCATATAAACATAGGTCCGAAAACGCTTCGTTAGCGAGTTATACAGGGTGAAAGATTTCGCCCGAGTTTCAGTTCTTCCGGGTAAATGAAGGCTTTCTGAAATTCTGGGAAGGTCAGTTAAGGGACAAATTCAACTGTTTCTTATGGTTTTTGAGCTGAGAAATCGAAAAAAATAGGTCCCAGTAATGTATCTCTCTTAGTTTCTATGATATTCCATGTAAAACGCCAAAAGTAGGATCAAAAAACATTTTTTTACGTTTGACGTACAATAACGTTGTTAAATTGGCGATAAATCATACATATTTTTAAAACACAGATTGTAGAGAATTTAATTTTGAGAAGATTGATAAATAATGTTATAAATATTATATTAATATTGTAAATAATGTCAACAGAAAACAATAAAATTTTAACATGTCGACTTTTATTAACAAGAAAACAGATTAATTTTTAACAGATTGAAGCTTCATCCGAAAATAGTATAAACGGAATTAAATGTTGATTCCTATTAACCCATTGACAAAACTGCAGCCGGCTGGCGTAGTCACCAGGCTGGACATGTTACACTTTCTGAATACGAAAAGGATGCAATCCATTATTATTTAATGTCCTCCATACTCTACTTTGTGAAATATTGAGCCGTGTTGCAATTAATCGTGTGCTCGTTGCCGGACTACGTCGAACCATCTGCAGAATGTTTTCACCTTCATCAGCACGATTTTCTTGTCGTTCAGATGAAATATGACCGCTGGGAAGTGTATCGTTCTCACGAAGATTATTAAAAATTCTAATAAATACTTTACAATTTGGTACAACACGACCAGGATACCTATGTGGATATTCCGTAACCGCTGCCGCAGCACTTCCATTGCAAAATCCATACATGAAATTTAAGTCGGCATACTCAGCATTAGTGAAGAAACGCGGCATTTTTCAAAACAAAACTAAACAGAATTTCACTTTTTTTAACAGACTTGATTTTTATGCGCTGTAAAATGAATACAAAATTACACTTCTTAACAGTTTTCTGAAATTTTTACGATAAGAATTCGACGTAATACTGCAAACACGATTGATCAGCGAAAGGTTAACACATTACCACAATTAACCGACAACAATGAGTAGTATTTAAACAAATTGTCATGTTAAAAATCAGTGTTGCCAACTTGTTTTCCGTAGATCTGAATTTATTGTACCTACTAGACACATCCGTTTTCTTTTTTTCGTCGGTTTTGTTGTTAATAAGAGTCGACATGTTTAAAATTTAATTTGTTTTCTGTTGACATTATTTACATCAATCTTCTTATAATTAAATTCTCTACAATTTACGTTTACAAAATGTACGATTTATCGCCAATTTAACAACGTTATTGTACGTCAAACTTAAAAAAATGTGTTTTTTGACCCTATTTTTGGCGTTTTACACGGGATATCTTAGAAACTAAAAGAGATACAGTTCTGGGACCTATGTTTTTCGATTTCTCAGCTCAAAAACCATAAGAAACAATTGAATCTGTCCCTTACCTGACCTTCCCAGAAATTCAGAAAGCCTTAATTTACTCGGAGGAACTGAAACTCGGGCGAAATCTTTCAACCTGTATAACTCGCTAACGAATTGTTTTCAGACCTATGTTTATATGAACCTTTTTCTTATTTTTAGCCTCTAGAATGAGTTTTCAAAGTATTGCCCTACCCTCCTGAATCACTCTGTATATTGGGAAATTTTTCCCGGTATTCTCTAAGTTATAAATTTTTATTTATCTGTAATCATAAAAATAAAAAAAAATTCTACGAAAATTGTCTCAGATTTTATTTATTTAATTAATTTTACTTGAAACTTTTTACTAATATACGAATATATATAGCAAGTACAAAGATCAAATTAAAATAGTTCTTTAAGGATTATAATTTTTTATTTTACAACTTTTTTGAATTTATATCGATTTTAGAACACTACTTTTTGACCAACGTAGTTAGGAAAGTCGTGCAATTTTCCAGGATTTTTTTTAAATTTTACATATTTGTAACTGAGTTATTATTTAATGAGGAAAGATTTTACGATTAAAAAAAATACAATAACGTGTGTATTTGCTTTATAATTTTAAATGCATTTTTCTTTGTTAAAATTCTAAGAAAATTATATGATAGATTAAGAGAGAGAGAGAGAGAGTGAGAGAGAGAGACAGAGAGAGAGAGAGAGAGAGAGAGAGAGAGAGTGATAGAGTGAGAGAAAATTAAAGTGTTTACAGGGGGAGAGAGTTCTTGATATAATAATAAGTACAGTTATAGAATTACTAATATAACATTAGTTGAAGAGAGATGTTTTTGTTATTGAATTATGACGTAAAAGTTGTCCGTGATCGGCTGATAAATCAAACATTTGAATAATTATTAATTACATTATTATTATTAATTAAGCCGGTTTATTTACTTTGAACTGAATTAGTCGAATATTTTTTTTATATTATCTATCTGTATTTATCCTATTATCCAAAAGAAAAACAATTTTTTTCCAATAAAATTTATTTTATGTTTTATTTTAATAATTTTAATAATTTCAAGTAATTTCTTAAAAATAAAACATCTATTAAAGATTAGAAATATAGAAAATAATTAACAAATTGTATCTGAATTAGAAACGGTTATGAAAGTTTAAATGTATTCAAACTGAATTGGTTGGCATTGAAAGAAGAGTAACGTAAAGTTGTTGCCTATCACCTAACTTATTTAATATGTATGTTAAAGATGTTGAAAGATTAATAGAAAAGAAGGAAGATTAAAGAAAAACAACCCAAAATACTTGGCATTTATAGATCAAGAAAAGGCATTCGATAGCGTAGACTGGAATAAAATGTTCAACATTTTAAAAACGTTAGGGTTCAAGTACAGAGATAGAAGAACAATTGCTAACATTTAGAGGAACAGCAATATTAATAGTTGAAGCACATAAGAAAGAAGCCGTAATAAAAAAGGGGGTCCGACAAGGATGTTCCCTATCCACGTTACTTTATAATCTTTATATAGAACTAGCGGTTAATGATGTTAAAGAACAATTTAGATCCGGAATAACAGTACAAGGTGAAAAGATAAAGATGCTACGATTTGCTGATAATATAGTAGTTCAAGCCGAGAGTAAAAAAGATTTAAAAGAAATAATGAACGGCACGGATGAAGTCCTACGCAAGAACTACCGCATGAAAATAAACAAGAACAAAACGAAAGTAATGAAATGTAGTAGAAATAACAAATATGGACTACTGAATGTGAAAATAGGAGGAGAAAAGATTACGGAGATAGAAGAATTTTGTTATTTGGGAAGTAGAATTACTAAAGATGGACGAAGCAGGAGCGATATAAAATGCCAAATAGCACAGGCGAAACGAGTCTTCAGTCAGAAATATAATTTGTTTACATCAAAAATTAATTTAAACGTCAGGAAAAGATTTTTGAAAGTATATGTTTGGCGTGTCGCTTTATATGGAAGTGAAACTTGGACGATCAGAGTACCTGAGAAGGGATTAGAAGCTTTTGAAATGTGGTGCTATAGGAGAATGTTAAAAATCAGACGAGTGAATACATAACAGATGAAGTGGTGTTGCGGCAAATAGATGAAGAAAGAAGCGTTTAGAAAAATATAGTTAAAAGAAGAGACAGACTTATAGACCATAATTATTAAGGCATCCTGGAATAGTCGCTTTAATATTGGAGGGACAGGTAGAAGGAAAAAATTGTGCAGGCAGACCACGTTTGGAATATGTAAAACAAATTGTTAGGGCTGTAGGATGTAGGGGGTATACCGAAATGAAACGACTAGCACTAGACAGGGAATCTTGGAGAGCTGCATCAAACCAGTCAAATGACTGAAGACAAAAAAAAGATATTGTAGAAAATTATCTGGAAGATTAATGGGTCAGTATTAAAGGAATGAAAATAATTTGTATTAATATTTACAAATGATTTTATTTTTACTTTCTCGGCTATAACGATATGTAACGGGAATGTATGTAAATCGGTAAAAAACAATCGGTCTTTTACTTTCCCGTTTAGATAGCGCTATTGCTCTAGAAGGGAAAGTATTTTAATCGTTCCGATTTGAGCATATGTGGTTTACACCGGGACTTTGATGTTTTGACACCTAAGGAAACCAAAAAACAAAAAAAAAACGGATGAAAATTATCTGGATGTTAAAGTTCGTTTGTACGGTATGTTCATTGTTGGCCTCCAAATCGCCTTATGCCTCCAGAACTGTTTACTCCGGAACAGAACTACTCCGAAGCCTAAACAGAACTTTCTGTTTAGCCTCCGTGACCACCGTAAGGTATTTCTTCAGAGGATGAACGAGCATGATATGTATGAATGAAATGTAATTTTGTACAGTTTCAGGTCGACCGTTCCTGATATGTGCAGTTTATTGAAACCCAACCACCAACGAAACCGGTATTCACGATCTAGTATTCAAATCCGTATAAAAGTAACTGTCTTTACTGGGATTTGAACCTTAGATTTCTCGATTCGAAATCAGCCGATTTGCGATGACGAGTTCACCAGTAGACCAACCCAGTGGGTAAAATAGGCCGGTAAAAATCACGTATAAAAGTTATCACAACAACACACAGTTAACAGTTATCACTTAAAAACATATATTTTTATAGTTACGATACTTTGATTTTATCTCAAAAATGACTAAACATGGTCGAAACTTTAAAGTGTTAGTTTAATAAACTTTATTTAATGTATAAAAAAACTTTTGTTGTACTTTTGCATTAAAGAATGAAGAAACGTCTACATCAAACCTTCAAATCCTATCAGGAATGGATTTGCGGTATTTATTGAAAGGCTGTTGCCCCATTATGCATCCTTAATTATTTAGCATAATCACGTAGAACTGATCAATAAAGATAAACGTTCAGCTGACAATCGAATTTATTTGGAAATTTGGTCTAAATAACTGAATAACAGTATTTTTATTTATTTTAATGTAATTTTTAGTTAAAAAAAAAAAAATTATAATTCATTTTTTTTTGTTGAAATATCCTGTTAAAAAAAAATCAAATGTCAATACCTAAGTAGATGTATGAGGGGAAAAAAGATGAAACAACAGTACATTAAACGACCACTAGGTGGCATTCGTCGGTAGTTGCCGGCAGGTAGTCATCCGTCCACAGTTGTATAACATATATATTAAGAAAAAAAAGCGCGTATCAAGAAATTCTATTTAAATAGAGATAGCTGTGTAACCCAGTTACCGAAGAAGTCCTATACGAAAGAAAGAGATAGATAGTGTATGAGAGAGAGAAAGAATGAGAGGGAAAGTTTACGAGACCTTCCTGTTAGATTTTTTCCAGTTATTATTAAAAGAGTGGGGGGTAAAATTATCTCCAATCAGAAAAGAGTTCTTAGTAAATCACTCATGCACTGTTTGGTTCACTTTACAATGCACGCACGCGCACACGCACACACACACACACACACACACACACACACACACACACACATAAACAAAAAGTTAGGACAACAATGTTGTTTTCTACAACCGCTCTCCGTTGTGGTTACGCAGCTCGCAACGCATTCGACTGGTGTACAGGTTGAATTGGTGTAGTATAGTCTTGTTAAAAATAAACTATATACATTTATATTTAAAATTACATTTTAATAACAGTTTATAACGATAATAAATTTTTATATTAATTTAATTATTTTATTTTTAATATTACATTAGTATGCAATGGAATAAATATGTTAATTACAGTTGAACTGTTAATCTTATCCAATCTCAGTCAACCGTTAATAGAAAAGTACCGTTAATAAAACCCTAACGAACAAAGTGAATCGGTTATATTTAAAATAATTAAATAAAAAAAACATTTGGAATAAAAAAAAACAATGTAAGAATTTAGATACGGTAATATAATCAATAAATTATTTATAAAACACCACCCGACTTTTTCAGGAGGTGTTAATCAAACTTGGGGACTTTTCAAAAATCAAAAAAAGGGTTTAAGTGGATAAATGAACTATCTCATTTCATTTTCCATCTGTTTGTCGTTTTTTTTTTTTTTTTTGAGTAAAATTTTATGTTTTAGATAAAAATTGAGATATTTTAATGAAGTTTGGTGCATATGTACCCGATAAATCTACAGAATTTGAAAATTCTTGTTTTTTCTTTGTTCTTGATGATATCGTCAAATAAGCTTAAAACTTGTGCGTGGGATATGGAAATGGAATTTTGTAGCGTATGAAGAATGCCGGGATTCGAACCCGGGACCTCCGGATGAAAGGCTGAGACGCTACCACTTGCGCTACGAAGGCTGGCGTGAGTTATAGCAGCCATTTTGTAGCGAACATTACAATTATTTAATTATTAGTAGCTTCTTAAATATTAGTTTTATCGAATTATGTTTTATTAGATAAAATATTATTGTAAATAAAATGACCCTTCATTTGTTCAAATCGGTTGATTAATAACCGATATATATATGAAATTATTATAATGTATTTTTTGGCTGTTTTCACTTCCTTCATTAGTTTAATTAAAAGTAATTTTTATTATTTGATATATACATATAAAAATCTAATGGTTTTTGTGAGTGTCCCTATTTTTTTCTCTCTCTTTTTTCTGTTTAGCTTCCAAAACCACTGTAAGGTGTATCTTCAGATAATGATATGTATGAATGTAAATGAAGTGTATAGTCTCAGGTCGAACGTTCCTGAGATGTGTGGTTAATTGAAACCCAACCACTAAAGAACACCGGTATCCACGATCTAGTATTCAAATCCGCACTAAAGTAACTGCCTTTACTAGGATTTGAATCTTAGAATGCTTGACTTCGAAAACAGCTGATTTGCGATGACTAGTTAACCACTAGACTAGTTCGGTGGACTGAGTCTATTACTCGCTTACGCAAAAAATACTCTATCGATTAAGTTGAAACTTTGCATGAAGATAGTTTTTATACCTATGATTATTGCCGTTCGGAATTTTCCGGGTGGCTAGGGTTTCGGCCGGGACATTTGATTGGTCGGAGGTAGGCGTATTAGCAGCGAGCCTCAGTTAGTTTGGTTAGACCAGTAATGGGTAAAGTCGAGAGGCAGTGCTGCTGTCGGCGAGGGGGGGTGACCTCTCTACTGAGGGCATGATAGTCCATGCAGACTTGTCTTGCCGAGAGCGGTCTTCCAGTGTAACAAGGTAAATGTCACGCGGGACTCTGAGATGGAGCTGGGTGGCAGTAAGAGGTCTGTCCTCGACTTCCCAGAGTACCAGATTGGACTCCATTTTTCTTAAGTCGATTAACTGGTGTATTTTGTAGTGGATGATGGAATATAGTTCTGCATTTAGTTGTTACGTATAACACATTTTTGAACGGTGTGAATTTGGCATTGCGTTTGACTCGTTACTTAGTTGATGTTTGAGGCATTTGCAGTCACAAGCGTTTATATTGTAAATGGACCAGGCACGGGGTTCGTGCTTCCGTGAACCCGGCTAGCTAGTTCAGAGGGTGATCCTGAAGGATACTGGTTAATTGGTTAACTGTCATTTCTCCCGCCACCATCCTATTCGGTCGTCCTAGAGCATATGTCCAAATTTCCGTGCCAAAAACGGCTACTGTGCTTCAAAAACAGTTTAGCGGCCAATAATCTATAGTGAGTTTACCTAACACCGTGAGCGAACTAAGCGAGGTGCCATACACCACCTGCTTAGGTGTCCCAACCGCTCACTTTTGTCATACAATAAAACTAAACCGGCGAGGCGCACCCCTTGTTATTATATTAAAAAGATAGTAATTTCCTGTCACGCCTCGGTCGCTGAATGCCAGCTAATACTGTCTACCATTTAAAGCGCTTGGACCTTTATCTGTGGCCAGCCATTATCTTTGGATTAGCTTTCCACAGCAGCACGGTAGGATTATTATACTTTACCCTTAACTAATCTACCGATGTCGGTTGAACAACGCAACCTCATCGAGGAACTCCCACACGGTCCGACAATGCGGCTTTCGCCACACTGACTCGCCGTTTATGAGGCGTTTCATCGCCTGATCCTGAAGGATAGGAAATGTGAAAACGCCTGAAGGAAGCCTAAAGCGAAGGCGTTGGATGAGTTATTGGTTTTTACTGTCGTAAATATCTGTCGAAGCATTTGCATCGGTGGCATTCCGTCTGAGGTCTTGCGCTGACTGAGAGATGTAATCAGTTAGAGGTCTAAAGGCGACCTCCGGTAAAGCCCCTCAGGAGTCGGAACGGACGGGATGGTGTGGCGACCGGAATCGCCACAAGATGGGTGTTTTCCTCCGTTTGGGATGCCGTTAGGAAATACTTCACCGTTTAAGATGATGGTCATTTTTATGGGTTGCAGTAAGAACCGGATTATGTTCCTTGCTGATATTCAACTTTACTATGGCCAAACCGTTGATAAAATCAAACTCTGAAATTAAGTGTTTGAAATTTCAGTGTTTGAAATTAAATTTTCTACAAAAAAATATTTTGTCTTTTTCGATATATTTTACGGTTATCGAGAAAAGTAGTTTTAAAGGTGCTACGGTGTACGGCGTACATTACTTTAGATTTCCTTTTCATTTTCAACTGTTTCCAGTTTCCACTTAAACTTGCTTTTTCGACGACAATAAATAAGTCAAAAGGATAGACACTTCAAGCAACTGGTCTCACTTGGAGAGTCAATGCCTCTCATTCGGGCAAATGCGGCTTGTTCCAGAGTCTTATGTGGGAACAATGCTGTATGAAAGTCCATTCTTGAAGTTTTATTGTTCACAAACTATTCCAGGAAAAAGTTAAAAACATAAAAAAAATAAAACTGAGAAACGAAGTTCGGTCACATCCTCGTGGTGTTTATCGGGTAACGCTAAAAACAGTGCAAAATACTTTTTTACCCATACGAATGACGGAATTTTTGTCTTCAGTCATTTCACTAGTTTGATGCAGCTCTCCAAGATTACCTATCTAGTGCTAGTCGTTTCATTTCGGTATACCTCCTCCTATACATCCTACTTCCCTAACAATTTGTTTTACATACTCCAAACGTTGCCTTCCTGCACAATTTTTTCCTTTTTCCTGTTCCTCTAATAATAAAGCGACTATTCCAGGATGCCTTAATATGTGGCCTATAAGTCTGTCTCTTCTTTTTTTTTCAAATGCTCACTATATTTTTCCAAATGCTTCTTTCTACATTAATTTGCCGCAACACCTCTTCGTTTGTCATTTTATCCACCCATCTGAAATTTAACATTCCCCTATAGCACCGCATTTCAAAAGCTTCTAATCGTTTCTTTTCAGATACTCCGATCGTCCAAGTTTCACTTCCATATAAAGCGACACTCCAAACATACACTTTCAAAAATCTTTTCCTGACATTTAAATTAATTTTTGACGTAAACAAATTATATTTCTGACTGAAGGCTCGTTTCGCCTGTGCTATTCGGCATTTTATGTCGCTCCTGCTTTGTCCATCTTTAGTAATTCTACTTTCCAAATAACAAAATTCTTCTACCTCCATAATCTTTTCTCCTCCTATTTTCACATTCAGTGGTCCATATTTGTTATTTCTACTACATTTCATTACTTTCGTTTTGTTCTTGTTTATTTTCATGCGGTAGTTCTTGCGTAGGACTTCATCTATGCCGTTCCTTGTTTCTTCTAAATCCTTTTTACTCTCGGCTAGAATTACTATATCATCAGCAAATCGTATCATCTTTATCTTTTCACCTTGTACTGTTACTCCCAATCTAAATTGTTGTTTAATATCATTAACTGCTAGTTCTATGTAAAGATTAAAAAGTTACGGGGATAGGGAACATCCTTGTCGGACTCCCTTTCTTTTAAGCGCTTCTTTCTTATGTTCTTTAATTATTACTGTTGCCGTTTGGTTCCTGTAAATGTTAGCAATTGCTCTTCTTTCTCTGTATTTGAACCCTAATTTTTTTTAAAACGCTGAACATTTTATTCCAGTCTACATTATCGAATCCCTTTTCTAGGTCTATAAATGCGAAGTATGTCGGTTTTTTTTTTCTTTAATCTTCCTTCTACTATTAATCTGAGGCCTAAAATTGCTTCCTTTGTCTCTATACTTTTCCTGAAACCAAATTGGTCTTCTTCTAACAGTTCTTCCACTCTCCTCTCAATTCTTCTGTATAGAATTCTACTTAAGATTTTTGATGCATGACAGGTTTCAATTTTTATTTATCAGTATTAATCTCGTAAGAATGAGGATAAAGAAATCGGTGGCGGTCTAGAGGGGCGGAGCCGACGGGCGAGATCTGACTAGCAAGTTAAATATAACCGACAAAAAATGTTCATAATTTCTGGGATCCAACTTTAACAAATTTCAATCATATCTCAGCTGTTTATTAATCTATTTGAACAAATGATATGTCATTTCGTTCACAATAAAGTCAAATTTCGATGTAACTATTATTGGTTAAGAATGGCTACTAATAAAGATAACATTCTTAAATTTATTTGTTTTCTACCACACGTTGCCGGGTTCACGTACACCGAAGTTTTTTAAAATATCTCAATTCGTTTTTAAGATATAAAAATCTTTATTGAAAAAACAACAAAATAACGGACATAAGTGAAATGAAGCGAAATAGGGAATTTTATATATAAACATTTTTGTTTATTTTGATGTTCTGAATCAGTCCCTTAAGTTTTCTAGCATCTTCTGAAACACTCTGTGTGTCTATGTATATGTATATATATATATATTATATGTTTCATTTTAATCACTTCAGGCGATTTTCGCGTAAATTACGCACAATACAAAAAAATGGCCTAAATAAAATATACTCAATTGAAGGAGGACACCTGAAAGTGACCTTGACCGTTAAAATGATCTATTTTTCATCCCACTAATAGAAAGAGCAGAAATTGTTTTATTGAAATGTGTTCACAGTATGTCCTTGGACTTTTTTTTTGAAGGTCATGTGGTTAACCATCAGAGATAGTGTTATACAATAGTGTAAAGTCAATTTTATGCTCTTTTCCATAGTTTCCGAGATAAATGGCATGGAATATAAATAATCCAACATGTAACTCGTATATATCCCTATGTCTGATGGTTAGCTATATGACCTTCAAAAAAAGGTTCAAGGTCACTTGTGTGACCACATATTCTAATGTAAAATTTTCCGGTGTTTTCATTGGTGGGGTTAAAAATAGGTCATTCCATTTGAAAAAAAATCATGTTAACCTTGAAATAACGGTCAAGGTCAAATTTAAAGTAATAATGAGGTATCCCTCTCCAATCTGAATAACTTTTGTTTAGGTAATTTATTTTTTCATTGTGTGTAGTTACGAGAAAATCGCCTGGGGCAATTAAAATGAAATCTATATAAATACGAATATAGATGTGTATATATATATATATATCTTTATATATACAGGGCGATTCAGGAGGATAGGGAAATATTTTGACAACTCATTCTAGAGGCTAAAAATAAGAAAAACGTTCATATAAACATAGGTCCAAAAACGCTTCGTTAGCGAGTTATACAGAGTGAAAGATTTCGCCCGAGTTTCAGTTCCTCCGGGTAAATTAAGGCTTTCTGAAATTCTGGGAAGGCCAATTAAGGGGCAAATTCAATTGGTTCTTGAGCTGGCAAATCGAAAAACATAGGTCCCAAAACTTCGTTTCTCTTACTTTTTATGATATTTTGTGTAAAACGCCAAAAATAGGGTCAAAAAACACATTTTTTACGTTTGACGTACAATAACGTTGTTAAATTGGCGATAAATCATACATATTTTTAAACACAAATTGTAGAGGATTTAATTTTAAGAAGATTGATGTAAATAATGTCAACAGAAAACAAATAAAATTTTAAACACGTCGACTCTTATTAACAACAAAACCGACGAAAAATTAAAAGAAAATGTTACAAAAAAGAAAACAGATGTGTCTAATAAGTACAATAATTTTAGACCTACGGTAAACAAGTTGGCAACACTAATTTTTTTCATCACAATTTGTTTAAATACTACTCGTTGTTGTCGGTTAATTGCGGTAATGTAATAACCTTTCGTTGATGAATCGTGTTTGCAGTATTACGTTGAATTCTTGTCATGCATTGTCAATGCATCGGTCACGGACGCTTTGAACGAAAAATTTTGAGATCGATGGATAGGCCGGCAAGGACCCGTACTTTGGTCTCCAAGGAGTCCAGACCTGACTTCTTGATTTTTTTTTGTGGGGGTACATCAAAAGCGTTGTTTATACACAAAAAATTCGCGACCTAAATCGCTTAAAAAACAGGATTAATGAAGCTATGACAACCGTTAACGAAGATATGTTAACTAATGTTTGGAGAGAAGTCTTGTATCTTTTGCACATTTGTCGAGCGACTAAGGGCGCACATATTGAAATTTAATTAATTATGTAAAAAAATGTTTCAGATGACAAATTTGAAAAATAACAAAATATAAACTGTAAGTAATTCTGTTTTAATTTAAACCATGTTCAAAACCGCACCATTCTTTTATGATAACTCTGTATATATAACTTTTTTGATTTTCCCTTTAAACATTAAAACAAAGTTTAAAAATTACGGAAGAAGATTAAGGAAGAAAAAGTTAACTACATGAAATATTTACGTTGATTTAGGTAAAATTTATTACTTTTTATGGTAGAACATTATCGAGATTTCTCAGGTAAACAGTTAATTTGGGTTTTCTTATCTTCTGTTGTACCTTAATAATTGTTACAAAAACTATAATGTTACAAATTTTATTTTGTAACATTATATTCTTGTTATCTAATTTTTTAATCTTGTTTGCTAGTAAAGATATTTTGTAAATGAGTGAATAATGTTTTCTTAATAACCGATTTCAATAAAGAAACAAGAACATTTGTTTTTTTTTTTTTTGTTATGTTTTTACTCTCCTGACATTATAGTTTTAAAGATACACTGCAAAAAGGAATGTACGGTAATCGATCAAAAAATGGGGTTAGGGTTGTTTTGAATTTCTCAACGTTTCGTGACCAATCTAATTTTCCCCCCTCAAAAAAAGGGGTAATATTCCTACGTACGTATGTAGAGATGTGTTAGCTTATTTGAAACTTAATAACCTTCGACCGGGTAAACCGATTTTCATTAAATTTTGTACAGTGAGTCATATATATGAGGAAATTTATTGGTAATATTTTGGGGTTCAATATCTTTAGTGGTTGGGAAGGATTTTTAAGAGTATATTTTCTCAAAATTTTATAACCCTTCTTCACATTAAGCTTTGTACATGCGTGCCCAATTTATCCCTAAATTATACTCTCCCCAAAAATTGAAAAAATTATCTTTTTATCTATTGTATAATTTTTAATCGAATTTTTAAAAATGTTTTCCTAGGCGTAAAAGTAATATAAGAGATCCAAAAAATACTTTGGGAGCAATATTGAGGGTTGAGGAATCGATCAAAGTTTAAAAATATCGATTTTTGGAATTTCTCAAAATTTTCTTTGATTTATTTTAACTTTTAACAATAATATTACAATAATATTTCATAAATTTTTTTTGGAGATTGTAATTCACCCTCCAAAATAAATATAGATCACTGGTGCCTGGGCCAAGGCGGCAATAAGAGCGCTCAGGTGATCGAGCAGGGATTGTGTGCATACCTTACGGATTAGTTTCAGCCCTGCGTGTCTAGAGGGGGAGGTTTTTTAGCTGGTGAAAGCACCGTATTTGCCGTCAGAGCGGTCTGGCGGCGGTTGACAGAGCTATTTCCTTCCCCCTACAAGAAAAAAAAGGTTTGTATGACTTGACCGGCGTAGCTGAGAAAGTTATGCGATACTTTACAAGTTTTTTCTCCAGTAATCAGAATCTCTAAAAATAAAAAGCCAGATTTCTGATCGTTGATGTTTTTTTTTCCATTTTCCTCATTGCCTTTTGATATTTTACATAAATGTAACTGTGTTTTATTTTGAAATGTACTTTGAAAGTAATTATTTCAAATATGATAATATAAAGTGTCGCTTTATATGGAAGTGAAACTTAGACGATCGGAGTATCTGAGAAGAAAAGGTTAGACGCTTTTGAAATGCGGTGCTATAGGAGAATGTTAAAAATCAGACGGGTGGATAAAGTGACAAATGAAGAGGTATTGCGGCAAATAGATGAAGAAAGAAGCATTTGGAAAAATATAGTTAAAAGAAGAGACAGACTTATAGGCCACATACTAAGGCATCCTGGAATAGTCGCTTTAATATTGGAAGGACAGGTAGAAGGGAAAAATTGTGTAGGCAGGCCACGTTTGGAATATGTAAAACAAATTGTTAGGGATGTAGGATGTAGAGGGTATACCGAAATGAAACGACTAGCACTAGATAGGGGATCTTGGAGAGCTGCATCAAACCAGTCAAATGACTGAAGATAAAAAAAAAATATATAAAAGGCTCATCATTAAATCAGAAAAGGTAAGACATCCTGAATCCTTAATATTGGTTTGATTTAATATATAAATGCGAAAATTTGTGGCGGTTCTGTCCGTTCGTAACACGCGAGAATCAACCGACCGATCACTTTAACATTTTTAGGATAAATTCGTATTAGTCCAAGGAAGGTTTTAAAGCTGTAGATGGAGGCCTAGTCTCCTTTGAGGGTGAAGCTGTGAATATCTCCTTTTGGATGACGATATAATACCGTTTCTGATTTTTGTTTTTCGAAGTAAAAATACTAGAATAAGCGTTTTATAAGGTATCTGATTTTCATCTATCTTGACCTCTTCCCGAGATGTAGGGTATTCTAAGGTAATGGAAAGGGGGTACCAAAAGGAATATGTTTGCCTATAGAAAAGGAGCTTCTACGTCAAGAACGAGGGAAACGTGGAAGGAAATAGCGCTTTTCAGGTTTTAATTTCTATTTATTAGGATTATTATTACAACCATGACGATAATGAACACTGCTATTTTTTATCTAAAGTTGTATTAAGGAAATCTGTTTGAAATATTTTTTAAGAAAATTTTTTTTCTCTATATACAGAGTGAATCACAAAGTTCTTCCAGAACTTTCATAACATATACCACTCGTGAAAATAATGGAAAAGTTCATAAATACGTATATCCTAAAAATAATTCGTGTGCAAGTTTCGGATAGATCATTCTGTACAGAATTAAATTCTTTACAAGTTTTGTTTAAATTTTTTACGTATTTAGCAAAATCATTGTTCGTCAAACATAACAATTTTTTTTTTACCAAATTTACTGGTTTTCACGCTAGATTTTTCAAAAAAAACTACTGCAGATACGGTTTTGAAACTTATTTTTTCGATTTTTCAGGTCAATAATCTTAAGAAGTCTTTAATTTCGTCTCTTAATTAATGTTTTAAAAATTTCAGTACGACCTCATTTCACTGGGGTAGTTGAAATAGAAGTGAAATCTTTCACTAGCCGTAATTCGTTAACGAAGCATTTTAGGACATATATTTATATGGAATTTTCCATTATTTTCACTAGTAGAATAGGTTATGAAAGTCCCGAGAGAACTTAGTGATATATATATATATATATATATATATATACATTATAAATTCTATTAGTGGAAAGAATGTAAAACATATTGATCCCACCGTTGTTATTCTATTTGTATAAACAAATTTTTCGTAAGTAAACCTTCTACTAAATTGATCCATCAAGTGCACACACACACACACACACATATATATATATATATATATATATGTATACATTGCAACATCTGTAAATCGAATGCTTAATTTTTCAAATAATTTTCTTATTTATATGTTTACTTTATAAAATAAATATGTGTAGATAAAAACAACTAAATCAAGAAAGCGAAATGATTAAATAATCAACAGCTGTAACAGAACAAACAGTCAATTCCAGTAGCAATATATTGATACAGTTCGTTTGTAAAAAAACTTAGTATCTATGTAGTTTAGTTATTAAGGGCTACTGTCATAAATAAAACTTTCGTTCGAGTCATACAGCGGTCAAACATTTTTATTTATTATTTTTAAAACAAAACGAATGAGAAAATCTTTTATTCTGATTGTTATATAATAATATATAAATTACGACAGGAATGAATAGAAATGGTACTCTACGGTAAAAATAAAAAAAAACTACTCCAGCATTTGTCTGGATCAACCAAGGGCCCGTGATGAATCCCTGGACAGGTTAGATTTGCGCTTCCGAAACATGTCAAGAAAATATTTTTGAAAGTGTATGTTTGGAGTGTCGTTTTATACGGAAGTGAAACTTGGACAATCGGAGGATCTGAGAAGAAAATATTAGAAGCTTTTGAAATGCGGTGCTGAAGGAGAATGTTAAAAATCAGACGGGTGGATAAAGTGACAAATGAAGAGGTATTGCGACAAATAGATGAAGAAAGAAGCATTTGGAAAAATATAGTTAAAAGAAGAGACAGACTTATAGGCCACATACTAAGGCATCCTGGAATAGTCGCTTTAATATTGGAAGGACAGGTAGAAGGAAAAAATTTGTTTAGGCAGGCCACGTTTGGAATATGTAAAACAAATTGTTAGGGATGTAGGATGTAGAGAGTATACTGAAATGAAACGACTAGCACTAGATAGGGAATCTTGGAGAGCTGCATCAAACCAGTCAAATGATTAAAGACAAAAAAAAATATATATATATATATATTATATTGAATGTGGTGTAATAATAATAAAAAATCAATGGGTAGAAATAAATTTACAGCATAAAGATTTAAAAATATAGGGTAGTATATTTGTTTTGTTGTTATTTATGAATTAAGCGAGACGAGACAACGACATCGTCATCATTGTATTAAAAATATTTTTTTGTTTGTGTGCGATCAAACCCGTACACAAGTAAGAATTACTTGCCTCTCTCGTTGTCCAACTCACCCGGCCGGCTACCTAATCTACCTGTTGATTGTGTTGGTGTCGGTAGTGTGGCGGAGGTAGAGTAGTGGGGATGACGTGTGTGGTGTCTATCCAGTTTTACCAACCTAACCTTTAGTACAGTATACCGTACATTCGTACACAACAGTCTTAGTCGGAACCTTTATTAAATCGTTTTACATAATAATGAATTAAACAAACCGTTTTTGTTTATAATTTCGTGTTTATGTATATGCTTTTTGTTTACGATTAGTTATTTACTTATAAATCTACAGTGTTATTTGTGTTATTTTATAACAATATGTATTACTACAACGGTTGTGTTTGAAAAAGTTTTTTCTGTTTTTCGTTTAACTGTTGTTCACAATGTTTCCTAACATGCTGCTGGATTTATAATCGTAACAGAATTTGTAAGTTATGCTATATTTCATTTATTGTATTATTATTATTATAACAACCTAGTTACCAGTTGTAATATAATTTATTTCGAGGTATAAATAAACAAATCGTAAGTTAATAGAAAGGAATACTAAATATGAGTCATTGTTATTAATTTATTCGAAGAATGTTATGACAAACGTAAAATACTATATAAAGGATTTTCTTTTAATTTACAAAGGAATATTAGGGGGCAATGATTTTTTAAATTAATTATTACAATATATTCTTAATGAAAAAAAAATATTGAATAATCATTTTGTTTTGTTGAATGACGAAATAATTTTTTCCTTTAAAATATTTTTCGTAATTAACGATTTTTTAAAAAAAAAAAGAAGTCAAACCAGTCTTCAATCATTTGACTGGTTTGATGCAACTCTCTAAGATTCCCTATCTAGTGCTAGTCGTTTCATTACGGTATAACCTCTAACATCCTACATCCCTAACAATTTGATTTACATATTCCAAACATGGCCTGCCTACACAATTTTTTCCTTCTACCTGTCCCTTCAATATTAAAGCGACTATTCCAGGATGCCTTAATATGTGGCCTATAAGTCTGTCTCTTCATTTGTCACTTTATTCACCCATCTGATTTTTAACATTCCAATTAATTATGTGGTTAAAATAAATAAAAAAATAAAATTTAAAAGAAAAACCATAAACACAAAAATATTTTTTTTTGTAATTTTTATAATTTTGGAAAATTGTAGAAGATTTAGTTCCGGTGTTTATAATTTTAAAAAAATATAGACTTTTTGAGAGCTCTACACAACTTTTCAAAAACGTTTTTCAGTTTTCAGCCACTTTTTTTCAGTTTTTTCTTCCAGATCAGTGGATATTTGCAGAGAGATTATATTTATTTATAATTTCAATGCAAATACCTCCGAATGCCCACTGATTTGGAAGGAAAAATGTGGCTGTCGGATTCCGAAAAAAACCAGTATTTAAACCAAAGGAAGATAGAATAAAAAAAAACATATATTTCAGTTTTAAGACATGGGGGTTAGTTTTTGAAAAAATTCTGGAATTCTGGCTAATACTTACGTATTAGCCCGTCAACCGTAACCACATTATCCCGTAACTTTGAAAATACTTCATAATTACGAGACCATTAACATATGTTAGATAATAAAAATATAAGCATTATGGCTTATAATTATAGATATAAATAAATCAAAATTAACCTAGGTCGCTAACCTCGACTAATTAAAAGTAAAGGCTTTGATTATTTAAATAATAATAATGCCGGCCTCCATGGCGCCAGTGGTTGCGTCTCGGCCTTTTCATCCGGAGGTCCCGGGTTCGAATCCCGGTCAGGCATGGCATTTTCACACGCTAAAAAAATTATCATTCATCTCATCCTCTGAAGTAATATCCTAACGTGGTCCCTGAGGTTTAAAAAAAATGAAATAATTACTGAATTTTTTTTTTTAACCTTCAAGATCACCGTTAGGTATTATTTCAGAGGGTGAGATGAATGACAATTTTTTTAGCGTGTGAAAATTCCATGCCTGACCGGGATTCGAACCCGGGACCTCCGGAAGAAAGGCCGAGAGGTTCCGGGTTCGAATCCAGGGAAAAAATTATAATTTATTTATTAAATTTATTATTTAAATACTCGAAACATTACTTTGTTAATTACTCAAGGTTAGCGAGCGTAGCTTAAGTTTGGTTAAATTATATTTATAAAATAAATAAATATTTTAATGGTTATATCTATTTTAATGGTTATAAAAATGGTAATATCGGGTGATATTAAGAATATCCCAAAAGTTTGCAATTTATTGGTCGACGGGCTAATACGTAAGTACCAAAATTTTTTTTGTGGATTATTTAAATATGCTTTTTACGTAGGTAACAGATTCGTTTTAATAACATATTCGGTAATTGTGAGCCTGAACGTCCTCAACCTTAATCTTTTTCAAATTGAAATATGTTATGTAATTAATAAAACTACAAGTTTTGAAAGTCGGAAGAGTGAAATTACCTCATTATTCTTCCTCAGAATCTGTAATGGTAGTGGCGTTGTTAACCTTTATTGAAATCCAATTGTTTGCGTATATAAAAATAAAATCACTTGTACGTATAACTTATTGTATATAATTTTTATTTTTAACGTTAATCAGACGAGGTTAGCGAGCGAAGCGAGCGTAAGTTATGCTTGATTAGATTATGTTAATTCCGTGTAACGACATATCGCCCGCTATATATATTTTTCCCCTACATCCCCGAGCCGGACATCTAATTAAGTATACTCGACTCGGAGACGTGTCCTTTCCGGATCTTTTAATTGCCTGCCTCTAATCTCCGACGAAAGAAACCAATCCCGGCTCTGCCGTTCCCAGTTACCCTCCCACCCCCTTCCCCGGAGACTGGGTCTCGTTCTTGTCTTTCGCCAGCCTCAAACCGACGGCGCAGGAGCTGAAGCGTATCCGGGAACTCATAACCCCGGGTCTCGGTTTTTTTATTAATCCACATCTAACGGACCCCAGGAGTTCCCGCTCCATCACGGGAGCCCACACACCAGAGCATGTGAACCCTCAGGAACGGGACCGTCCGTCCGCCTTGCCCTGCTATAAACTAAAACCCTCAGTCGTCTTGCATCATCTTCTTTTATTCTGAGGACTGCTCTTGCAAATATTGCAAAATTATGCCAATTCCTTGACACAGCCCCTCCGAGAGCTGCTCCGGTCGGGTATGCATCAGTCCTGCATTTATACGATGTTCCTCCCATCGTCTGCACACGAAAATAGTGTGTTTGGCATCGTCAACCGCATCGTAATAACAGCAAACGGGTGACTCTCTCCTGCCAAACCTATGCAGGTATCGTTCAAACGAACCATGTCCTGACATTAGTTGCGTTGTGTGGTAATCTAATTCGCCATGAGAGCGATCTAGCCGAGCATCCAGGTCCGGGATAATTTTTCTGGTCTATGCGGCCGCTGCTGAACCCGCCCGTGCCACCTTCCATTGTTCCCGTATTATTGAGTTGGCCTCATCTTTGGCTACACCGGACGCCCTTAGTTTTCGTCCTTTAATCTGCAATTCTATCGGGGGCACCGAAGGAAGCATACTGTATCAGTATAACCCGCATAACCTAACATAACCAAGGATAACCTATGCTCGCTTCGCTCGCTATCCTCCTCTGATTAACGTTAAATATACAAATTATATTTATATTTTTTTATTTATTTAGGTGGCCAGTAGACAGCTTCATTGCATCCTGACTATATGATGGAGTTAATAACAACGTTACTGCTATTAGAGATTCTGAGTAAGAATAATGAAATAATTTCACTCTTCCGACTTTTAAAACTTGTATTTTTATTAATTGTATAACCTATTTCAATTTGAAAAATATTAACGTTGAGGGAATTCAGGCTCACAGTTACCAAATTTTCTTTAAAACATTTCTGAAAAAACTGAAAATCTGTTTTTTCTTAATATCCCTCACCTCGTTAACGATTTTGAAAAATTAATACGATCAGTGATCCATATATTACAGAAGATTTTAAAGAAAAATCGGTTCGGTAAATCCAGTAAGATATAACGCCAAAACCGGGGGACTCGCATACGTACGCACATACATAAACATTTTTTTTTTTTTTGTCTAGATGAATTAGTTGAACCATGAAATGTAAAAATGTAGAAAAAATCCGATATCTTATTTTTGACATGATCGTTATACTTTCCCCTTTAATACAGCTATTTTATCCATCTTTGCCGCCGGAAAAGTAAAAATTCCCTTTGAATCAATCTAATTTTCTTTGTAAAAAAAACTGTATTGCTTTGTTTTTCAAGTACCTTAAATAAAAAAAAAAAAAAAAATTATTCTGATCGATACATAATAATAAATAAATATATATATAAATAAAAATGAATGTTTGTCTGTCTGTCTGTATGTCTCTTATGTCTTCCTAAACCGTTCATCCGATAGCGATGAAACTTTGGTGAGTTGTGCGCGCGCACGCCCACGAAGGTTTCTGAATTAGTTTGGACCCGCTAGATTTATGGTCGGATTTGGCTCATATTCAGAATATACATTAGTTATGTGAAAACACATATTTTTACAAAAAACTATACCCGCTAGGTGACGCCGGTGTCGAGATATTTACGAAACAGACTTTCTTCTTCTATATATATAAAAGGTAATGTTCATACGTATGTCCTCTATAAACTAAAAACTGCTGGACCGATTTACATGCCGGATATAGGCAAAAATCAGAAAAGGGAAATAGGGAAATAGGTAAAAGGGGAAAAGTGAAGAATGAAAAAGGGAAATAGGGAAAAGGGAATGAAAAAGGGATAAAGGGAGTAAAAGAGATAAAGTGAAAGGTTAAATCTTATGATGTTCCGTAATTTCATTTTTTTAATGTTTTATCAAACTTTCAATTGTGTTCATTTAATATATATATCAAATATACACTCAAAGCTAGCAATAGCGAAGCATTGCCGGGTCTGCTAGTAGGTTATATATAATATATTATCTATATATATATTATATAGAATATATTTATTTATATCACATAGGCGGATAGGTGCTTTAAACATTTACAAGGGTGAACGAAGCGAAACCGTATTTAAACATCGATAAAAAATAGTACTAAAAATATATATAGTTTTACATATTTAAAATAATTTTGGCAAAAGGCTTCGCAGAGTCCCTACCTCCAACCACCGAATCGATTTTGCTTAATCATTTTTAATCTCTACAGATATCATCGATAGTCGCCTGTCCCCTCCGCCCTCAGAGTATATCAAAGGGCTATTTAATAATTGCGATTAAAGTTTATATTTATGATTTGAAATATATACTCTGCGTGAAAATACAAAATAAATGTAAAATAATTCAAAATTCTGAATGAAGCGTTAATGAAAATTATTTAAGCGCATATACAAAATTATTTTTTTTTTTGTCTTCAGTCATTTGACTGGTTTGATGCAGGTCTCCAAGATTCCCTATCTAGTGCTAGTCGTTTCATTTCGGTATACCCTCTACATCCTACATCCCTAACAATTTGTTTTACATATTCCAAACGCGGCCTGCCTACACAATTTTTTCCTTCTACCTGTCCTGCCAATATTAAAGCGACTATTCCAGGATGCCTTAGTATGTGGCCTATAAGTCTGTCTCTTCTTTTAACTATATTTTTCCAAACGCTTCTTTCTTCATCTATTTGCCGCAATACCTCTTCATTTGTTGCTTTATCCACCCGTCTGATTTTTAACATTCTCCTATAGCACCGCATTTCAAAAGCTTCTAATCTTTTCTTCTCAGATACTCCGATCGTCCAAGTTTCACTTCCATATAAAGCGACACTCCAAACATACACTTTCAAAAATCTTTTCCTGACGTTTAAATTAATTTTTGATGTAAACAAATTATATTTCTTACTGAAGGCTCGTTTAGCTTGTGCTATTCGGCATTTTATATCGCTCCTGCTTCGTCCATCTTCAGTAATTCTACTTCCCAAATAACAAAATTCTTCTACCTCCATAACCTTTTATCCTCCTATTTTCACATTCAGCGGTCCATCTTTGTTATTTCTACTACATTTCATTACTTTTGTTTTGTTCTTGTTTATTTTCACGCGATAGTTCTTGCGTAGGACTTCATCTGTGCAGTTCATTGTTTCTTCTAAATCCTTTTTACTCTCGGCTAGAATTACTATATCTTCAGCAAATCGTAGCATCTTTATCTTTTCACCTTGTACTGTTACTCCGAATCTAAATTGTTCTTTAACATCATCAACTACTAGTTCTTATTTGTCAGACTCCCTTTCTTATTACGGCTTCTTTCTTAATATAATTCTTGATATATATTTATAGACACTTTGGACAGAAAATAAAATCATATATAACTTGTAATTATTATTAATTATATATTATGCTTATATTATAATTTGATATAAAATATTATCGTTTGAAACCCCCTCAAAGTGTCAGAATGGTTTTACAACGTAATATAATATAATTCTTTTAAAATTGATATTTAATAAATAAATATTAAAAATGTTAACTTTTTCCCCCTATAATACCAGACATGGAAAATGTTTTTGGCGCATCAAAAATTCATTGCCTAACCGGGATTCTAACCCGGGACTTCCGAATAAAAGGCTGAGATGCTACCACAACGCAACGGAATCTTCCATTATCATTTTTAATAAATTATCGGAACGCGTTAAAAAATAAAATCTTCCCCAGTTTATTTAAAATAAAGTTAATAAATTTTTTCTTATATGAAAGCAATATTATTCGGTCGATGAATTTTTAAATATTTTTTTGTATCCTGTTTAACGATGTTTATAAATATATTCTGGAAGACTTTTCATTAGCGCCTTCTGAATTGTGATTTTTTTGTAGTTATTTTAGTATTATCGTGATTTTAAATAATCAAAGTCGGTGATCTAATCAAGGTTTTACCATGGTTTTCCTTGATCAATCCAGGTAATTGCTGTTCGTTTTACTTTCCCGGCTAATATAGGTTGATGTAAAACGCTATATAGCATTATATTATATTGAAGAAATTTAGGGTCCTTCTCGGGGTTTCCTTTCTTGTTGTTGTTTTGTTTTAATTTTTTGTTTTTATGTTTATTATTGTGCGTTGACGTCGGGTGCTGGATTCAAATTTACCTATTTCGGGTAGGTAGTTCAGTTCCTTTAATGTAATTTAGTCCATTCAGTCTTGTTTTGTTGCGAGTTCTTTATAGATGGTAGTACACCGACGGGAATATCACTTGCGGCATTCGGATCGCTGGTATCCTGGCTGAGATGGACTGAAATATGTCAAATTCCGAGGTTTAGAAGATGATCTCCGGTAAAACCCATAGGGTACGGAGGGGGTAGTGGTGGGTGTATTTCCCTACGGGGTCAGGAGTATATTAAATTGCGATGTATAGAATAAAAGCTGACAACACACTTGTAGGATTTTGCCGTAACGGGGCTAAAACCGCGTTCCGGGAAACTCCTAAAACTGTGGGTTATCTCTGATGTACACATACACACAACTTAATTTATAATTTTATTTAAATATAATTTTTTTTTCGTTTATTTAATTCAATGATTCTAAGTAAAACGTGCGCGCATACCGTATTTAATTCGTGGCGGTACCAGCGGTGATGTTCGGCACTAACTCTTTTTTTCGTTCTTAGCCTCTGGGAATCACCGTTCAGGTATTACGTCAGAGGATGATATGCATGAGAGTAAATGAAGTATAGTCTTGTACAGTCTCAGTTCGACCATTCCTGTGATGTGTGGTTAATTGAAACCCGACCATCAAAGAACACCGGTACCCACGATCTAATATTCAAATCCGTGTAAAAGTAACTGCCTTTACTAGGACTTGAACGCTGGAACTCTCGACTTTCAAATCAGCTGATCTGGGAAGACGCGTTCGTCACTAGTAGACCAACCTGGTGGATTGGTCGGCACTAACTAAAGTAATGTAATTTCACAACTTACATAGAACAAATTTCGCTTGTAGGGTCAGCAGACTGGTGTAGCTGCGAGGTTTAACGCACCGGGTATCGAATCGACCGGGCGATCAAGTTGTAGATCCGGCCAGACCGAGTGAATTTTTTACACTTTAAATATTATTGATTTATTTAATTCTAGTACTTGGCTGTGACATTACAGCATAGTATAACTATGACTAGAACAACATTTTTTGGGGTGAGGCTGCGGTTTTGCAAATACTGTTATTTTTTAATTGTTAACAAATATGCCTAAGAAAAATATGATCTTAATTTGGTGGTAATCTGTGAGGGTGACCTTGCTCACTCCCCTCAACCTCACCCTCTTGACCTTTTAATTTGAAAATTTAATGGCATCAATGCCCCTTATATAGAAGAATCTGATCAAGTTTGGTCGAAATCGGTTCGGTAGTTCTGAAGATATAAGGTAATTTAGAGGCAAACACGGAAGACTTCCGTGTATGTCTTCCATACACGAAAATGGAATCCGGTTTTTTGAGTTCCTTAGGTGTTAAAACGTCAAGATACGGTGAAAACCGCACATGCCGAAATTGGACCGATTACAATACTTTCCTTTCTAGAGTTATAATTCTGCTACAGTACTATCTAAACGGGAAAGTAATAGCTTTATATTAAAGGAAAATATTTGATGATCATGTCAAAAGTGGGATATCGGATTATTTTTGCAAATCTTTACGTTTTAGGGTTCAAATAATTTATTTAAACAAAAATGTATATATATATATATACGTATGCATGTGTGTAATGTGTCGTACTGCTTTTATGGCTTTCTATCTCAGGATTGAACTAATCCATTTTCTTCAAATTTGGCTCAAATATTTCTTTATACGGGACATTGAACATTAATTAAAAAATTTTTTTTTATTTATTCATTTTTAAATTTTCTCCTTTAAAAATGGAGAAAATTGGGTCAAAAAATTTCGCGAAGAATAATTGAAAAACGAACTGACCCATTTTGATATGAATTTTTTCTTTATTCTTGCATTGAGAACATGTCCTATTTATGAATACACGCACAAAACTGTCAGACTGCATAATTTTTGCGATACATTTAAAAAATTAGCCGTAATTCAGCAGTTTATCAATCGATTTGAACAAATGAGTTGTCATTTTGTTAACTATAAAAGATTTAATATAATTTAAAATAAAATTTAATTTGAATTTTATTTTAATATAAAATATATTTACGGAGCTAGTAATGAATCAAAAAAATTAAATGCCCGTTATTCTGAATTATTAAACTTATTTATTTTGTAGAATATATTGTGAGGCGCATGAAAACACCCAATTTTCACTAAAATATAAATTATTTATTTTTCTAACGAATACGTTGCAATTTCAAGTTGTGAACGGTAAGAGACCGTTCTCCAAGGTCCAATGAGATGAGAATGGATATGGATGACATGTAAGTGAGATGTAGTCTTATACGGACTAAGGCCGACCATTCTTGAGACGTGTGATTAATTGAAACCCAACCGCCGAAGTACACCGGTATCTACTGTATAGTATTCAAATAGGTATAAAGCAACTATTTTTTATTAGGATTTGAACCTCAGGACTTCGAAAATCAGCTATTAACAAATTATTTGCGACGACGTGTTAACCACTAGTCTAACCCGGTGGGCTAAGGTATAATCGGCTATTAAATAAAGCCGGCAATAAATTGAACCATTTTTTAGTTTGAAAGATGCTAAAAAGGTACTTTTTTCATTTTCGGGACTCCTATACTTAAGGGAAAGAATTCGGGTAAAATTAATTTATAAGAAAATAATATTCAAGCGGTGATATAATAAATTTAAAAAATCTGATGTGGACACCACATGACTTCCTTGTTTGCCTATTAAATTAAATATACACATTTTTTTATAATTGAAAAGTACATAAAATTTTATTTCACGAATAACTTTTGATTTTTTTTTTATTGTTATTACTGAATTATTATTTATTGTAAAACTTTTTTTTAAAATCAGATTAATAATAATTATTATTAAATCAATATATTTAAATTAAAAAAATAAAAAAAAAATAAAAATAAAAAAGGAAATAATGTCAGATTCGAACCGATATGCCTTCCCCTTGTAAGATCCAAATATTTCATTAATTAAAATTTTATTTAGCTACAATTCTGGAACCGATGAAAATAAGTACCACTTATGATAGATCGTTGAAAAGAGCTCTCAATTAGGGCTTATTACTGCATTTAAGAAAAACTCGAAAATCCAAATTTTTGTTTGGATTTTGGGCTTTTTTGGACACTTTTGGTTCAGTCGATTGCTGTCAAAAGGGAAGGTACACAACTAGATGTTACAACAGTTCTAAATAAAAAATTTCAACATCCTACAGCTAATCGTTTTCGAGTAATGCGAGATAAGTACATAGAGAGGTCACGCCGAAACTAGTCAAAATGGATTCAGGGATGGATATTCCGTTGAAATCTGAAAACCGAAATGTTTCGCGATCGCAATACTTCCTTTACTTCGTACAAGGAAGTAAAAAAAGACCGTACATAAATGTTTATCATTCCAGTAATAAGTGCCTATACTTGAGCACGCACGCACATCTAGATATTAATATGCACACGCGTGTTTGTTGTTAGACTATTTGTTTCAATGTATTCATTTTTACGAATAATAGTTTGTAATTAAAATAAAACGGGCTTTTGTTTTAACAGACAGTTATGCTCTGATGAACACAGCTGGTTATTATTAATATATTACGTTAAGTTAAAGGTTCGTTTTTATGAACTTATGACCTAATTGTTTTTATTATTTATTTATTTTTTTTGGAATGGTATGATAAATTTTTAGATAATTATTTGTTTATAGCCGACTGTAATTTTTTAACTTTTATATATTTCCTGGATTATAAATTGTAAGTTACCTATTTATTAATAAAAATACAAAAAATCGGCAAAGGGTTGCTTTAATCTAACCAGATTTTTATTTTATATTTCAAGAACGCCCAAGGCTTTCGATACTTAAAATTGAAGAAATCAATTATAATATACAAAGATCTGACAAAAAAGTTGTAATACTATCCTGGTATTGGTTATTTATCTTCTTGTATAGTGGGAAAGTATGATTAATGAAAAACGTTACCTAATATTTTACTTTTTTGATGGAGTTAGTGGATGAATTATGTTTCATATTTTAAGTTATGGAGTTAAATAATAACTCCATAACGAGATAAAGGCAAAAGAAAAAAATATCAGAACTTTGTAATGAAATAAAATTTTTAATTTCTTATAAAAATGTGCGTATGTAATTTAATAGGCGTACAAGGAAGTCATGTAGTGCCCACATCAGATTTTTATTATTATATAGAAAATTCATCCAATATTTTGCCAGTTTTTAAAAATTTAAATACTAAAATATGTTATAAAAAAAAATTATATTTTTAATTACATGAGAGTTTTTAAGTTTTATAATAAAAAAATACCAGAAATTTACTACATCTTTGCCAGCTTTTCGGTTATTTTCAAATTAAATATAAAATATACATATAATCTTCTTATAACTGTAGTATCTCTGTTTTGCATATATAAAGTTATTTACTTAAAACTTAGCACTTTAAAGTTTTACCATCTTAGTTTTATTTAGTAATTAAAGTTTGTTGTTTAGAAAACAGCGGAACGCGTATTATATATTTACTAAATTTTACGGTTATTTAAATTTTCAGTTTTAAGATATAATTTAAATACATATAATTTACTTGTAAATTTACATACGTAATTTGATTTTTATTTGTATTTTAAACGTAAACATTATCTTTTATTAGTAAATAGCAGTAGAGAAGTTTTATGAAATAATTAAACGAAGTAATTCCTGTTGATTGATTTTTATCCCGTAGGACTTTTAAAATGTTAAATACTTTATTAAACAATATTTAAATTACAAATGAGTAAAAAATAAACAGTAAAAAATCGTCATTCATATTTGCCACCCGTGATTAAAAAACTTTATAAATTATTAAACGTGTAATAACTAAAAAACAATTAAAACTTGTAGTAGAACGGATATATCATTTTATATGTTTAATAAAACAACTTAAAGAAAATATAAAGTATCACAATATATAAAAAATTCTTATGTTCAATCGTTTGTCGTCTACATTAATACTACATTGTATTTTACTTTTATATCTAAAAAGAAATCATCAAAACTTAAACTAGAATTCTATACCGAAAAATTAAGAGGAGAGTGGAAGAAGTGTTAGGAGAAGACCGATTTGGTTTCAGGAAAAGTATAGAGACAAGGAAAGCAATTTTAGGCCTCAGATTAATAGTAAAAGGAAGATTAAAGAAAAACAAACCGATATACTTGGCATTTATAAATCTAGAAAAGGCATTCGATAACGTAGACTGGAATAAAATCTTCAGCATTTAAAAAAAAATTAGGGTTCAAATATAGAGATAGAAGAACAATTGCTAACATTTACAGGAACTAAACAGCAACAGTAATAATCGAAGAACATAAGAAAGAAGACGTAATAAGACAGGGAGTCCGACAAGGATGTTCCTATCTCCGTTACTTTTTAATCTTTACATAGAACTAGTAGTTGATGATGTTAAAGAACAATTTAGATTTGGAGTAACAGTACAAGGTGAAAAAATAAAGATGCTACAATTGGCTGATGTAATTCTAGCTGAGAGTAAAAAGGATTTCGAAGAAACAATGAACGGCATGGATGAAGTCCATGAAAGTCCAGTCAGTGAAAGGTTATTTAACACAACCACAATTAACTGATAACAATGAGTAGTATTTAAACAAATTTTGATGAAAAGAATCTGTGTTGCCGACTTATTTTCCGTAGGTCTAAAATTATTGCACCTACTAGACACATCTGTTTTCTTTTTTTGTAACATATTCATCTAAGTATTCGTTGGTTTTGTTGTTAATCGATGTTTAAAATTTTATTTCTTTTTTGTTGGCATTATTTACATCAATCTTCTTATAATTAAATTCTCTACAATTTATGTTTAAAAAATATATTATTTATTCCCAATTTAACAACGTTATTGTACGTCAAACGTAAAAAAAATGTGTTTTTTTACCCTATTTTTGGCGTTTTACATGGGATATCTTAGAAACTAAGAGAAATACAGTTCTGGGACCTATTTGTTTCGATTTCCCAGCTCAAAAACCATAAGAACCAATTGAATTTGCCCCTTAATTGGCCTTCCCAGAATTTCAGAAAGCCTTAATTTACCCGGAGGAACTGAAACTCGGGCGAAATCTTTTACCATATATAACTCGCTAACGAAGCGTTTTCGCTTCGTGTTTATGAACTTTACACTTATTTTTAGTCTCTAGAATGAGTTGTCAAAGTAATGCCTTATCCTCCTGAATCACTCTGTATGATTATTTGATCTACGTGAACTGGACCCAAAAACGTAAAGATTCGCCATACTTTCCTCTTTAATATAACTATTCTTGCTACTACATTCGACAGGAAAGTAAAAACCAATAGATTTAAAAATCTCTTTGGTTTTTTTTTAAATTTTTCTGGATATTAATCAATCCATTTAACGTTTAAAAGGATTGCTATTATTTAATAAAGACTACTGTTTTTTAATAATAAATTGTTTTTTTTTGTAATTTAATTTTTAAATATCAGACTGATTTCATGAATGAAAATATTAGTAATATATCAAGTAGTATTGCGTCTAACTTTTTCTTTAACGTTACAAAATTTTAATTACTTTTTTCGTAATATTAAAAAGAATTATTACATTAAAAATTAATTTTGATATAATATGACATTTCTCACGGTATTTTTACGTATGTAAACTATTTTAAAAATAATGTAAAACAGTAAAATTGCGTTATTTAGAATTAGATAATTATTTAATTTAATGTAAAATAATGAATTATTATTATATATTTTTTTTAATCTTTAAAACACCCTGAATTTTTTACTATTGTATTACATGTGAAAATATTTCTTTTTAACGCATGTCATTTGCGGTTTTTTCTACGAAATGTTTATTTAGATTATGTAACATTATAACCGTAAATTAATCTTATAAGATGGGAATTTAATCTGCCAGATTAATTATATACACTTATACAGGATGTCCTATATAAAACGCAACCCAACCTTATATTGGTAGATATTGAAATAATAAAAAGTAAATGTAAATGTTATTTTTATTATTACCATCCATTACCTTACATTTAGAGTAAATGTTGGAAGTGGCCGCCATCTTCTTCAATACAAGCTTCAATTCTTTTTACAGCGTTTCTGGCAACTTTTTTCAAGAGGCTTGTGGCTGGATATTTAATACAGCTTGTTCAATATCGACTTTCAATCGTTCAAGTGTTTGAGGAACACAAAAGATCTGCGTCGGTGTTGAATACGGATACAGTCGCTGAAATCAAAGACCGATTACTCGACTTACCAAATAAATCGATCAGACGTTTGTCTGCTTTTAGACAAATTAATTTGTCTAAATCGACTGTTCATCGGGCGACCAAACGATTACAATTACGACCTTATCGCATTCAAATGGTTCATCGACTTCTTGAGCCCAACAAAGAAAAACGGCTACAATATTGTCAACGGTTCCGTCGATTTCTGCGCGAGGGAATTAACGTTATGGATTCGTTATTTTTCACAGATGAAGCACGTTTTCATTTGGATGGCTACGTAAACAGCCAAAACAATAGAATTTGGAGCGTTGAAAATCCCCACGTTTATCACGAAAAACAATTACACCCGCAGAAGTCGGGCGTGTGGTGCGCGATATCGCGGAAGAAAATAATCGGTCCTATTTTTTTCGAGTACACCATTAATGTAGAAAGATATTAGGATATTATATTTCAGTTCATCGCACTCTTGGAAGAGGAAGACAGACGCTGCTGGCTACAACATGACGGTGCAACATCGCACTACGCAGGTTCAACTTCTGATTTCGTCGAGGAATTCTTTGGTAATCGTGTTATCGGTCGAGGCTTGTGGCCACCAAGATCTCCAGATTTGACTTCGGCGGATGTTTTTCTACGGAGTTACCTCAAAGAAAAAGCCTACAGCCACAAACCACGAACACTTGAACGATTGAAAGTCGATATTGAACAAGCTGTATTAAATATCCAGCCACAAGCCTCTTGAAAAAAGTTGCAAGAAACGCTGTAAAAAGAATTGAAGCTTGTATTGAAGAAGATGGCGGCCACTTCCAACATTTACTCTAAATGTAAGGTAATGGATGGTAATACTTTTATTATACTTATTACTATACTATTATTAGACTTTTTATTTATACCATCTTTCTTGTCTTAAAGAAACCTTTAAAATGGTACACAAAGGTTGTTACCATTTAAAATATTTGAGCTATAACCCCTGGGCCAACCCCTTCCTAAGAAGGGGTTGAAATTCTATTTCTAGCCAAAAGGTAAAGTTGTTAACCGATAAATAACATGTATATATGTGTATTTCACTGCTTTGGCCTTATGTCTCAGGACAGACCGAATTGAACTATTTTCAAAATATATTCAAATTTGGTTCAAATATTTTTATATAAACGGGGTATTGATTATATATATATATATATATATATATATATATATATATAACTTATAATTTAAATGAATAAGTGACATGGCAAAACAGGACAAATAAAATGATTAAATCCCAAAAATTAACATGGTCAACATATAACAAAAATGTCTTTCGGCTAAAACAAACTTTAACATTATAAAATTGTAGTTCAGCCTGAAGTCACCTACGGAAGCGAGACCCTTTTCAAAATCACTCAGAAAAATCAAATTGATAAAATTCTGAAAATAGAGAGGAGAATTTTCAGAACGTGTATCGGTAAAAAACACCAAAAAAAAGCCGTCGGCGGATTGTGCCAAATGAGGTGATGTATCGAGAAATAGAGCTTGTTACTGATACATCTCTGTCAAGAAATATCGTTGAAAAGCTCTGGTTCCAAAAGCTAGAAGTAGGATGGATCAAAGAAATTAGAGAAGATATGAAAGAATTGGGAATTTCTCTGACCGACGTACAGAATAAAACTGGAAAAATTACAAAGCTAAAAGACAAAAACATTTGATTTAAACAAAAGTCAGACAAACGACAAAATACAACGAAGAGGGTGTTTACAGATGAACAAAAGAAAGCAAGAGCTGAACGGATGAAGAAATACTGGGCAGCTCGGAAGAGTAAAATAACACGCTTTTCTCAGAAAAGATCCAACTAAAATTGACTTAAGTGGTCCCATGTTGGCTGTAAAAGCATAATAATAATAATAATACATATATATATATAAACTTTTCAACTGACTGTGGATTTTGGGTCTGGAGGATGGGAAACGCGAAGGTATGTCGAAATTTTCCGGCAGTCGAATCATGGTACTCATTACAATAGGTAGCTTTCTTATGAAATCTACCTAAAAAAAGAAAATCCATGACTACCTCTTAAAATAGAAATATATGCTTTTTATTTTTACTTTATCTCGGTTTTTTCAAACTTTATACTTCATTTATAAAGATATCAAGAAATTTCTATTTTTTTTTTTTTTAATAATCAGATTGAAATTATCACTATTCTATACTCGCTAACGAAACCGTTCCCGAAACTATGTTCATGTTAATTTTCTTCTTTATTTTCACCGGTGAAACAAGTTCTGAACATTTGTTAAATTCTTCTAGAATCACTATGTAAATTGTTTTATTTATTCTTAATAAATTTATTATAATTACTGATGATGATGATGATTTAATAATCGAAATGCGCATTTAATTGTTCTAGTTTTACTTTATATAAACGGTTCTTCAACGTACGCTTAAGTTATTATAAAGATAATTTATATCTGATAAGGTTATAATATTCCGTTAACGTTACTTAATACGTATCTTATTATTGTTATTCATTATAATATAACCCGTTATGGCATTTAGTAATAGTAATAATAATAATAGCATACTTAATTAACGTAAACTTTCATACAGTGTAAAAATAACTGTCTCTAGATCGTTACAGTTTGGCACACTTTATAATTACATTTTACATATTATATAAAAAGTATTTCTTGCTAATTTGTTATACCGTGCGGAGAGTTTTATTTAAAACATTTTTTTAATAATTTCATATCTTCCGTTATATTATATATAATTCATGTACAGTAATTGTTGTTAATTGATTATACGAAATGAGTTTACATTTGTAGAAAATTTCATGCGTTTTGCGCCTTGTCAGTTCATCGTTTTTAGTCGATCATTTCATATTAACATATGTACAGATCGATATCTTTATTCGTTTATAATATGTTAATAAAAAGCGAATAAAATTATTGTTAAACCTTTCACAGTATACAGCTTAAAACTTAATTCATCATTTTAATTACTTTTTCTTTATCTTTTAATCGATCTATTCGTGAAATCTCTTGATTAAAAAAAAGTAATTAATTAATACGAGGGACGATCAAAAAGTAATTTACACCATCTCTATGAAAAAAACACATATTTATAAGACAATTTTTTTTTAATAACCAGAAAACTACATATTTTTACCTGTTTTTCGACATAACCGCAAAGTTTTTCTAAATATTTTTCATACCTTTAACAAGTTTATCCATTCCACTCTCGTAAAATTTTCGTTCAATTTTCTTCAACTATTTAAGGACCGCTTCCTTCAGTTCATCATCATTAGCGAAACGCTCCCCTCTCAGTTCTCCCTTGAAAGGTGGTAGTCACAGGGTGCTAGGTCAGGGCTTTAAGGCGGATGAAACCACAATTACTACTTAAATTTTTTCAGTAACTCTTTTGTCACATAAGCTGAATGAGGGGTAGCGTTGTCGTGAAGAAAAACTACCCCCATCGGGTCTTCAATCTTTAATGGCTTTACGCAATTTTTTTAAATCTCACAGTAAGATTCGAATTGATTGTTGTTCCTCGGGGCATAAATTCACTGTAAATAACTCCCTCAGAATCTAAAAAGGTTGTCAGCATAACGTTTCGAACATGTGGGGATGTTTTCATTTTTTTCCTGTGGCGAATTTTTGAGTCTCATTCAAGTGATGTTCGTTTAGTCTCAGGAGTATAATGAAGCGACCCAGTTCTCATCCCCTGTGATCCCTTGTTTCAAAACCTTTGGACCAGTCCTGGAATAACATTGAAGAAAATAAAGAGCAGATTCAAAAAACGTTGATGTTTGGTGTAGTAGATCCAACAGATGTGGCACCCATCGTGTACATATCTTCGGTAACCGTGCTGATCGTGAATAATCGCAAACACACTAACATAACTGATGTTAAGTTCACTTGCAATCTCTCTAATTTTAATGCGCCGGTTATTCAAGATCCACGTGTTCCGTTTCGTTTCTAAACATTTGGCACCATTCTATGATCATGGGGCGTGGCATTGAATTCTCACCGTATACCTCAACAATTTGGCGATGAATTTCACAACAATTGTAATTTTTTTTCAGTAATCCAATTTTTGGATTACTGAACGCACTTCTATGCAGGACGAAATTTCTAGAGGACGCGCCATCATATTGACAACGACACTACACACTTAATGAATGTCGTACAGAATTGCTGCTGGAGGAGCGTGAAGACAACAGCAACTACGCATCATGTATGTAGTCTTTTGGTGGCAGCACAACAGTGCTCCTAATAATTTTTTCCGCTTATATAAATATGGATCCAAAAACGCTTCTTTTACAAGTTATACTTTGCGAAAAAATTAACCCTGATTTTTGCTCCAAGAAAAAACTTATATAAATTAATTTGTTTTTTTTTTTCATATTATTACATCAAGAATTTTAGTTTTTAATACTTTTAAGTAGATTTCATAAGGAAGCTATCTATTTTAATGGGTACCATGTTTCAATTTCCAAAATATTTCGACAAATCTTCGCGTTTCACATCCCCCAGACCCCATAACCACCGTCAGTTCAAAAGTTTATATAATTTCACTTTCTTGTGGACACGATAACTGCCGTAATTTTGCGCCGATCACTTTCAAATTTACACATAAAATATAACCACCGAAAATCTCGGTCGATTTCGGTAATGAGCAAAATCGGACCATGAGGGTAGAAATGGGGGCGGGGCGCTTTTTCGAAAAATAAAATATCGCTATAACTTTGTTATTAAGTAAAATATATAATTCGTTTAAAGTTGCTACTATTCTTTGGATAAGGACCTAAAACTTATCTAAGTAAAACGTTTTGATATCACCAACCATTGGCCCAGGGGGTTGAAAAAAATGTATTTCGAAGACAAAAAAAAATCATACCTCCCTTAATAGGCACAGTATCGAATCGGTTTAAAGTAGAGGTTAGTCCTCTAAACATTACCTAAAACTTTTGTCTGAAAAGTTTTTTGATATGACCAACCTTTATGGCAAGGGATGACCAAAATATTGCTGGAATTATAAGATTTTTGTTAAGTAAAATATATAATTCGTTTAAAGTTCCTACTATTTTTTGGATAAGGGCCGAAAACTTATTCTAATTTTACTAATTTATTAGATTTATAGATTCCTTAGACAAAAATTACAATTATTTATTTACTGACGCAAAATATTTATTATTTTACAACTTTACAATTATTTCTTTTTTTGTCTTCAGTCATTTTACTGGTTTGATGCAGCTCTCCAAGATTCCCTATCTAGTGCTAGTCGTTTCATTTCAGTATACCCTCTACATCCTACATCCCTAACAATTTGTTTTACATATTCCAAACGTGGCCTGCCTACACAATTTTTCCCTTCTACCTGTCCTTCCAATATTAAAGCGACTAGTATGTTGCCTATAAGTCTATCTCTTCTTTTAACTATATTTTTCCAAACGCTTCTTTCTTCATCTATTTGCCGCAATACCTCTTCATTTGTCACTTTATCCACCCATCTGATTTTTAACATTCTCCTATAGCACCGCATTTCAAAGACTTCTAATCTTTTCTTCTCAGATACTCCGATCGTACATGTTTCACTTCCATATAAAGCGACACTCCAAACAAACACTTTCAAAAATCTTTTCCTGACATTTAAGTTAATTTTTGATGTAAACAAATTATATTTCTTACTGAAGGCTCGTTTAGCTTGTGCTATTCGGCATTTTATATCGCTCCTGCTTCGTCCATCTTTAGTTATTCTACTTCCCAAATAACAAAATTATAATTATATTTGTGTTTTTGAAATCTAATGATGACAGATTTAAGGATTATATTTTTGTGTGAAATAAAAATAAATATATTCCACTTATATAATGTATTTTTAATGCCATCGGATTTTGTATATATATATATATATATATATATATATATATATAGACTATATATAGAAATATTTTTCCATTTTCTGTTAACAAAAAAATTTACATAATATTATTTTGATATGTTGAAAGTATATAATACTCTGGATTCTTTTTAAAGGTAATTTACTTTGTGAACCTTTTCACTGTCCTGCGCAGTAAGTCATAGTTACCCCCTACCATCACTCACCTAGCGCATCACGCAATTTGAATATTACTCCAATTAGTTTAATTTGCGAACTACGTATAGTATTGTAATACCTATATATATTTATATATATATATACTCGTATATAAATCTTTCTTTGTCTTTCTGTTTAGCTTCCCGGAATTATCGTTCAGGTATTACTTAAGAGGATGAATAAGGATGATATGTATAAATATAAATGTTCTCTTGTAGAGTCTCAGTTCGACCGTTCCTGAGATGTACGGTTAATTGAAACCCAACCACCAAAGAACACCGGTTTCCACGACCTAGTATTCAAATCCGTATAAAAGTAACTGCCTTTACTAGAACGCTTAAACTCTTGACTTTTAAATCAGCTGATTTGGGAACACTCGTTCACCACCACTAGACCAATCCGGTGGGTCATATATATAAATGTAATGATACATTTTCACACAAAAATATTCAACCGATTAAGCAGAAATTTTGCTTGAACATAGTTTTGTATCTGTAAAGAATATAGGATAACTATTGCCGTTAGATGAAATGGTTTATCGTTTCAAGGTAATAGCTATTTTAATAGGTTGCGGTAACATATGTTCCTTGCCGATATTAAACTTTAATATGTTCGAACCCTTAATCAAATAGAATTTTAAAACCACTGGTAAGATTTAAAATTAGATTTTTTTACAAATAAAAAGGTTTGTTTATCATTCTCATTAAATATTTTTAATTTTTTTTTAAATAATTAATTAAAAAAAAAATATTTTTAATCTCTCCCACAGAAAAAAAATTGTATTTTGACTAGATTAAATCTTATGATAACGTAATTAGGATAGATTTACATGGAACAAATTTCAATGAAACGAAATAATGATTGGCTTCAATCGAAAATCTATATACTAAAATCTGATGTAGATACTACATGACTTCCTTGTATGCCTATTAAATTACATTTACACAATTTTGTAAAATGAAAAGTACATAAAATTTTATTTCATAAAAATCTTCTGATATTTTTTCTTTTTTTTTGTTATTATTGAATTATTATTTATCGTAAAATTTTTTCTACGAGAGTTTAATAATTATTTAAATTAAAAAAAAAAGAGATGAAGTCTGATTCGAACCGATGTGCCTTCCCCTAAGATCCAAATATTTCATTAATTATAATTTTATTTGGTTATAACTCTGGAACCAATGAAAATAAGTACCACTTATGAAATATATCGTTGAAAAGCTCACAATGAGGGCTTAAGAAAAAATTACTGCAGTTAAGAAAAAGTCCAAAATCCAAATTTATTTTTTATTTTTGGACACTTTTGGTTCAGTAGATTGTAATCAAAAGAGGTGGTGCACAACTAGATGTTAAAACAATCCTAAATACAAAATCTCATCATCCTACGGCTAATCGTTTTTATGCGAGATACATACGTACCGACGTCGCGCCGAAACTAGTCAAAGTGGATTCAGGAATGGTCAAAATGGATATTTCCGTTAAAATCCGGAAACCAAAATTTTTTCGCTATCACAATACTTTCTTTACTTCGTACAAGGAAGTAAAAATTAAAACTTTAGAAAAACAAATACCATATCGTTTTAAAGATAAAGTGTGTTACCCAGTTTCATATCTCTCATTTCCATCGATCAATCCTCACCCTCTCCGAAATTTATGCTTGGATTTCATCTACAGTCATTTTCAAAGAAATGCTAATATTAATTAGCACCTAGGATAATTAGATAATAGATAATTAGATAATATTAGTACGTGATACTTTAATTTTTTTTTTTATCGGTGCTGGGGAGAAATACCATTTACGTATCCCCCACAAGTGGGGAAGTGTCGGACTCGCACAGATTCGGCTAAATATTTTATAAGAGCCTATTTGTGCCCGCAGCCTACCGTCTAAAACTCCTATTTCACCATTCCTCCTCACCCAGGGTCGGATAAGCAGTTAAGTATAGCTCAAACCCGGAAGGGCCTTTGAACTCAGGGGGTTAAGAGTTCCCGTGCTTCATCACCATCGCTTATCTTTTTTTTCTTTTTTTTTTTCTTTCAGCTCCCCTGGGCCGGACCGACTTGTTGGTATTACGCCGCCCAGGGGAGTGTCTTTAAACTCAAATAGGCCTCTCCACCTACCGGCTATATACCGGCAAGGCAGGTCGGCCTACCGGTTAGCTCTTTTTGAGAGTTCTTTATCAATATTGGCCCCTTGGGGACCCAAAAGGGCAATACTAATACACCACGCCAGACCCAGTTCGCCGCGACGCGGTACCGGGTCCCTTCAGTATTCAGTGTGCTCTTGCCTGACTGTTACCCGTGGAGTCCTTGGTGGCTCATCAGTGCCAACACACCGCAGCATGCTGGACCTCACCAGCAAGGCTGTCCACCCGGTCCTATTCTAGCCAACACCTTGTCTTCTCTCATCGGAGTATTTCTGTAGAACAACTTGTCTAACAAAACTAGCAAAATTATTCCAGTTTGACTCGCTTCTTAGCATGTAGTCTATTGTTGTCTCTGGAGTTATACCTGTGAGTGCCTTACTATGTCTAAGTGTGTCCCACCTATTGCACTCAAAAAAGGTGTGCTCAGCATCATCTATCTCGTTGCAGTAGTTGCAAATTGGCTCTTCTCTCTTGCCTATTTTGTGCAGGTAGTTATTGAAGGAACCGTGTCCTGTAAAAAACTGCGATAGGTGATGATCAACCTCACCAAATCTTCTTGACAACCACGGCTTGATGTTGGGGATGAGGGTTCTCGTCCATCGACCATCTTTCCTGCCAGATATTATAAACGGCATCCCTGACCTCTTGTTCTGGCTTGCCTTGTGCCCTCTCCACCTTCTTTTTTGCGATTAGGTAATCGCTTATCTGCTCAAGCGTAGACGAACGATGGCTCCACAAAGGGCTGTCTTTCCCATTTTCGCTCTCCGGTCAATTCTTTACCAATTGTCTCATGACGTTTTTGTTACATCAAATTGTGTCTTCTAGTAGTGCCTGTCTCGGGTCTGATTTTTCTACTTTATCACCGTTCTTTTATTTACACTCAAGCCGGTCTACTTTATTATCACCTTTCTCTATTATCTCTAATAATACCTGTCTAGGTTTACGATCTTCAATCTTCTATTTTGACGAATTATATATCCCAACGTAACGGAGTCCTGGAATCCCCAGCCGCTCATTGAATTCGACACACCTAAACATGCCGGAACTTACGACTGGGGCTATCCACCCTTCCCTACTCTATTCATTTTGTTTTAAAATCCCGGTAACGAATTTGGACACAACCGAAAATTTATACGCATCAGTTAACATCGATCGGACCTGTCACCGCAGTACACTATCTTCTCTCATTCTCCCATCTATAACATTCGAAGAAAACATGTTCCGCTGTTTCCCGTTGGTCACAGTGTATACAAATTGGGCTATCCGCCTTATTCCTTCCAAACAAATATGCTCGGAATGAACCGTGGCCGGTCAGGAACTGGGTGAGCCAGAAACTGAGCTCACCAAATCCTTTCCCAAGCCACGGTCTGATCTCGCCAAAAGCCGAAGAGTCCACTCTCCTTTCCTGGAGGTCCTCCACCTATCTTGCCGTTCTTCTATTAGCTCTCGATTAGCGTCTTTTCTACTCATCCCATTGGAAACTTTTATTCTTGTTCTAGCCAGATATTAAATCATTTTTATGTAATTATTATAAATACATAAAAATCTACTGGTTTCTGTGTGTCTGTTAATCTTTTACGCAAAAACTAATCGACCGATTTAATTAAAATTTTGTATGAATATTGTTTTTACAACTAGAAAGAAAATAGGATTATTCCCGTTACGAAATTTTTTCACCGTATCAAGATGGTGACCATTTTAATGGTTTGCAGTAACAACCAGACTATGTTAATTGCTGATATTCTACTTTACTATGGTCAAAATGTTAGTGCATTCGAATTCGGAGACCGCTTGGAGTATTTAAAATTAAATTTTACACAGAAAATATTTCGATATCTTTCGTTTATCAAGAAAATTAGTTTTAAAAAGTATAACGGTATAAGGCAATCATTTTTTTTTTTACACTTGCATTTCACTTTCCAGCGCATCCAATTTCTAATTAAAGTTGTTTTTCGATGGAAATAAATAATTAACAACGGTAAAAGCTTCAAATTGCTGGTCTCTACTTGGAAAATCAATGCTTCTCGCATTAGCAACTGAATATGGGTTGTTACAGACTCTCCTGTTGAAACAATCTGTCCATATACACTCCAGAGAGAAAATCTGTAAATATTGTATATATGTTCATTATTTAGATTATGTTGTTCACAAACTGTTCTACCAAAAACACAAAAAAAGTTAAAAAAAAACAAAAAAAAAACACCACTTCCACTAGGAAGTATGTTTTTTTGTGTTTGTCGGGTAGCGTTAAAATCCATTAAAAAATTTTTTTAATGTCGTTGGTACGGGTAACTAGCTAAACTACTATTTTTAAGATGTGCTGAACGTTATGAAACTCTTCAAAGTTTCGTGTCGTGTGGCGACCAAACTAATTGCTCTAAAGAAATTTCAATACATAAATGTTTTTACTTCCTTGTATGAAGTAAAGGAAGTATTGTGATCGCAAAAAATACCGGTATCCAGATTTCAACGGAAATATACATCTTGGTCTTCCCTGAATCTATTTTGACTAGTTTCGGCATGACGTTTGAACGTACGTATCTCGCATAACCCAAAAATGATTAGTCGTAGGATGTTGAAATTTTGGATTTAGAACTGTTTAACATCTAATTGTGTACCTCTCTTTTTTATTGCAATCGACTGAACCAAAAGTGTTCAGAAAAGTCCAAAATTCAGAAAATTTGGTTTTTGGACTTTTTCTTAACTGCAGTAATAAAGCACTCATTGAGATGTTTTCAACGATTATCTAAGTACTTATTTTCATTGGTTCCAGAGTTATAGCGAAATAAAATTTTAATTAATGTAATATTTGGATCTTACAAGGGGATGGCACATCGGTTCAAATCAGACTTCATCTCCTTTTTTTAATTTTTTTTTTAATTTAAAAATTTTGATTTATAAAAATTATTAACTCTGTGATGTAAAAAAATTCTTACAATAAATAATTATTCAATTAAAACATAAAAAAAACAACATAAAAACATGAAAAAAATCAGAAGTTATTAGTGAAATAATATTTTATGTAATTTTAAAAATCTGTTTACGTAATTTAATAGGCATTATTACATTCCGGCCTTCATGGCACGAGTGTTAGCGTCTTGGCCTTCCATCCGGAGGTCCCGGGTTTGAATCCCAGTCAGGCATGACATTTTCACACGCTACAAATCATTCATCTCATTCCCTGAAGCAATACCTAATGGTGACCCCGGAGGTTAAAAAAAAACAGGTAAATGTGTATATGTAATAAATTTGGTGAAACATATAATTATTTAATATTAATTGAAAATTATAATTTAGAATCGTATTATTTTTGGATTTTCTAGTTAAATTTTATTTAATTATTCTGGAATTTCTGTCTAATTTTATTTACATCAAAGTTAATTACAGAGTGAGTGAAAAATAGACCCTTACAATAGCAACATATATAGTGAGGGATACATGCCCGATCTTTAATAAATTGCAAAAAATTCTTATTTTTTAGTTCATTACTCGTCTGATATTGTCGGAAAATATTCTCCCAAAGTCGGAGTTGATCATCTTTTCATTTTGTTGTTGCCATTCATTTAATCGCTCTTTGGTTTGATATAATTTTTCTGTTCTTAATTTGTGTACACGTTCTCTAGTTTTCAAATTCTATCTGTTTTTATATTCAGCATCTCTCTTAATCTTTTTTATTCTTTCCTTGTTGTTAAAGTTTTCTTCCTTCCTCTTTGTATTTATCATCTTCTTTTAATCTGTTTATTCTTTCTTTGTTTGTAACATTTTCTTCCTGTTTGCAAAATTTTCTTTCTTTTTTCATTCTCCTTTTTTTTAATTTAAATATATTGATTAATTAATAATTATTAACGTCTGATTGTAAAAATATTACAATAAATTATAATTCAATAATAACAATGAAACAATTAAAATTATTTGTGAAATAATATTTTATGTACTTTTAAAAATGTATATATGTAATTTAATAGGCGTAAAGGAAGTCATACGGTGTCCACGTCACATTTTTTATAAATTGGATCTGTCTTTAATTTGTATTCATCAGTATTATTCTCATGAACATAAGGAAAATGAACAATGTACGGCCCTCTGGATGGACGGGAAGGGCCTATTGTAATAATTAATTATATTACTTTAATTTTTTGATTTGAAATTATATTTAAATTAATTTTGTTTTGTTATTTATTAACATAAAAATGTATATGACCTGTAGTTTTATGTAACGTCATAAAATTTGATGATTGTTTGATTTAAAGGAATATACGCCGTACATAGTCTCCTCACCTTTACAACTACTTTTCTTGATAACTGAAAAAAATATCGAAGTCTTTTTTGTAGAAAATTTAATTTCAAATAGCGGTCTACAAATTCGATTTGACCAACGGTTTGTCCATAATAAAGTTGATTATCGGCCAGGAGCATAGTCTGGTTGTTATTGCAAACCATTAAAATTGCCGCCATCTTGAAACTGTGAAAAAAATTCGTAACGGGAATAATCCTTTGTTTTTTCCAGTTATAAAAACTATATTCATGAAAAATTTTAACTTAATCGGTCGATTAGTTTTTGCGTGAAAGATTAACAAACACACAGAAACCATTAGATTTGTATGTACATATGAAAATTACATAAAAAATGCTTTATTGTCTTTCCGTACACGCTGAAATTACACAAAACGTGAAAAATCTGTCACAAAGCTAGATAATTTCGGTATGGGTGTAATAAGAACGACCGTAAATCAATTTCGCAACATACATTTATAAAGTAGTTTTTTTTTGTCTTCAGTCATTTGACTGGTTTGATGCAGCTCTCCAAGATTCCCTATCTAGTGCTAGTCATTTCATTTCGGTATACCACGTACATCCTACATCCGTAAAAATATGTTTTACATATTCCAAACGTGGCCTGCCTACACAATTTCTTCCTTTTAAGTGTCCTTCCAATATTAAACCGACTATTGCAGGATGCCTTAATATTTGGCCTATAAGTCTGTCTCTTCTTTTAACTATATTTTTCCAAACGCTTCTTTCTTCATCTATTTGCCGCAATACCTCTTCATTTGTCACTTTATCCACCCCTCTGATTTTTAAAATTCTTAGGAGAATGTTAAATTCTGCTTAATGTTAAATTATAGGTAGCACCACTATTTAAAAGCTTCTAATCTTTTCTTCTCAGATACTCCGATCGTCCAAGTTTCACTTCCATATAAAGCGACGCTTCAAACATAAACTTTCAAAAATGTTTTCCTTACGTTTAAATTAATTTTTGATGTAACAAATTATATTTCTGACTGAAGGTTCGTTTCGCCTGTGCTATTCGGCATTTAATATCGCTTCTGCTTCGTCCAGTTTTAGTAATTCTACTTTCCAAATAACAAAATTTTTCTACCTCCATAATCTTTTCTCTTCCTATTTTCACATTCAATGGTCCATATTTGTTATTTCTACTACATTGCATTACTTTCGTTTTGTTCTTGTTTATTTTTATGCGATAGTTCTTGCGTAGGACTTCATCCATGGCGTTCATTGTTTCTTTAATAAATCCTTTTTACTCTCGCCTAGAATTACTATATCATCAGCAAATCGTATTATCTTTATATTTTCACCTTGTACTGTTACTCCGAATCTAGATTGTTCTTTAACATCATTAACCGCTAGTTCCATGTAAAGATTAAAAAGTAACGGGGATAGGGAACATCCTTGTCGGACTCCCTTTCTTATTACGGCTTCTTTCTTATGTTCTTCAATTGTTACTGTTGCTGTTTGGTTCCTGTACATGTTAGCAATTGTTCTTCTATCTCTGTATTTGAACCCTATTTTTTTTTTAAATGCTGAACATTTTATTCCAGTCTACGTTATCGAATGCCTTTTTTTTATAAAGTAGTATATGTATGTAATTCTAATTATAGCACCTCTTTGAAAATTACTGTATGATGAAATCCAAGCGTAACTAGCGAAGGGTGTAACGATTGTTCGAGGGAAGTGAGAGTGAAGAAACGGGTGTGACATAAATCTTACATCCTTTATTTTTAAAACGATATGAAATTTGTTTTTCTGAAGTTTTAGTTTTTGTATATAGATTTTCGATTGAAGCCAATCATGATTTAGTTTTATTAAAATTTGGTGCATGTAACTTTACCCTTATGACATTTTAATAAAATTTAATCTAATCAAAATACGATATTTATTTTCTGTGGCAGAGATTATAAATAAATAGTTTTTTTTTTTTTTTTAACTAACGATTTAAAAAAAAAATTAATAAATTTATTATTGTTGTTATTTATTATTAATCAATTGCTATTCATTTCCTTATAAATTATTCAAGGAAATTAAAATTATTTACACAACTGGCTTTCCTCTCTAAATAAACAGGAAAATTCTTTAAACGTCAAAATTTCAAAAGCTGTGAAGCATTAAATGCTGTATCCGGTGGAAACTTCCGATGTAATATTAACAACCGTTTGAACGTTCGTCAACCGTAATTGTTTACTATAATATTTAACGATGAACAAAAAATAAACGTAAAATTTTATTCTACGATAACTATTTATATATACGTAAAATAAAAGCTGGCCAAGTATTGCATGGTTTCGCGTTCTTTTAAGTTATGATTACTGAAATAAGATTTAATCACCAGCATTTCATAATTTCGAATAAAGAAGTTTTGATTTTTACGGCTTTCTTACTCTAAGGAAAATTTACGAAGGATTTATTTATAAAAAAAATGACTCCTAACAACAAATTAATGTAAAAGAAAATTGTTTAAAAAATATATTTTTTTCCTAATATGTACGTTGCAATCTGTTCAATTAGTGAACAATAAGCAACCCCCTTCTCGGCACAATGACATGAAGATGATGTATATGACACATAAATTAGGTATAGTCATGTACAGATTCATGCCGACCTTTCCTGAGACGTGTGGTTAATTGAACTCCAACCACCAAAGTACATTAGTATCCACTGCCTAATATTCAAATCCGTATAAAAGCAATGAACTTTTACTAGGATTTGAAATTGACAACCTTCAACTTCAAAAAATAGCTGTTAAACAGTTGATTTGCGACGACGAGTTAATCGATAGAATAGCCCGGTGGGCTTTTTAAATACGTTGAAAAAATTAAATATAACTTTTATGAAAGTAATGAAAAAAAATTGCTTCTCATTTCGGTTTCGGAATATAGTACAGAGTGATTTTTTATTCCTGTTACCCAATTTTAAATGTAATTTAAGAAAAGGAAATTTAGGTGGAATAAAAAAATGTATTTGTTACAAAAGATATTTAATAAAAAGGTATTACTTACATAATTGTTAAAGAATATGCTCAAAATGCCCACCCCTTGCGGTTATACACGCACGGACTCTTTTCACCATATTAGCAGAAACCTTTTTAAGAATTGCATTGGAAATATTCGCGATTAAGTCTGTAATATTAACTTTAAGTTCATCAATAGTGTGAGGATTGTTTTTGAAGGCCTCGGACTTAATATAGTCCCACAAAAAGCAGTCAGGAGATGTGAGGTTTGGGGACCTTGGAGGCCATTAAGCCCTTGCTTATTATTCGATCATCAAACAACTCTTGCAGAAAATCCACGGTTTCTCGAGACGTGTGGCATGTAGCGCCGTCTTGCTGAAACCGGCAATACCGTTCTTGAGGTTCCATAAGGGACACAAATCGGCGCACAATATTCCTGTATACTTCACCGTTTACTGTCTGTTCGAAGAATATGGGTCCGACTATACGATGACGAGATATCGCACACCACACACCGATTTTTTCAGTATGCACAGATTTGTCTTGTAAAGCGTTAGGATTTTCAACCGCCCAAATTCGACAGTTTTGACTGTTCACATAACCTTCGAGGTTGATCCAAGCTTCATCGCTAAAGATCACCGTGTTTAAAAATTCGATTCCGTTATAGTTTTCGAGAGACCTAAACCGATGGCAATATTGCAATCGTTTGTTTAAATCTGGAGGCTGAAGCTCTTGGACTAATCGTACGCGATACGGATACGATTTCAATTTTTTAGCGGCTTTCTGAACATTAGAATATGACAAACCGACTTAGGTGGAAAGTTTTCGTAAACTTTTCCGTGGGGAATTGAGCATAACATTCTCTAAAACGTCATCTGTGAAGCGAGTCGGTCGACCGCTACATTTTCTGTCGCAAACACTACCTGTCTCCCGAAATCGGTTTGCTAGCCTAGAAATTGACATTTTTTCTGGCGGAGGAACACCGACAAATTTAATTTGAAATGATTCTTTTACACTCGTGTACGATTTCGTAGCAATATATTGTTCAAGAATGAAAACTCGTTCTATGGTAAAAGACATTCTGTTCGTAACACGACCGGAAACGGCACAAAAGTTTACACAGCTGAAGAAGAATCAACTCGCACTGCCGTATGTATACCGGTTGAGTAGCGCTATCAACTTCGTGTCACAAAACAAAATTTTCCTTTCTTAGAAAAAAAATTACCAGACATTAACAATAGGGTAACAGAACTAAAGAAATGCGGGGGTTTTTCGAAAAAAACAAAATATCGCTATAACTTTCTTATTAAGTAAAATATCGAACTCATTTAAAGTTCCTAATATTCTTTGAATAAGGGAAAAAACCCTAAAACTTATCTAAGTAAAATTTTTTGATATCACCAACCATTGGTCCAGGGGATGGAAAAAATGGAATTTGGTGAACAAAAAACATACCTCCCTTAATAGGCACATTATCGAATCGTTTTATAGTGATCAGTCCTCTAAACAATACCCAAAAAATTTAGTTTTGAAACAATTGTTGATATGACCAACCCTTACGGCAAGGGATGACCAAAACAAAAAAAAAACAAAAAAAAACAAAATAAATATCGCCATAACTTTCTTATTAAGCAAAATATAGAATTCGTTTAATATTTCTACTATTTTGTGGATGAGAGCCTCAAACGTATCTAAGTAAATTTTTTTGGTATCACCAACGATTGGTCCAGGGGTGGGAAAAAATTGGGTTTCGAAGACAAAAAAATCATAACTCCCTTAATAGAAACAGTATCGAATCGGTTTAAAGTGGTCGTTAGTCTTCTAACTATTACCTAAAATCTTGTTTGAAACAATATTTGATTTGATCAACCCTTACGGCAAGGGATGAAAAAAAATGTTGCTGGAATTTTAAGATGGGGCTTTTCGTACGCTAAACAGGTGACAATTTTTTTTATATGCAACCATTGTCGTATTGAGTAAATTTGAAGTTTTTCTCAACTTTAAGATGGAAATCAATTTTATCCCCTCCTTAGAACCGGTGAAATATACGTCTGCCTTCCGGCAAGTCGAAAGGGATTTTTTTTTTATTATTTTATTGTGCGTTTAATTTAAGAGAGGTGTTTTAAAAAATTGTTTACATATTTTTTTATTTATTTTCTGCTATTAAGTCTTCATAAGTTACTCTTGCGCTAGCACACAAGTATCAACATATTTAGCGAAAGATCGGATCGGTACGTTTTGCGGTGGGTGAGTGCTATCAAAACATAGACTAAACGATTTAATCTCCGGATAACGAAGATCCGGTCAATTAAGAGTGTAGCCGATGCGTTAAACAGTTACGCTCGACCTGCTGATACGTACGCCTTTTGAATTGTGAAATTCGGACGAGCGATTGCCGAGATATTACGGTGGCACTCCATCGCACCCCTCTCCACAATTTCCGAACGGCGCCCTGGGGGGCACTTGAAAATATTATCATCAGACGGTACCACTTGGAGCGGATGAGATATAGTCGCGGGGGGTTGAAAGAATTTTTCAGTGCGGTAGGGTAGACCGCTTTCGATTTTCATCCGAAAATTCGGATCCAGTTAAAAAGTATTAAATTTTCCCAAAACTTCGATATATATTTTGCGCATATATCGATATATAATAATATAACAAGTATATACATGACCATCACGAGACATGTACTAACGAATCGGGATTTTCCGCTAGTAATCGGCACATTCCGGTGGTAATTTAAGGGGAACGCACACATAGACACACATACAAATGCCATTTATTAGGGTAGGATATTATCTCGGTTCATTTTCAGTTACTGTTATTAAATAGTTAAAAATTTTTGTAATTTAGAATTTAAAAAATCTGCAGGTGGCGCAAATGAGTTGAGTTTGTGTTAGTTTTAATAAATTTCTATCGGGTCCTACATACGCTAGATTAATATAATTTATTTTAGGGTCGGCAAGGGCAGCTCCCCTGGGGAGGAGCATATCGGATATCCCGAAACGGAAATCGGGTTGTTCCTATGATCCAGGGGAGACCCTGATGGGAGCCTCTGGGAGAGGCCAAGTCAGGATGGGGTCAATTTACTTCCACGATACTCCGGAGCGGTCGATATAATACTTTAAGGCTGTACTGGTAGCTGTGACAGTGTTTAAAAAAAAAATTAATTTTATAATTTATAATTTATTTATCTCGTGTTTTGGTTGTTTTATGGCATAAATTTTTTCAATTATTAAAAATGTAATTATTCCACCATTTTGGAATTTTACACTAGATTAAAAAGAAAATTATATTTATATATTTTATGTATTTAATTAAACCAATTGTCTATCAAATAGCTATCAAAACTGGCTATCAAATTAGTTCGTTTGAACCAGCTTGATAGTTTAGACCGTTATTGCGTAATGATTATTACAAAATTTTAATTTTAGCGGCCATTTTGAGGTGAACTTCAACGGCCAATCCCGGCCATTAATGTATTTTTGTAGTTCTCTAACATTGCTTAATCCTAATTCGAAATTTAAATAAAAATCCGGTGTGTTCACCCTCACTCATATTGAATTTAATAATTTACTATTCATTCGTTGAAAAGTGTAGACGTTATAGTTCTATGAATGAAGTATAGAATTTAGATAATTTAAGTATAAATTAGAATTTTATCAATTCTGATGATAAATAAATAATTTCAAGAGTATTAAATAAAGTAAAAAAGAAAAACAAAACTAGTAACCGATCCCTTTTTACAAAACCTTCTTTTTTTTCATGAAAATCGGTTATAAAACGGTAGAGATAATTGAATCCGTGAGAAATGTATTTTTTATTTCTGAATCAGTAGGCCTTTTAATTTGTATTCCATACTCTGTTTTAGCCTTTTAATTTTTAAATTATCTGTCAATGAACTATGGATGTAAAAAATTAGGGTTAATACTATTTAAATTCTTTTATTGTAATATAATACATTTTTAAACGTTTTGTTAACATTAATTAGTATTTTAGGTAGATATCATAAGAAAGCTACCTATTGTAATGGGTACCATGATTCGACTTCCGGAAAATTTCGACATTTCTTCGCGTTTCTACGCAAACGCAAACTTTTATATATAACAGTTTATATATATATAAATATTTCATTATCTTGTGAACACGATGACTGCCGTAATTTTCCGCCAATCACTTTCAAATTGTTCCTTAAAAATAACTCATCCCAAAATCTCGGTTGAGTTTGTGAACAGTCAAAATCGAACCGTGAGGCTGGAAATGGAGAGGGGATTTAAAAAAAAAATATCGCTATAACTTATTAAGTAAAATATCGAATTCGTTTGAAGTTCCTACTGTTCTTAGGATACCTGGGTGGCTAGGGACCGCCTGGGCAGTTGACTGGCCGAAGGTAGGCGCTTAGGCAGCGTGCCTCGGTTAGATGTATTGGTGGTATGCATTGAATCAGGCTGTCGGCCGTTGTCGGCGGGCGGGTTTATTCCTGCCCGGTGGGTGCGGTCGCGCTCCGACGGGGGCATTAATGAGCTGATGTCTCTGTCGGCGGGGCTTCTCTGGGTGCGCTTTAGTGGTATGCAGGGGAGTCTTGGCGGCAGTCTGCGAAAGATGGTGAATGTCACGCGGGACTCCGTGATGGCGCTGTGCGGGAGTAGGCGTTGATTCTCTCTCCCGGGCAGACCGGAACGGAGTCAGATAGAAACTCAGTTTGTGTATTAAGCGGGGTTCTTAAGGGAACTAGGTCTAAATTTCGATGTACAAACTTTAGTGGGAAAGTTTACTGTTGAGGTTGTTAGTGCGGATCAGAGACATTCAGAAAGTGGCTCTTTAATAGTAGGATCTAGGCGCGGGTTCTTCTTTCCGCGGTTAGGTTCTAGCTTAGTTCCTGAGGGCGACGTGGTAGCTGCAGGTGTCCGTTGTCTTCATTCCGAAGGCATAAACACGTAAATCTATCTCGGGGTGAATTTTTACCGATGTAGATGTCCCTCGGGGCATCTGCATCGGTGGCATCTCTGCGGGTCCTGAACTGAAAGCTGTGGTGCGCAATCAGTTTGAGGGCGAGAAGATGTCCTCCGTTAAAGCCACTGCTGGCTAGGAACGGAGGGGGTGGTGTAGCGACCTGACACGCTACGAGGTGGGATCTTCTCCCCTCGGGGGGGAATTGAGATGTTCTTAGGATAACTCCGTTAAAGCCACTGCTGGCTAGGAACGGAGGGGGTGGTGTAGCGACCTGACAGACTACGAGGTTGGGATCTTCTCCCCTCGGGGGGGAATTGAGATGTTGTTAAGATAAGGGCCTAAAACTTATTACAGTAAATTTTTTTTATATCACCCATTGGCCCAGGGTGTGGAAAAAATGGGGTTTCGAAGACAAAACGAATCATACCTCCCTTAATAGGCACAGTATCGAATCGTTTTAAAGTGGTCGTTAATCCTCTAAGTATTACTTAAACTTATTTCGGAAATAATCTTTGATATGACCGGCAAGGGATGACCAAAATGTTGCTAGAATTGTAAGATTGGGCTTGTCGTATGCTAAACATGTAAAACTTTTTTCACGTGCAATCATTGTCCTATCGAGAAAATCTGAGGTTTTTCGTAACTTTAAGATGGAAATCTTTTTTATCCCTTATTTAACACCGGAGAAATCTACCTCAGTTGTTCCGACGTGCCGAAAGGGATTTTTATTTCTCTAAGGCTGCTGCAATAGCATAGCTATAAAGTATAGCGAACACCCAAAATTTTGGGTATCATGGTTTTTTCCAAGAATAACGTTCTGAGACACCTTCAATCCAACCAACACGGAAAAAAATAACTTCCCGGATGATGTATCTACAAAAGAGTTTTGGCCTGTATTTTGTTGTATTAGTATTTCTGGAATAGCTTAAGGTAAATTTTTTTAAAATGCCTTCAAAAATTTTTATATATGAGGCATTAAAGTTTAGACAAAATTAATGATTTCTTGTCTAAATACGTCAACATTCCAACTTGCAGCATCACAACGAATTACGTTTCTAATTTGCCCCGTTCAAATTTTTTTTGACATTAAAACAAGAGAGCTCAAGAACGACTCAACAAATCTTGATAAAATTTTCAATGAACAACTTCAGATACACTACTACAGCATATCTAAATTTCAATGAAATTGATCCAGAAGTTTTGGAGATTTTCATGCCACAAAATTTTGTACATATATTTATAATTAAATATGTAAGGAAACCTGAATTTAAGTGAATGGTTTTTTTTGTACTCCTCATGCCTCAAAACGTAAAGAAAATTAATTTTCACCCTCATTCCTACCGTACGACCGAAAGTAAAATCGTAATTTTCTTCGTAATGTCGGTAAAAAGGCTAAGGAATAATTTTCGCAATTTTTTATTTCTTGTACAGTGGTTGCAGAAAATTAAATTTTACTATGATGAAAGTATTTATGTTATTTAAAATTCCACAGTTTTAAGTCGATCGAATTTAGTGGTATTTAGAAAACTTCTAAAAATAGTTTCCGTCTCACGTCCCTGAAACTCATAGACCAAAAAATTTACGAAGTGATTTACGTGGAATATAACAAAATTTCAGGACACAAGTATTCTACTGATGAAGCTAAAGAAGAAAGTCCATATAAACGTCGGTTCGGAAGCGCTTCGTTAGCGAATGTTGCTGGCAAAAGATTTTTTCCTGATTTCTGCGCCTTTGATAAAATTAAGCCAGACTGTACTTTTTGGCGCCCATTAATTCCAACATTAACTATTTAACGTTTGTTATTGGATGTAATTCTGAAGGTATTACGAAATAAAAACATTTCTACGGGGCATTTTATTCCTACAGCGATTTTCCGGTTTTTACAAATTTATTGTTTACAACTCGAAAATAAAAATATTTATCAAGTAACGGTTATCGTCATTGTTTTTCTTGTAAAATTTTACATTAAAATCATACATCATTGGTCCATCTTCCTATTTTAAAAGAAAAGTTTGATTCAATATGACAGAAAGAAAACTTTTACACACTATAAGTTAGTTAATTCTATAACTATATAGATCTATAGATCCACACTTGTTTTTACCTCCTAGTATCCCTCAGATTTTTTTGTTGAGTACATAATTTCTTATTCACCCCCCAGGAGCCGGACATACAACTAAGCCTTAACACAGCTCCGTGGGTGCCTTTGCTTCAAACTGCCTCGTCGAAAACTAATGTTCCTCCCAGGTAGCAGGGACTAGATCGTGGATACCGGTGTTCTTTGGTGGTTGGGTTTCAATTAACCACACATCTCAGGAATGGTCGAACTGAGAATGTACAAGACTACACTTCATTTACACTCATACATATCATCCTCATTCATCCTCTGAAGAATTATCTAAACGGTAGTTACCGGAGGCTAAACAGGGGGAAAAAAAAGGTAGCAGGAACTGGATCTTTTTGATGATATGCCATGTTTCTAATGAGGGGACCCCAAGGAGTTCCCCCACCGGGACTCCGGTCTTAACGCCTTGCCTCTGGTGAGGAAACCCCGGAGGGATCCCCCACCGGGACTACGTCTTACTTTACCCCCCTAAAATCCGAAGAGATTTTAGGGGGGTATAAGGGAGTTCCCGTCCAATCATCGAGGGTGGGACACGTAATCGACCCACCCTTCCTGGACGGTGCTGTCCCAACCGTAAATTAATCCCAAGAGTGAACGCAACGGGACTCATTTCCGGGCGCCAGCCCTGCAGCCACGGCCTCCAAGAGCGACCCATCGGCATTGCAGTGCGAACACTTAGCTTCCGTTAGACAGTCCTTATGGTAACCCACCGGATTGGTGTAGTGATTAACGCGTCTTCCCAAATCAGCTGATTTGGAAGTCGAGAGTTACAGCGTTCAAATCCTAGTTATTTTTACACGGATTTGAATACTAGATCGTGGATACCGGTGTTCTTTGGTGGTTGGGTTTCAATAAACCACACATCTCAGGAACGGTCGAACTGAGAATGTACAAGACTACACTTTATTTACACTCATACATATCATCCTCATTCATCCTCTGAAGAATTATCTAAACGGTAGTTACCGGAGGCTAAACAGGAAAAAGAAAGACATTCTTTATGAAGATGCCTCTCAGCCCCACAATTGAAACATCACCCTCTTCTCTCAGATCCCTCAGTTTTGAAATACTTTAATTTACTCTGCATAAATAATGGCTTATTTTATGATTTGTTTTGTATATATTTGAAAGAACTTTTATACTTTATTTATCTTGTTAATTTTATGAATGAAATAAATTTTTGGTTTCTATAATGAGTTTTTAAAAATTATTACCCACGACGGAATCGAGACGGTATATGGGTTTGGAATAAGTGGTTGTATGTATGTGTATATCTATTAAAATTTTCCTCAAAAACTACTGAACCGATTTCAAAGCGTTTTTTTACATTACATAGTTATCATTTCAGAGCAGGTTCTTAGACATATATTACAATTATAGACTAGTAGGGGGCGCTGAAGTAGATATGTTCTTCTAAAACTGTTGGGCCGATTTTGATGCTGTTTTTTACTTTACATCGCCTCATTGCATTACATAGGTATCACCTCAGAGCAGGTTCTTAGATTAGTTTTACGGTTATAAGCCGCCAGGGAGCGCTGCATGTAGATATGTTTCGTCAGAAGGGCTTTTGAATAGTTGTAAGTCTTTCTAACTCCAGCAAGACTACATTGTTGTATGTATTATTAAATAATTTGCGCCGGTCAAGTATACTAAACTTTCATCATCGTCATCATCAGCCTATAAATGTCCCACTTTTGGGCAGAGGCCAACTAATCTTTAAAAAGTAATTAATAAAAAAATTTTAAAAACCTTAAAAAACGTGAAATAATTAAATAACTGTATTTTTACCTTATAATCCGACTTATAGACCGTCGTGCGTGATCTGTAGACCACATAGTTAAGTTTTAGTTATCATCATAATCTCGCACGACGGTTAATCAAAATCTTAAATTTTATTGTCTTAAAAACAATGTCACAGAGAATTATAAGGAAAAATACAGTTATTTAATTATTTCACGTCTTTTAAGGTTTTTAAATTTTATTTTTTGTTTAAATGAATAGAATAAAAAATAAATTAAATAAAATTTTATATTAAATTTGATGAGTCGAAAAAAAATTGGAAGTAAATAAATAAAACTTTCATTATCATCGTTTAAATCGTCATATTTTACAGACCGTATGGATTGCGTGACTATAAATTCTCTCTCAATTTAAAGGCTTGATTTATAAACGTTACAACGTTACATTCAAGGTAACATTACTTAAACAAGGGAGGTTCGTAACGTTGTTAATATTGATTTTTTACTATAAAATATAAGTTAAATTTTTTTTTTTATTACATCACGAAATCTTTAATTTTTATTTAGTTAATATAAAAGAAAAATATATCTATCATATATCACGCAATTTTAGAATTAAAAGTATATTTATTATTTTTTTTAATACTTTTCGTATAATAATGAGAAAAGTTACGGAATCAAATTATTGATTTTAACAGTTAGAATTACACCAAACAAAGTAATACTTAATAGGTTCGAAGAGAGTTTTATAAAATATATATAATTTATTTTTCAGTTTCAGCGATAGATATAACTTTGTGTTTTGTATACGTACAGTAATTAAAAGTAATTAATTTTAATAATCTATCTCTGGTTAACCGAGTTAATCCATATTTTTAATTTGGCTACGATTAAATTTATGCTAATAAGTATCTCACTCCATCAGAAAATTAATAATGTGTAAACACTAATACCAACTGTACATAATCAAACTTTGAAACGACCTAAAATGTAATAGAAATTTTCAAATTGTTTTTAAAATTACGTGTTAATCTTTACTTTCCCGTCTAGATATCGCTATAGAAGAGCTATTACTCTAGAAGAGAATTTGATTTGGGTATATGCCGTTTTCACCGGATCTTGACATTTTGACACATAAGGAACCCAAAGAATAGAATGGAAATTTTCCGGTTGTTAATGTTGGTATATACGAGGTAATAAAGTAATGAAACTAGTTCTTTTTGGCAGCCAAAATTGCAACACTGTAAAGTTACTAATAAATATATGGTTATATGAACAGCTGATTTATATTAGGTATTAATATTTTTAGTCTATTGTTGCCACGTGGGATGTAAACAAACTTTTCGTGAAACGAGTTTTTGTTGTGCGTTACAAAAATGAGTGATACTAATTATGAACAAAGTTATACGATCGGGTTTCGTATTAAACACGGTGAGAATGCTACTGAATCTTTTTTAAAATTGAAAAGGGCGTATGGAGATGACGCTCTGTCACGAGACCAAATTTTTAGGTGATTTAAAGCATTTTCAGATGGCCGGGAATCAGTTACGACCCAAAAAAGCAAAAACGAGCAAATCAAAACCGTGTTAATTTGTTTCTTCGATAGTAATTACATTAGCCATTTTTTTTTTTGTCTTCAATCAGTTGACTGGTTTGATGCAGCTCTCCAAGATTCCCTATCTAGTGCTAGTCGTTTCATTTCAGTATACCCTCTACATCCTACATCCCTAACAATTTGTTTCACATATTCTAAACGTGGCCTGCCTACACAATTTTTTCCTTCTACCTGTCCTTCCAATTCCAGGATGCCTTAATATGTGGCCTATAAGTCTTGTCTCTTCTTTTAACTATATTTTTCCAAACGCTTCTTTCTTCATCTATTTGCCGCAATACCTCTTCATTTGTCACTTTATCCACCCGTCTGATTTTTAACATTCTCCTATAGCACCGCATTTCAAAAGCTTCTAATCTTTTCTTCTCAGATACTCCGATCGTCCAAGTTTCACTTCCATATAAAGCGACACTCCAAACATATTTATCAAAATGGATATTTCCGTTGAAGTCTGAAAACCGAAATTTTTCGCGATCACAATACTTCCTTTAATTTTTACAAGGAAGTAAAAAACATATAAACTCAGTAATGCCAAATTAAGCGAGTTAAAGTCCTTAATTCAAAATGTAAATAAATAAAAAAATTGTATTATCATTTTATGTCATTTTAATTTCAACTTCTTTTAAGTATATCGCCGCCAAGGAACCAACATTTGGTTGCTTAGCAAAATATATATATAAAAGCAGAATGCTGTCTCTAATATTAAGCTATGTTCACAAACTGCATTGTATAATCCTTGACAGGGCAATGATAGAGCTCGGCACGCAAAGTTTTTCCAAGAGAGGAAGAATTATGCCGCTCTTAGTCAAGTTAGAACTTGACAGGGCATCGCCTTGTCTGATTTTGACCCGAATAAGTTACTAAATAGACCGACCCAAATGATGATGATGTTCTAACAGAAATGATGAGGTTGCGTAATCTATCCAATTTATAGGTTTTATTATTGTTATTTATACGCCTTTTAGTAATAAATCTTGTGTCGTAGTCTCTTTCCGACTAGTGGTTATAATCTAATGCTATAATGGGATCTATGAAAATCTAAAGCCTGTGAAAGAAATGGAAAGGGAAATTATGAAGGGAAAATGTACAATACCTTTAAGAAAATGGGACAATGATTGGTAGCTTCTTAAGGATAAATTTAAAAAAAAAAAAAAAAAACGGGGACGAATCATGGTTGCCAAGTAGGGCCGGGAGGCAGCCCCGTTATGTAGGGGGCTTTGGTCTGTTCACATGCAAGAGTGAGGGATCAAAGCTCCCCGATGATGGCAACGGGAACCGTCAAAATTTGTGGGGCTGCGACGCGGTCTTCGTTGTGTGGCGTTCCCGAAACGCGAGCCTTGCACACGTAACCCACCGGGTTGGTCTAGTGATGAACGCGTCTTCCCAAATCAACTGATGTGAAAGTCGAGAGTTCCAGCGTTCGTCCTAGTAGTCAGTTACTTTTACACGGATTTGAATACTAGATCGTGGATACCGGTGTTCTTTGGTGGTTGGGTTTCAATTAACCACACATCTCAGGAATGGTTGAACTGAGACGGTACAAGACTACACTTCATTTACACTCTTACATATCATCCTCTAAAGTATTATCTAAAAGATAATTAGCGAAGGCTAAACAGGAAAAAGAAAGAAAGGGCGTTGCACACGTAGGTAGTTACGGGAAGGGTCGCTCCTTAGGGGAGAAGTACGTTTGTCATACAGAAGAGGAGGCTGACGTGCTTTGATGAGGTTATCGAGACCCCGATGGGATGTCTCAGATGGTGGCTAGCTACGGTGGTAGGCGACCGCTACGGCACTCCGAATTAAATGTGTTAAACTTAAACGGCGAGGACCAGTTTTACTATGGGGTTGTTTAACAAAAAAAAAGTAATAGAAAAAAGGTTTTATTATTGCAAGTAGACGTTTGGTCAAGGTTTACGAGTACCCGATTAAAAGAAGTATTTATAATAACTGTAAAATATTATTTATTGAAAAATTATAATATTTAACTCGTTTTATAACAGGATGATGTCGATTGGGAGCTTGTTGTATGACTACTTATTTAATATTGCAAAATTAGTATTTATTATTGCATAACATAATATATATATATATATATATATATATATATATATATATATATATATATATATATTTTTTTTTTTACTTTTAAGGCCGCAAAGGACCACTTTAATCAGAATAATTCAAGTCTTTTTTGCCGATCTTTTGGTCTTTACTTTTTTAGCTTTTACTTTCTCCCAATATTTAGTCATTCTTAATGATCTTGCTTTACTCTTATGAATAAACCCTTTTTGTATAATTAAAAGTTCTTACTTTTAAAGTCGGTATTCGGATCTTAAATAACAAATTTTAATTTTTCGGATTTATTAAGTAAATCTTCATAAGTGAAATTTAATTTTTGTATGTCTTGTTTAATTTCTTTGATCCATAATAGCGGATTTTATAAAGACCAAAATCGATCGATAATTCTCTTCTGCGGTAATCTTAACAAGTGTGCGCAGAAAGAAATTCGGTTCTATTTCATAGTATCAATTAAGGATTCCAAGTTTTCGTACAGAAGTTTATTAGGCAATTATCTGTACTGATTTTCGTGTTTATATTTTTTATTTATGCAAGTTCTAAGAAACCACGTTCAACTTTAATCAAAGGTTCAGTCCTATTTTTCTGATTTAATCTAAATAAAGTCTCGCTCGCGTAAGTAATTACCGGTTTAACCACAGTTTTTTAATATCTAATTTTAGTGTTAGTCGAGAGCGATTTTTTGTTGTAAGTATTTTTGGTTACTTGTAGCACTTGAAATAATTTATTAAGTCCTTCGGTCCGATTTTGTTTTTCGTTACGATTACAAGTAATGATCTCTCCAAGATATTTAAATTTTTCTACAAGTTCTACTTTGTTTCCATTAATATTCACAGAATTAATAACTAAAGGATCTATAGCCACCGTTTTAGTCTTTTCGTAAGAAATTTGAAGTCCGATTTTATTCGCAAGTTCTTCTATACTTGTTATTTGTATTCTGGCTTCTGCGATATTATTAGCTAATAAAGCTAAGTCGTCGGCAAATCCTAGGCGATTTAAATTTAAGTTATCTCTTTTGTATCCTATGTGAATATTTTTTTGATTAATTTTAAACCGTTCGCGCATCAGAAATTCTATTGCATAATTAAATAATAAAGGCGAAAGTCCGTCGCCTTGTTTCAGTCCGGATTTTATGTAAAAAGGTTCGGAAAATTTGCCACGAAACTTCACTTTAGATTTTGTATTTATCAATGTTAAACCGACTTAAATATTTATATTAAAATTTTTCAACTAACGATAATGCATTATTTCACCATTTTATATAAATATTAAATGTAGGTTTAACATTTAATATTTATATGGAGTTTAAAGGAAAGTAGCCAAGAAAAAAAGGAACGTTTGTTTAAGCAAGAAAAGTAGAGAAAGAAATGTCTTGAATATTTCCAGGTAGATTAAACGACGATCATGTAGACCGTTATTCTAGTCATGCAGGGAGTTAAAAATTTTCACGGTTAACATATTTTTTATTGTACTGTTTTAAATTACTCAATTGAATTTTGGATCGGTTTTATACATTCAAAAAATTAAAACCTTATTAGAAGATTTTGCTCTTCCGCGGGACACGTTTCAAGCGGAACTGAAATTTTTGAAATAAACAAAAGAGGTTGGTTATACCCTGTTTTTAGTAGCTGATATTTTTTTGTATTTCAGGGATGCTTATAGATTAGACAGTTTAAATTTCCATTCGTCTCTTTAATAATAATTAATGAACGATATCAAGTTCAATACTTAATATATATATGTAAATGTATCGTATTTATATGGCTTTTTCGTAATAATTTCTCCTTTATACGCTCAGATTTTTATATGATTTTATTTTTCCAAAATTTTAGACGAGTAATTTTTGATTTCTCTATAATTATGAAATATTATTAAACCTTGGAATTCCGATACTTTTAAATTAAATATGGTTTCATTTTTTTTAAACGTTCGTGTTAGAAAATTTACATTTTCAATATTTTTAAATTCTTCTTAGTAGTATTTCCATATTATTTTTGTATATTTATCGGAATATATTGAATCAAAATCACCGATTAAAGCGTTAACGGATCCAAAAATATTTGCTCACTAAAAGTTCTCAAATAAAAGCTAAAAAAAAAAATCGTTGCTGATTAATAATCCCATCTCAATTTCCCCCCTCTCCAAGGGAGAAGAACACTTACGTTGTGATATATCCGGTTGTACAACACCCCCTCCGTTCTTAACGAATATTGGCTTAATCGGAGGACATCTTTTAGCCCTCGAATTGATCACATCCGCCGGCTTCGGTGAGATCCGCTGATACGAATGCTTCGGAAGGCATTTTCATCAGTAAATTCCGCCCTGAAACTTCTCCGAAGGCATCGGAAACCTGTTAGTACTACCATGTAGCCCTCTAGAACTACTCAACTCGTGGAAGCACGAAGATCCCGCGTCTAACTTTTCTGCCACTAAACGCATATGTCACTTACAGACCATTTATTCGGAACAACGCCATGCTACGATAGTCCTAATTTGGTACTTACGTATTAACGACACCGCAGCTACAGCTTTATTTAAAAACAAAGTAGTCAATCGGATTTCGGTGGAAAATTGGCCGATATAGAGTTTAACATAGATTCAAAACAGTCTCTTTATTTATTTTATAAATATAATTTAATCAAACTTACCTACGTTCGCTAAACTTGACTAATTAACACCGTAATTTGTTGAGTATTTATTTAATAAATTCAGTAATTATTGTTATTTAAATAATAAATAATTGCAATAATTACTGAATTTATTAAATAAATACTCAAAAAATGACGGCGTTAATTAGTCAAGGTTAGCGAGCTTAGGTTGAGTTTGGTTAAATTATATTTGTAAAATAAATAAATATTTTTTTTTGTCTTCAGTCATTTGACTGGTTTGATGCAGCTCTCCAAGATTCCCTATCTAGTGCTAGTCGTTTCATTTCAGTATACCCTCTACATCCTACATCCCTAACAATTTGTTTTACATAAATAAATATAAATAACCATTTCTTAAAATTAATAAAGAGACTTAATAAAATAAATACTCAATTTTAAATAAAGCTGTAGCTGTGGTGGCGTGAATACGTAAGTACCAATAATTTAATTTAATTGATTGGAGTGTAAACTAAACAGAAAACATAATCCCAGAGGACCTCCGTCCGGTGGCTGAGTATAACCTGTTGTTTACCACTTCAGCTCCAATTTTGAAGCGCGCTTGGATGAACTTAAAAGTTGATCGCAACTAAAAATCCGCTCCTGTCATTGCATCACCCCCCCCCCCCTAACGTTCCTAGCCCTTCTGGGCTTTAACGGGAATAATCCCATCCGTATGTACGCTTAATATTGTTATTACAAAAAGGCTTTTTAAAAATTTGATTTAATCTTCTACATTTGTTTAAGATAAAACAAAAGCCGGCAACGAATTGCATAATTTTATCTTACACAATATCTTAATGTTTATATTTTGTATCCAAGATGGTCAACAAAATGTTTAATATTAGTATAAAAATTTCGAAAAATTTTTTCGAATTTTTAAAAATTTTGGAGATCATTAATCAGGGGCTTTTTTCTAATGATTAAAATATTTACTGAAATTGAAATAAATTTAATGAATTAAAATCGAAATTAAAGAATATTTTTGATTTAAAAAAAAAAAATTAGGAACTTCTTCATCGGAGTCAGAGGATGTTAAGTTTTTAATGATTTTATTGTTTAACAAAATATGTATTGAATATTAAAAATATGAAATTGTGAAAAAAGTTTTTTTTTCATTTTGAGGGTTCCTATACTCAAGAGGAATAATTTAGATAAAATTATTTTTGAAGAAAATAATCTCTAAGTGATGAATTAAAAAAAAAAATAACTTTTTAAAATCGTTTAAAAGACCAAAATACAGGTATAATTCTAAATAAAAAAATTTGTAAGTTTCTAGGAAGTGGATAATTTTGAGTTTGAGGGTAAGTTTATTTTTTTCAAGAAATATTAGAGTAACGACCATCAAAAAATTAAGATTATTACATTTTAAATGGAATGGATAAGTTGAAGAATGGATTTAAATTTAAAATTAATTAAAAAAAAAAATTTTTTGCTGCAGATCATTGGAGTGAGATGGACAACATTTTTTTGAAGTGGTTTAAAGATCTTTTGACATAGACAATGTATATACAAGAAACTCTCATTAAATCCTTTTTTGAAGTAAGACATAATTAAACAAAAAAAAAATTGACAACCGAGCTGTCAGCTTTTCCATCACGCGGTTGTCTTTTCCGTTATGCGGTTGACACGCAGTTGACTTTCCCGTCTCGCGGCTTTTTTCTGATGCACGGCTTAAACAGACAACTTAATTTAAAATATTTATCATTTTATTTCAATACTAACAAACCCGGCCAAACCCTGCTTCGTTATTGCTGGATTTGAGTATATATAAATATATATATATATATAAATATATATATATATATATATATATATATATATATATATATATAGATTAAATGAAGACAATTAAAAGTTTGATAAAACATTAACAAAATGAACATTACGGAACTTCACAAAATTTAACCTCTCCCTTTTTCCTTTACCCTTCTCTCTTTTACTCGTTCTCCCTTTTTCCCGTCCCATTTACCCTTTCCCGTTTTACTTTTCCTCATTTTCATTTTTACCACATTCCCTTTTCCCATATTTTCCTCTTTCTCTTTTCCACAATCTTCTACCTTTATCCCTCTTTTCTTCCCTTCATTTCCCTTATTTCCCTTCCCCTCTTTCTCCTTTCCATTTCTTTTTCCGTTTTCCCCTTTTTCTTTTTACATTTTCCCCTTCTTCCCTTTTATATTTGTCGATTTTTCCCTTTCTCCCTTTTACGATTTTTCCCTTTTTCTCTTCTTCCCAGCGCGTAAATCGGTCCAGTAGTTTTTAATCTATAGCGGACATACATATTGGAAACATTAAAATGGAATCGTAAAATATTTAGTATAGCGTGCGTTGCTTTTACGTCCAACAAATAACGCAGTTTTCAAAAAAAAAAAATAGCATGTTTTTTCTGTCACAGGTGTGAAATCTTATCTATATATATATATATAGAGGTACATAAAAACACGCGCGCATTCGAATGCAACGTTGTGTCAAAATTTCAAAGCAATCGGTGAAGAACTTTCGAAGATTTAAGATTTTGAAGAAACGAACATTTACATTTTTATTTATATACATAATATTTTTTGTTTATTTAATTCAATGATTCTGACTAAAGCGCGCGCACATAATTTCATTCGCTTAGAGAAAAGAAAAGAAAAGTCACTTGACGGGAAAGTAAAATAAAAATATATAATAATTTTTTTGAACCAGGTGAACTTTAAAATAAAAGCTTTTGTTAATTTCTAGATAAAAAAACTTCAACTTTTGTAAAAAAAAAATATTTTTTGCAGTGTCCTAGTGAAGATTTGAAAATGTATTTTGGTCAAAACACCTCAACTTATACCAAATTTAATACCAATAACCAAACCAAACCAAATTTACACCAATTTTTTGAAAAATTTAATACATTCTTTCTTCCTGAAGGTATATGTCTACCAAGTTTGAAGAAAATCGGTCACTGGTTCAGAGTTAAAGTACAGGACAACATACATTCCTAAATTCGTACTAACGTCCGTCTGAAAAAAATAAACTTGGAATGAAAATTTTTTTCGCAAATTATTTACAAAAACGTTTTAAAAAAAATGTATTTTTAAAGTACAAAACTTAAAATTTTTTTTTTGACAGCTACATTACTTATCTCTTAAAGCTTTAGTTGCATAGTAACATATAACGCTAAATCCGGGAAAGTAAATAAAGTTTTAAACCAGTTACATGGTATACCGGTCGACTCATCCACTTTAAATAAAAGAATTTTCACGGTTTAAAAGATAAGGTTCTTTTCGAAAATACAATAAAAAACCCCCTCATTAATATTAAAACTAATCGGTAAAGATATAAGAAGATTATTATAATTTATACTTTATTACCTTTTTTAAATTCGCTTTAATTGCTTTTTTCAATTAGTAGTACTTAAAGATTATCTCCGCTTAAAATTCAATAGATTGACTTCCGGTGTGTGAGCGGTCAATGATTATTATGCAGTGCGTGAGATGAGTGTATAGCGTTTGTAATTTCATACATTGTTAATTATATTATATTGTTTTTATTAGTACAATGGAATTTTTTGCTAAATTTTATTGGAAAATCACCTATTAATTTTGATATTAACATTACCCTATAAGGTTATCCACCATGTGTTAAGTTCCTTGAAGCACGTATGTCTCCTCCATTCTTTTCTATTTCCAAACTAAAATTTTTTATATTTCCCATTTCCCTTTAACTTCTGTATAATTTTTAGTTTTGTCCGTTCTTTATTTTTTGTATATTATACAGTTACTTCTAGTATTTATTTGATTGAATTCTTCTCCTTTTATGATATATGCAGGACATTGCTACGGCACTTGCGAGTTACTAGTCGTTAACTCACAAACGAAGCATTTTAAGACATATATTTTTATAAACGTTTTCATTTATTTTCACGAGTATAATAGATTATTAAAGTCCCGGAGGAACTTCATGATTCATTCTGTATATATATATATATATATAAATGTGTGGTTTCCGAGAGTGTCCACGGTTGCAGATCCGACACGTTCTCACTTATACCTTATAACTACGATATCAATAATAACACCCTTGCCAAAAAAACCGCTGGTGCCATGAACCCAAGACACCTCCTCGCCACCCTTCCATCCTTAGAAGAAAGGAAAAAAGAAAAAAAAAGAAGAAAAATCACAAGACAACAGTCTGCCTCACGCCCGTCTAGTTATTTCCAGAACTAACGGATCTTTTATAAGGTTATCAAGAAGGTATGACTGACAGACACGACAACCAAACACCAAATTCCTTACCAACCATCCCAACCCTACTTTCCCACTGACCGGGATAGCTCTGGGACACAACGTTCCAGAACTTACCCACCCAAACTCATTTTCTGTAATTAAAATTAAATTATAACAAGTACAGGCCCACAAAATCTCCTCCGGCTCCCTTTCCTTAAGGGGACGATCCCTTAAACAAAGGATTTTAGTTCATTCTCGGCTGAAAGGGAGCGCGTCACGGAAGATATGCTCATTAGTACATCGTTCCGCCGGGCCCCTACCGTTTAAATCCTCCATTGGATCGGAACACAGTCCAAATTTCACAAAAAACAAATCGACGCCATCTCGTATTTATATAACCCGCCAGTATAGTAGAATCACTCAGTAGCAAAGGACGCAAGTCCGTATACTGCGAAAAGTAGGAGGGTATTACACCTTCCGACATCCTTGCGTTCCGTTCTGTTCCGAGAGTATTACTCTTTCACGCATAAACTATTCAACTATTTCAAGGTATAATTTTTATACCTTGAAAGAACATAGTGATATTGTCGTTACGAAATATTTCATCGTTTCAAGATGTTGACCGTTTTAATGGCTTGCAGTCTTGGATAACAACCGGATTATGTTTTTTCAGATACTCCATTTCACTATGGCCAAACCGTTGATAAAATCTAATTTGAAAGCCACTTGGAGTATTTGAAATTTAAAAAAAAACAGATTGTTTATCTTTTTCTATTATCGAAAAAAGTAGCTTTAAATGTGCATGCGCGTGCGCGTATATATATATATATTAAACGGCCAGGGCTCACTTTCCTTGTTCCCCCTGGACCTCACTATGTTCGTTGTCCTAATGCTTATGAGAATAATACGGATAAATAATATTAAATCCTGTTCAATTTATAAAAACTACCTCAGTATTGTAATTTCTGTAGACGAACATTTTGTTAGATCAGGACTTGAAAATTTGAAGGATCTGAAGTATGAGGGTTCCAGATTAATCGCCTCCATTTTGTAGCCGATTACCCGTCCTTCGTACGGGTAAAAAAGAATTTTGTACGGTTATTAGCGTTAACCGATAAACACCATAAGGAGATGACGTGGAATTCTTATTTTTTAATTTTTGTGTTTTAATCAAGTTATATCGCACACACAATAACAGTGGCAGAGGCAGTGTTACTTCAACCGCACGCTGTACGTTCGTCACATCTTTAAAGCTTTTTGTAGCAACAAAATTTTTTTTTAGAAAATTTCAATTTAAAATCTTGCTAGTGGATTTAAAATCCGATTTAACCAACGGTTTGGCCATAGTTAAGTTCAATATTAGCAAGGAACATCATCTAATTGTTACCGTAAGCCAATAAAATTGCCATCATCTTGAAATGATGAAGTATTTCGTAATGGCAAAATTTCAGCTCAATCGGTTCAGTTTTGCATGATAAGGCAACAAGCTCGTAGAAACCACTAGATTTATATCACATTGTACATGAGGAATTAAATAAATAATCCAAAAAACAAAAATATACATTTATGCTAAGCATATTAATTAAAAAATTACCTAAAAAGAAATTAATCTTTTCTTCCATTCTAGATTTTTTATATTTCTTTTTCTGTTGTGAGAGATGGCAGCACACAGGCAAATATTTAAAGTATAGAAATAAAAAATTTTACTTGATTCAGATAAAATAAATTTAAATGAAAAAAATATAAATAACTAGGTGTACCCGCCACGCTTCGCTGTGGTACATTGTGGTTGCGTGGATGAGAAATGAGAAACAAAACAAAGTATACGTTTCATAGAAGTTTAATTTTGCAATACTTGTGGATATACAATATTTTTTGTTTTTCCACTATGCATAGATATAAAGGCTATCTGGTTTGCCGACTCGGGAACACGCAAAATAGAGTTGCCCGTATGAGAAGCAATCCGCATCTAAATCTAAACCACACAATTCTAAAGATTGATCTTGAGCTTTATCGATTGCGATTGCAAATGCCAATCGAATTGGGAATTGCAATCTTTTAAATTAAAATGGCGTATCGGTCGGGATTATGGATATTCGAGGAATGAGGATATCTTCACCTTTGAAAGGCCCCGTTAAAATCGTTGCTTCCACTACGTTATTCATCAATTTCTTAACTGCAAGTCGCGTGCCGTTGCAGAGTTTTGGCTGATTAATATTCCACAACAGGATAATTGTCATTTTTTGATCGAACCGTTGCTAGAATCAATCTAATGAGGAATGTTTTCCCAGTTCCTCCTGGCGCATCCAAGAAGAAGGTCCCCCCCAACTCCGTCATTTATCATTTGCACTATGCGATCATAAATGCCCACGCGTTAATTTGGGAATGTTTGATCGGACATATGACTGAAGATCACCAATGTTGTAACTCTGTTCACGGCGTAAATCCACATCAAATGAATCAATCTCAGCTCCGGTGAGTGCTGGCATTCCCAATCGACTAAGAACTTTATTTGAATTAGCTAAGCGCTTGTCTTCAATATTTATCGATGCTTCGTTGTAAATGCCTTCTGTAAATTCCACGGTCATATTGGCATTTTCTAGGCGTACTCTATGCAAAATATCCTCAGTAATATGCGATCGATATCTTTCCCGTAACTCTTTGGGAGATGAAGGGAAGCAAGCGGTCAATATAATTGCGAATAATGCGCGAATTTGGTTTGGATGTGCAGTGTTGCACGCGTCATTAATACATATATCCCACTGTTGGTCGTTTTCTAATAAATTCAGAGCTTGGTGAAAGGCGCAGCTCAATCACGGCACGATCACACAAAAGTACCTCGATTAAAGTAAATATTTAATTCAGACAAAAGTGAATATTTAACCTAACAAAGTATTTTTTGGTCATTATATAGGGATATTATTTTCTGTGTATTTGGTTATTTCGACTTTTTTTGTTTGCATAGTCTTAAGTCTATCTGGGCTATAAGAAAGTTGGGTCTTTTAATTTATTTACTGTAAGTCATCCTTCTTGGTGGCTTTTCTTTTTGTTTTTTTAATAAAATACAGATGTTTTACCTGTTAAGTATAATTCAAAGAAATTTGTTACTTAATCAGTTGTGATTTTGTTTACATTGGCAACGGCCATACGGGATCTTTGTGATTGGTCGTTGTGTTTGACAGCGGCCATCTTGCATTGATCTGATTGGTTTTCCTTTGTTTACATTTCCATCTGATTTATTAGCCTCTTATTTATTAAAAAACTGTACAAATTAAAAATAGATTGATAGATTTATTAAAAATAGATGAAAAAAATCTTTGATGCGGGTTATATATCGTGCTAAAATTTTTTTTTCGTGTTTTTTAAAAATAAATTACAGATGTTTTAGCTGTTAAATATAATTCAAAGAAATTTGGTCGTTGTGTTTGACAGCGGCCATCTTGCATTGATCTGATTGGTTTTCCTTTGATTACATTTCCAAATTAAAAATAGATAGATAGATTTATTAAAAATAGACGAAAACAATTTTTGATGCAGGTTATATATCGTGCTAAAATTTGAGCTCAATCGGTGCAGAACATTTTGAGTTTTTGAAGACGTACACAAACGAACTTAACATTTTTATATATATAAATAATAATAATTATAAATAAACTATAATTATAAATAATATATAATTAAATAGAAAAATAATTTAAAAGTTAAAAAAGTTGTAGCATAATTTTTGAGTATGAAATAATTATAATTAGCAAAGCTAAAAAAACAAAAAAAACATGTTATGTGTAGTTTATGAATAATTTCATAATATTTGTAAAAACAGACATAAATTTTGAGATAATTGTAGAAATTAAAATAAAGTCGTTTTGGTTTTATCTGGTATGGAATACAAAGATAATGTAAATATAAGTGGTATTTTTTTAACAATACAGATAAAATTTTAATTATATATGTAGATAGACCTCTTTAAAACAAAAAGAAAAAAAAAATCTGATGTGGCTTCCTTGTACGCCTATTAAATTACATATACACATTTTTTTTAAAATGAAAAGTACATAAAAATTTATTTCATTAAAAATTTCAGATATTTTTTCATATTTCTTCCTTCCTTGTACGAAGTAAAGGAAGTATTCTGATCGTGAAAAATTTCAGTTTTCAGATTTTAACAGAAATATTCTTTTTGAATATCCCTGGATCCATTTTGACAAGTTTCTGCGTGACTTCCGTACGTACTTATTTACGTATCTCGCATAACTCAAAAACGATTTGCCATAAGATGTTGAAATTTTGGATTTAGGACTGTTGTAACATCTAGATGTGTATCTCCCCTTTTGGTTGCACTCAACTGAACCAAAAGTGCCCAAAAAACACCCAAAATCCAAAACAAAATATGGATTTTGAACTTTTTGTTAACTGTAGTAATAAGTCCTCATTGTGAGCCTTTCAAAGATTTATCACAACAGGTACTTATTTTCATTGGTTCCAGAGTATAGCCAAATAAAATTGTAATTAATAAAATATTTGGATCTTACAGGGGAAGGCATATCGGTTCAAATCTGACTATCTTATTTTTTTTTAACTGAATTTTTTTATATTTAAAAAAAAAATAAATATATTGATTTATTAATAATTATTACCCTTGAATTTTGGTCTGTATTTATTAATTTTTTTCACTTTTAAGGCCGCAAAGGACCACTTTAGTCAGAATAAATCGTCTTTTTTGCCGATCTTTTGGCCTTTAAGTTCTTAGCGTTTACTTTCTCCCAATATTTAGTCATTCTTAATGATCTTGCTTTACGATCCTCTTCTGAATAAACCCTTTTTGTATAATTAAAAGTTCTTACTTTAAAGTCGGTATTCGGATCTTTAATAACAAATTTTAATTTTTCGGATTTATTAAGTAAATCTTCGTAAGTCAAATTTAATTCTCGCATGTCTTTTATCCATAGTGGCAGATTTTTAAAAGACCAAAATCGATCGATAATTCTCTTAGTAATCCTATCCTGCGGTAATCTTAACGAGTGTGCGCAGAAAGAAATTCGCTTCTTTTTCATAGTATCGATTAAGGATTCCAAAGTTTCGTACAGAAATTTATTAGGCGATAATCTCTACCGATTTTCGTGTTTATATTTTTCGTTTATTCGGGTTCTAAGAATCCTGCGTTCAACTTTAAGCAAAGGTTCAGTCGTATTTTCTGATTTAATCTAAATAAAGTCTCGCTCGCGTAAATAATTACCGGTTTAACCACAGTTTTGTAACGTCTTATTTTAGTGTTAATCGAGAGCGATTTTTTGTTGTAAGTAATCTTGGTTACTTGTAGCACTTTAAATAATTTATTAAGTCTTTCGGTCCAGTTTGGTTTTTCGTTACAATTACAAGTAATGATCTCTCCAAGATATTATAGTCCAATTTTATTCGCAAGTTCTTCTATACTCGTTATTTGTATTCTGGCTTCTGCGATACTTAGCTAGTAAAGCTAAGTCGTCGGCAAATCCTAGGCGATTTAAATTTAAGTTATCTCTTTTGTATCCTATGTGTATATTTTTTGGATTAATTTTAAACCGTTCGCGCATTAGATTTTCTAGTGCACAATTAAATAATAAAGGCGAATGTCCGTCGCCTTGTCTCAGTCCGGATTTTATGTAAAAAGGTTCGGAAAATTCGCCACGAAACTTCACTTTAGATTTTGTATTTGTCAAAGTTAAACCGATCATATATTATATCATATCATATATAATATAACATATATTATTAAATATGTGTATATGTAATAGATCAGGGGAAACACCTGATTATTTAATATTAATTGAAAATTAAATTTAGAATCGTATTATTTTTGGATTTTCTAATTTAATTTCTGTTTAACTTTATTTAATTATTCTGGAATTTCATTTTTTTTTTTGTTTTATTTAATCTCTGGGTCCATCGTTAGGCATGCTTCAGAGGATAAGATAAATGATCTGTAGCGTGTGTGAAAATGCGCTATGCCTGACCCGGATTCGAACCCGGGACCTCCGGATGAAAGGCCGAGACGCTACCACTTGTGCCACCGATGTCGGCATTTTATCTACATTAAAGTTAACTACAGAGTGACTGAAAAATAGTCCTTCGCAAGAACAACATATACGAGTACACTGAGCACACATGCCCGATCTTTAATAAATTGCAAAAATTCTTATCTTTTAGTTCATTACTTCTCTGATATTGTTAGACAATATTCTCCCTAAGTCGAAGTTGATTATCATTTCGTTTATTTTGTATTTTTTGTTACCGATCATTTAATCGCTCTTTGGTTTGATACAATTCTTCTGATCTTAATTTTTGTACACGTTCTCTAGTTTTCAAATTTTCTTTCTTTACATTCATCATCTTCTCTTAATCTTTTTATTATTTCCCTTGGTCTTAATGTTTTTCTATCTTTTTATATTTATTATCTCCTCTTAATCTTTCTATTCATTCTTTGGTTTTAACATTTTCTTCCTCTTTATATTTATCATCTTCACTTAATTTTTTTATTCTTTCTTTGTTCGCATCATTTTCTTCCTTTTTTCATTTTCCTTTTATTTTTTTAAATTTAAATATATTGATTTATTTTAAAAAAATTGCAATAAATAGTTATTCAATAATAACAATAAAAAAAAAAAAAATATGAAAAAAAATCGGAAGTTATTAGTGAAATAGCATTTTATGTACTTTTAAAAATTTGTATAAGGCGTACAAGGAAGTCATGACTTCCTTGTACGCCTTATACAAATGTATTTTTTTAATTAAAAAATTATTTTTTGGTTTATTTAAATATGCAATGATAATTTTACCATAAAACTTCATTATAATTCAGCCTTCCCATCGCCAAAAAGGAAATATTTGGTAACTTTTTCACGTATCATTATTTTTCTGTATAATAATAGATAATCAATGCCAGGAAAGTATAACAATTTTTTTGGCAGTATTTTTTTATTTTATAATTAATTATGTATTCCGCGAATTTGCTCTGATGAAGGATTAAAGGTGGTTTCCCTTAACTAATCCAGGCAAGGGCCATTCCTCTCTGCTTGTGGGAGTATTTTTTGATAATAGTAAAAGTAAATAAAATATTACTTTTTTTTGGTAAGAAAATTAATTATAAAATTAATAAAAATCAATAAATAAATATAAAAAAATGCAAGGTAATTCATTTTAATTAAGGAAAATATAAATTGTTAATAAAAACTCTAAATTTTTAACTATATTGGATTTTAAAACGGTTTAAATATTTATTTAATTTTTTTATATTTCATACTGAGAATTTATATAAATATAAATAGAACTAGTACCATTTATAGATTTTATTTCATTTACTTTGTTTTACCAATTATAAAATGGAAATATCTCTCCTTATATATCTTGTACATATATATATACGAATGATGGAAGGTCGATCGATCTATAATCGGGTTAATATATCTATAAATAAATTTATATAAATATACATTCTAAGTTTTTTCTTTACTTTTTTAAATTTATTTTGATACAGTTTTCTTATCCTTTTTATAATAAAAATTCCCTATACTTAAATTACATTACTTAATTATTTGTTCCTTTTATTTAAATTTTAATAGAATCAGAAGATCTTACCTTTTAAGGAATTATTTTTTAAGCCATTTTTGTTTTTTTAAATCATTTATTTTTTTCAAAAGTGTTCATGATTTAATCAAATATATTATTTAATTATTAATTAAAAAAATAATAAATTTACATAATTGTTTACTTTCTCAGCTATGTACGAATACTTTATAAAAGAAAAAAGCTGACAAACGGCTGTATGTCGTTCCCGTCATGAGGCTTAAACACGTATATACATACAACTTAATTTAGCACGTCAATGCTACACTAGCCCTCCTTGTGGTGATAGAAGGTACTATTGACGTCGTATACCCACTTAGCCACTAGTTTTTTTTTTTGTTGAGGTAGAGGTGCGATTTTGCAAATATTGTTTTTTAATCGTTGACAAATGTGCCTAAGAAAACTAAGACCTTAATTAGGTGAAATATCGTGATACGGAGGGTGACCTTGCTTTACAGCATCACCTCCTTGATCTTTCAAGTTTAAAATTTAATGGCATCAATTCCCCATATATAGAAGTAATCTGATCAAATTTGGTCTTAATCGGTCCAGTATTTCTGGAGATATAAAGTGATTTAGAGTGTGACACCGAACACTAACACGAACATCCGGAAAATTTCTATCCGGATTTTTTGGATTCCTTAGGTATCTAAACTTCAATATCCGTTGAAAACCACATATGATGACCAAATTGGACCGATTACAATGCTATAGAAGTAAATGGGAAAGTAATAGGGGATTTAATCCGGAATAGAGGATTACAGTTTTATGAAAATTCAAATTGGGGGAAAATTCAATTGTTTCTTATGGTTTTTGAGCTGGGAAATCGAAAAAATAGATCCCAGAACTGTATCTTGCTTAGTTTCTAAGATATTTCATGTAAAACTCCAAAAATAGGGTAAAAAACACATTTTTTTACGTTTGACGTACAATAGCGTTGTTAAATTGGCAATAAATAATACATTTTTTAAACGTAAATTGTAGAGAATTTAATTATAAGAAGATTGATGTAAATAATGTCAACAGAAAAGAAATATAATTTTAAACACGTCGACTCTTATTAACAAAAAAACAGATTTATTTTTAACAGATTGAAAAAACTTTTTCGTAATGTACAGTAGAAAATAACTGGAGGAAGAAAGAATACTTACTGTTTTTTATGATAATGATAAAATGCTGCTTACAAGTAGTATTTCATGCGTTTTAATAACTTTCAAAAATGCCACCGTTGTGTTCAATGTACTTTTCAACGCGTTGTACTAGATTTGTGTGGCCAGTTTAATGGTATCTTTGCGTTCCTTGATTATAGCTGCTGCGTTGAGAATGCGAGCAATCAGTTCATCGCGTGTGTCTACTTTTTTGCTTGTAAAACTCATTTTTCAACCATCCCCACAAACAATAATCCAACGGAGTGAGGTCTGGAGATCTCGGTGGCCAATTAACCGGCCCTCCACGTCCTATCCATTTACCAGCAAACTTTTCATCAAGTCATTGCCTTACTTCATTAGTGAAATATGTAGGAGCTCCATTAAGTTGGTAATACATTTCAATTCGTTTTGCTAAGGGGATATTTTCCAGCAATATAATAAATTCATTACTTAAAAATTTTTACGATAAGAATTCGACGTAATACTGCAAACACGATTGATCAGTGAAAGGTTATTTAACACATTACCACAATTAACTGACAACAGTGAGTAGTATTTAAACAAATTGTGATGAAAAAAATCAGTGTTGCCAACTTGTTTTCCGTAGGTCTAAAATTATTGTACCTCCTAGACAATTCCGTTTTTTTTTTTGTAACATTTTCTTCTAAGTTTTCGTGGGTTTTGTTGTTAATAAAAGTCGACGTGTTTAAAATTTTATTTGTTTTCTGTTGACATTATTTACATTATCTTCTTATAGTTAAATTCTTTACAATTTATGTTTAAAAATTGAATGATTTATTGCCAATTTAACAACGTTATTGTACGTCAAACGTAAAACAAAATGTGTTTTTTGACCATATTTTTGGCGTTTTAATGAAGAAATTAAGAGAGATACAGTTCTGGGACCTATTTTTTTCGATTTCCCAGCTCAAAAACCATAAGAAACAATTGAATTTGCCCCTTAATTGACCTTCCCAGAATTTCAGAAAGCCTTTATTTACCCGGAGGAACTGAAACTCGGGCGAAATCTTTCACCCTGTATAACTCGCTAACGAAGCGTTTTCGGACCTATGTTTATATGAACTTTTTTTTTATTTTTAGCCTCTACAATGAGTTATCAAAGTATTGCCCTATCCTTCTCAATCACTCTGTAGAGATAGATCTAAAAAGTTAAACATTTCTAAGGATCTGTGAAAAGAAAGAGATAAATTTAAAAAAGTGATTCGAGAATTCCAGAGAGAAGAAAACGACGGGTATAAACCTGAATAAATGAACCGAAGAAAGGCGGCAACAACCGAGTAAAAGAATGAAAATCTTTTGGGAAAAGAAAAAGAAATCAAAACTATGCAAACATGATCAGTAGTAATCGGAACGAAAAGAAAAGAAATTAATAATTATACGTAAAAATAATTATGTACGGGTGTATTACAATTCTTGGCTAGGCCGGGTCAGTTTTTTTGTCAGTAATCGTTCTTTTTTTTGATCAAACGCTTTTTTTTTTTTTTAAATTTTGTCCGTTGATTTCTGAATATTCATCATTGATGCTATTTAATTTCTAATATAACGGGTCAAAGAGGTGTGAGGTATTAAAATAAAAAAAATATAGTTAAAATAAATAAAAAAACCAAATAGTAAAACCGAATTAAACTTAAATCACCACTTATATATCCAATACTATAAAACGATCGCATGGGTCCTGTATCTTAAAATTTTACTCAAAGAGTAGAATAAATTTTTTATATAATTCATTTTTTTTTTTACATCCAGGACCACTGTTAGTTATTGCTTTAGAGGATGAGATAAATGATAAATTTCGCGTGTGAGGAAAAGTCATGCCTGACCGGGATTCGAACCCGGTACCTCCGGATGAAAGGCCGAGACGATACCACTCTTATAATACTTTAATTCTCTATATAATTCTTTAGTTGCACATTTGTATACTTTAATGTTCCATTTTATTTTTATTTCCTTGTACGCAGTAAAGGAAGTATTGCGATCGCGAAAAATTACGATTTCCAAATTTCAACGGAAATATCCATTTTTACCAACCCTGAATCTATTTTGACTAGTTTCGGCGTGACGGCTGTACGTTGGTACGTATCTCTCGTAACTCAAAAACGATTAACCGGAAGGATGTTGAAATTTTAGATTTAGGACTGTTATAACATCTATTTATGCACCTCCCCTTGTGATTGCAATTAACTGGATCATAAGTGTCCAAAAAAAACCCAAATTAAAAAAAAAATTGAAAATTTTGACTCTTTGTTAACTGAAGTAATAAGCTCTCATTGAGAGCTTTTCAACGATATATCATGTATTTATTTTCATTGGTTCCAGAGTTATAACCAAATAAAATTTTAATTAATGAAATATTTACTATTACAAGGGGAGAGCACAAAAGTTCGAATCAGACTTCATCTCCTTTTTTTTTTTTAATTTAATTTAAATATATTGATTTATTAATAATTACTAACCTATGGTTGTAAAAAAAAATTACGACGAATAATAGTTCAATAACAAAAAAAGAAAAAGAAAAAATATCAGAAGTTTTTAAGGAAATCAAATTTTATGTACTTTTTATTTTTAAAAAAATGTGTATTTAATAGGCGTACAAGGAAGTAATGTGTTGTCCACATCAGATATTTTTTTTATAACTTTTCCGTTATGCAATTTTTTTTTATAATATTTTTTCTTACCATTGTATCTTTTTATTATTATTATTAAAATGTACTCAAAGTGGTAGCATTGCTGTATTTTATCTGGAAGATCCTGGGTTCGAATCTCAATTACGGTTTACATTTTTTACACTCTGCTAAAATTCATCATATATATGACAAACTGTTTATAGAACTATAAATACACAATTTTTTAATTCAAAGAAAAATAGGATATCAAAAATAAATATTAAAAAAAAATGAAAAATTCAGGTGGTCGTCTTTTTTTAATTTAAGTAATACATTATTTATTAATAAAACATCAGGGATAAAAGAGGTGGAATAATATAAAATCTAAAAAAGGAAACCGGAAGAGTTCTTAATATAACTGAAAAGTAATCCACAGAAACGAGGGAAGGAGTGTTTCAGAAAGATGTGTACATAAATATATAAAGACCTGTATGGAATGTAAAATATTTACTTTGAAATAATAAAGAAAAAATTAAATTTATATATATATATATATATATATGAACACAAACACACACACACACACACATGCGCGTACAATTTTTTCTTTAATCAAGCTGCCGCTTACTGGGCCTCAATAATACAAAAAGGAGGATTTCTTCTACGACTAACAACTTATCATCAAAACTGGTTTGTAATGTAGCTCACCAAACAAAACTCCGTTATCAAATGTGTATGTCCCACAAATACTCATAGTGTAAGGGGCTTACTATATATATATATATATATATATATATATATTTAAAATAAATGGTAGCCTACAAAAACTACTAGACTACGTAGTCTTACTTCAACTATCAATAAGTTAACTATGTTGACCATTCCTTTTTTTTTTTAATAAATAACCTAAAAAGACTTTTATAAAATATTAATTTCAACACTTTTCGTAACAATAACCAATAAACCTGTACCGATCGCTCAAATTTCAATATTTTGAACAAAAACCTTTAAGTTGGCGGTTTTTTTTTCTTTTTTTGTAATATTGCTAATATCCGTGGTGGAGTGGTAGCATCTCGGCCTTTCATCCGGGTTCGAATCCCGATCAAGCTTCACATTTTTCATTCGCTATAATATTTACATTTTATATTCCCATGCATAAGCTTAGAGCTTATATGATGAATTTTTTTTTTTTTTTAATCATTTGACTGGTTTGATGCAGTTCTCCAAGATTCCCTATCTAGTGCTAGTCATTTCATTTCGGTATACCTCCTCCTATACATCCTACATCTCTAATAATTTGTTTTACATATTCCAAACGTTGCCTGCCTGCATAATTTTTTACTTCTACCTGTCTCTTCAATATTAAAGCGACTATTCCAGGATGCCTTAATATGTGGCCTATAAATATGTCTCTTCTTTTAGCTATATTTTTCCAAATGCTTCTTTCTTCATCTATTTGCCGCAACACTTCTTCATTTGTCACTTTATCCAACCGTCTGATTTTTAACGTTCTCCTATAGCACCAAATTTCAGAAGCTTCTAATCTTTTCTTTTCAGGTACTCCGATCGTCCAAGTTTCACTTCTATATAAACCTACGCTCCAAACATATACTATGAAAACTATTTTCCAGATGTTTAAATTAATTTTTGATGTAACCAAATTATATTTCTCGTTTCGCCTGTGCTATTCGGCATTTTATATCTCTTTGTCCATCTTTAGTAATTCTACTTCCCAAATAACAAAATTCTTCTACCTCCGTAATCTTTTCTTCCTATATTTTTTATATTCAGTGGTTCATTTACATTATTTCTACTACATTTCATTACTTTCGTTTTGTTCTTGTTTATTTTCACGCGGTAGTTCTTGCGTAGGACTTCATCCATGCCGTTCATTGTTTCTTCTAAATCTTTTTTACTCTCGGCTAGAATTACTATATTATCAGAAAATCGTAGCATCTTTATCTTTTCACCTTGCACTGTTACTCCGGATCTAAATTGTTCTTTAACATCATTAACTGCTAGTTCTATATAAAGATTAAAAAGTAACGGGGATAGGGAACATCCTTGTCGGACTCCCTTTCTTATTACGGCTTCTTTCTTATGTTCTTCAATTATTACTGTTGCTGTTTGGTTCCTGTAAATGTTAGTATTTGTTCTTCTATCTTTGTACTTGAACACTTTATTCCAGTCTACGTTATCAAATAGCTTTTCTTGGTTTATAAATGCTAACTATGTTGGTTTATTTTACTTTAATTTTCCTTCTACTATTAATCTGAGGCCTAAAATTGCTTCCCTTGTCCCTATACTTTTCCTGAAACCAAATTAGTCTTCTCCTAACACTTCTTCCACTCTCCTCTCAATTCTACTGTACAGAATTCTAGTTAAGATTTTTGATGTGTGGCTAGTTAAGCTAATTGTTCTGTATTCTTCTCATTTATCTGCTCCTGCTTTCTTGGGTATCATGACTATAACACTCTTTTTGAAGTCTGATGTAACTTCCCTTTTTTCGTAAATGGTGAATTAATAAAAATAAAAAAAAAAACCTTATATAAGTGTGTTACTTGGTATAAAGATTACAGTTTGTATGTATAAACTTAAGGCGCTTGTGTAGCACATTGAGGACAGTTGGTCTTGGCAGAGCAAGCCATGTGACGCTGAACATTCTCCTCTGATGTTTGTGATGGGGCACCTCTGTCCCCATCTCTTATAACTTCATCTCTTTTTTTATTTTTATTTTTTTACAACTGTATTTTCACCGCCTCCGGAAACAGACTCGCAACCAAGCATAAACTCAGCTCCAAGGGGGTTGCAATCGCCTCAAGCTACCTCGGTAGAAACAAAGTTCCATCCAGGTAGCCGGGAAACCGTATTTATTTGGGGCCATGCCTCTAAATGAAGGGACCCCATTGGAGACTCCGGTCTTTACGCCCTGCCTCTAATGAGGAATCCCAAAAGGGATCCCCCACCGGGACTACGGTCTTATATTCTCTCTCCGAAGGCCCTGTGAAGGAGTTATCGGCCAATCATTGATGGGGGGAGCCTCCCATCCCTCCTGGTCGGGTCTGGCTCCACAGACACCCAACAGCGCTAAGCAGATGTCGCATCTTATGGCGCAGGTGAAGTCTTACAATCCCGGCCCCAGGGTGTATGCAGGGGAGAAGCTTAGAAAATTCTAAGTGAAATGTAATGAATTTAATTTTAACTTTGAATAGTTGATTGGTTTACCCAAGAAATTAATAAAGATAATATGTCTTGTTATTATGTTTAATTCTATCCAATTAAGAGGAAAATAAATCTAAATAAATTACATTTAAGTTAATATTCATATATATATATATATATATTTAAAACTATACGGCAATCTCTTCGGAGCTGATTGTGTAGTAAAAATGGGAAAAAAGTTTCATATAAACATAGGAAAAACGCTTCGTTAACGAAAGATTTCTGTTTCCCCAGTGAAATGAAGACTTCTTGAAATTCTGGGAAAGTAAATTAAGAAGCAAATTTAATTGTTTCTTATGGTTTCTGAACAAAAATATTTTTAAAAATGGGTCCCAGAACTGTATATTCATTAGTTTTGAAGATTTCTAACATAAAAAATTGGGGGTAAAACATCACGTTTTTGCGTTTAACGTAAAAAACCTTCGTTAAATTGTTAATTAAGTTGAATTTTTTTCAATTAGAATTATATATATATATATATATATATATATATATATATATATATACAGTATTCTATATAAAGAAAATTATGAAGCTAATTGGGACAAATTTAATACATCGGGATTTTGGCACATTTTCATTTTTAATGACCCCTCTGTAACTTAAAAAACATAATTTTAGCATTAAAAAACTTTTGAAGAATGTATATAAGTATATATAGACTTGTTTTTTTTTTACTTGATATTTACAAATTGGATGGATTGGTTAAGATGAAGTATGTCATGATTATAGGGAATATTTACGATCCCGTCTCTCAAAATTTTACACAAGTGGTAGATTTTCGTATAATTTAATTGCATTTAAGTATCTAAGATATTTTTTCTTGATGTTTTCACTTAAAAACTCTTATAAAAGGTTGAGAGCAAAAAAAAACCGGTTTTTTTCATAATTTCCGGACTCGTGTCATATTTTTGTATCAATTAGTTGATATCATTACTTTGGTATATCGAGCATACGGGTTCAGGGTTAGAGAATAAAACTAAATTTTATCGTTTTGGTTTATATCTTTTGATTGGATTTTTATAAAGTTTGGAACGGTGACTTCTTAATACGTTAAATTTAGGTTACAATTGGAAAAGGGTTGGATAACATGCGGGTTTCATACCTCAAAAGTTTAATTTTGAATTAGAGTTTAATAATTTTATTTTTTAGATAATTCTTTTTACTTGTATTAGTGTTCCACTTTTTTTTTTCTCCTTTAATAATTGTCTTTTGAGGCCAAAGTTCTCGGTAGCTAAAAAACGTTTGACAAAGTTTCTTCCTTGTATTTATAATAATCAAGTTTTATTTACTACAATCAATATTAAAAATTAATATTTATTTATTAAATATATATACGTACACGACCTTAAGACATTAAGAAATAGTTTAATTTCAACAAGACTGTACTGAACCTGATATAATGAAGGCCTACTGGACAAGTTATGTGATACATAATATAAAAAATTATACATTTTTTTAATACAAATATTTATTAAAATATGCAACAAAACAATCACGTGTTTTATGTATATAAAGCTTTTTAAATAATAATAATATATATATAAATGTTATATAAATAAGACGTAAAAACAGATAAATTTTAATTTATATATGTGTGTAATATAAATAATTAATTTGTTTACAAAAATTTTAAAATTAAATGTCAAAAGAAAAAAAATTGTTAAATTTCCAGAATTATATTAACGAATCCTAATTATACAGAATGTTTCTAAAATGGTGGGCTGGCTATACTTTTTCGGATTCTATTTGTAAAACTAAACAAAAAATATACTTAGGAAAAATGACAATTTCTCCTTCGTTCTCACCCTGTCCGGCATTCTATAACTTATAAAATTTATAACTTTTATGATAGTAATGAAAATATTGCTTCTTATTTTGTGTCTTGAATATAATATTAGGGGTCAAAAATACTTAAAATGTAATAACCGTTTAAGCGATAAAAAAAGTTGTTTAATAATGAAAATTGAAAGAGATAGAGCCAAAAAATAAAAATGTAGAGTTGGGAGAATATATTTATAAGTTAAGCTTAACAAATTTTCTTGTAAAGTTTCCTCTAAATCTAACACCTTTTTTAATAAAGGCTATAAAAAAATCTGATGTGGACACCACATGACTTCCTTGTACGCCTATTAAATTATATACACACATTTTTTTTTTAAATTAAAAAAAAACATAAAATTTTATTTCATTAATAATTTCTGATATTTTTTCATAATGTTATTAATGAGGAGAGTGGAAGAAGTGTTAGGAGAAGACCAATTTGGTTTCAGGAAAAGTATAGAGACAAGAGAAGCAATTTTAGGCCTCAGATTAATAGTAGAAGGAAGATTAAAGAAAAACAAACCGACATACTTGGCGTCTATAGACCTAGAAAAGGCATTCGATAACGTAGAGTGGAATAAAATGTTCAGCATTTAAAAAAAATTAGGGTTCAAATACAGATATAGAAGAACAATTGCTAACATGTACAGGAACCAAACAGCAACAGTAATAATTGAAGAACATAAGAAAGAAGCCGTAATAAGAAAGGGAGTCCAAGGATGTTCCCTATCTCCGTTACTTTTCAATCTTTACATGGAACTAGCAGTTAATGATGTTAAAGAACAATTTAGATTCGGAGTAACAGTACAAGGTGAAAAGATAAAGATGCTACGATTTGCCGATGATATAGTAATTCGCCCACAGTACTTCTGTCAACAGTTTCACTACCGCAAACCACTTTTAAACGATGAAAAATATTCATAGGATTCACATTTTCTGCTGTTAAAAGTTCGATAACTGCGCGCTGTTTTAACCGTGTTGACATATTGGCCGTACTCGACTCCATTTTAACCGATTCTGAAAACAAACCGGTAAACGGATTTTAACGCATTATTGCAGGTTTGTAGAGGGGGATTTTAGCTGTCATGAGCTGCCACGCCCAACTCGATAGTACCTATTGTCTCCGTGTAGCCACGCTAGTGTGCAAAATTTATCAGCCGAGCCTCGTAACCTTTTACATTCACCTTTCGATGATCGGTACTTCAGTAGTTTGTTACAGTTAATTTTTAACGATCGGACCTCCTATGTAACGAACACGCATACATTGTCCTGCCTTTTTTCCAAGATTTCATCATTGTTTACTTTACCTTTTATATCCTTGCTTCGTTCTATTTTTCCCTTGCCTCTCTGTTTCCCTAAAAATCTAGTTTCATTTATTAATTTTTTAAAGATTGTCTGACAAAATTATTTCTTTGGAAATCATTAATAATTTTAGATATGTTTTTTAATTTATTTGAAACAGGTTATTTTGGTAAGGTATCAATTTGCCTTGTGTATACATATATATATATATATTTTAGTGTAGAATGTAATTTACATAAAACCGGTTATGCGATTTATATTTAATGAAAAAAATTTAATTAAAACATTGTCATAAATTTATTACTTTAAAAAAAATAAGTATAATAAATGTAATAAATGCACATGTGATAAGAAAAACAAGCATAAAACTGAAGATAATGTTTTATGTAAATAAAGTAATAAAACCAACATTTTTTTTCGCAATTTATCTTACGTATCATAAATACAGTCATATATAATTAATGTTCTATCTACGTCTTAATATAAAAAAAGATAATGTTTAGAACGAAATTCTTAAATAAAATTACATTATGTTAAAATAATCCAAATTCTTTGATTCATATGATTGAGAAGATCATATAACCAAAAATATCTCATGAGGACAACACATGACTTATTTGTACGCCTATTAACGTTTCACATTTTTTTAAAAATGAAAAGTACATAACATTTTATTTCATTTAAAATTTGTGATATTTTTTTTGTTGTTATTATTGAATTATTTATCGTAAAACTTTATTTACAGTCGGAAATTAATAATTATTAATAAATTAATATATTTAAATTAAAAAAAAATAAAAAGTTAAAAAAAAGGAGATGATGTCTGATTCGAACCGATGTGCCTTCTCCAAATATTTCATTAATTAAAATTTTACTTGGCTATAACTCTGGAACCAATGAAAATAAGTACCACTTATGACATATCGTTGAAAAGCTCTTAATGTGGGCTTATTATTACAGTTAAGAAAAAGTCCAAAATCCAAAAAGTTTGGATTTTGGGCTTTTTTGGATACTTCTGGCTCAGTTGATTGCAATCAAAACGAGAGGTGCGCAACTAGATGTTACAGCAGTCCTAAATCCAAAATTTCAACATCCTACTCCTAATTGGTTTTGAGTTATACGAGATACATACGTACGTACGTATTTTTGGTTTGCTTGGCATTTCTCCCGCCAGTACCCCATTCCGTCGCCCTAAAGAATAAGACTGAAATTCTTAAATAAAATTACATTATGTTAAAATAATCCAAATTCTTTGATTCATATGATTGAGAAGATCATATAACCAAAAATATCTCATGAGGACAACACATGACTTATTTGTACGCCTATTAACGTTTCACATTTTTTTAAAAATGAAAAGTACATAACATTTTATTTCATTTAAAATTTGTGATATTTTTTTTGTTGTTATTATTGAATTATTTATCGTAAAACTTTATTTACAGTCGGAAATTAATAATTATTAATAAATTAATATATTTAAATTAAAAAAAAATAAAAAGTTAAAAAAAAGGAGATGATGACTGATTCGAACCGATGTGCCTTCTCCAAATATTTTATTAATTAAAATTTTACTTGGCTATAACTCTGGAACCAATGAAAATAAGTACCACTTATGACATATCGTTGAAAACCTCTCAATGTGGGCTTATTATTACAGTTAAGAAAAAGTCCAAAATCCAAACTTTTTGGATTTTGGGCTTTTTTGGATACTTCTGGCTCAGTTGATTGCAATCAAAACGAGAGGTGCGCAACTAGATGTTACAGGAGTCCTAAATCCAAAATTTCAACATCCTACGCCTAATTGTTTTTGAGTTATACGAGATACATACGTACGTACGTATTTTTGGTTTGCTTGGCATTTCTCCCGCCAGTACCCCATTCCGTCGCCCTAAAGAATAAGACTGAATGTCTGTACCACAAATGGCTACTGAGCCTCGAACCAGTGTCATAACTAGCCTAGAGCTAGTGTTCTAGAGTTAACATAAGCAGTGTTCTAGAGCTAACCTAAAAGCGTGAGCGGAATAAGCGCGATACCATACACCATTGAATTGCGTGTCCCACTGCCCACTTTTCATATATCACTAAAACAGGCAGGCGCACCCCATCAACTATTAAAACATATATGACTATCAATAATTAAATTTATCCAGTCAATGACAGCAATTCACTGCCACGCCTAGACCGCTGAATGCCAGTAAGTACCTGTCCACCATTAAAGCGCTTGGAGTCTTAATTTGGCTGGTAGCCAGCCATTCCTCTCAGCTTCCCCCTACAGCAGCACGGTAGAAGTCTTTTCTCTTATGTAAACTACTGATGCCGGTTGAACAAAGCAACCGCATCAAGGAACTCCCACACGGTCCGACAATGCGGCTCTAGCCACATTGACTCGCCGCTTGTGAGTGGCCAATTTTCTTCTTTATCTCTAAGTTCCAGGATGGCCTGAGTTCTGGCTCCCCCAAGAGCTGGGCAGTCGAACATCTTGTGTTCGTTTGATTGGATCTTCTCCCAGACGCACAGCTCATCAGCTGCCAGGTGGAATCGAAAAAAATATTGGTTTAAATTTACACGGTTGGCGAACACTCGGGGCTTCCGTTGCCCTTAAAAACGAAGGAGAGGCCCCTCTAGATCCTGTATAAATCTATCCAACGATCTTCGCTAAGTACGAACAGATGTAATGCCGAAACTAGTCAAAATGGATTCAGGGATGGTCAAAATTAATATTTCCATTGAATTCTGTAAAAAACGAAATTTTTCGCAATCACAACTCTTCTTTTACTTCGTTCAAGGAAGTAAAAAGTGTATTTTTCGACAAAACATTTTTGTGTTTTACCCCGTTATTCTTAAAATCTAGGTGATATAGAAGTCTGGGATTATTCCATTTCTTAAGTTAACCACAAAATTTACCTCTGGATTTGTATCTCATGAATTTCACAGAGGCAGCAGAAAGGCTAAATATTTCGCTTTCTGAAACTCGTTAACGAACTGTATTCTGATCTATGTTAACGTGAACGTTTTTCTTATTTTTGGTTGTAAATCATTTCCTGAGAGATTTCCATGCAATTTAGAATTTTTCTGTATAGCGAGTTTAGCTTAAGAAGATGCAAATTGATGAATACGATATAATATTAATAAAGATGGATAGAAAATTGTTAATACTGTTAAATAACAATGCTTTTGTTTTTACTTAGAACCACAAATAAAATAAATAAGGTCGCACACAATATGATAACAAAGCATACATAGATAAACATTCTAACTTAGGACTAAAAAAAGTAAACCAAACGTTGATCCAACCACAGATATAAAGGATGTACTAAGTATTCCACATTATAACAGAAATGACCTTTGCAAAACCGCTTTACATAGTAACGGGATATGCATACAAAGATATTAACAACCGCAAGATCAAAATTTTATAAATAACATAAAAGTAATAATGATATCAGCAGAGGTGAAGTGTACGGAATATACAAACATATTTATTTTAATAAATATACAATGTAAAAAACGAAACTTATTTCATGATCTTACGGGTATTATTTTTATCTGAAACGAACATTTTGTTGAAATTCCCCAAAAAACTTACGAAAAGCTTTTGTAAAATTTATTTCCCTTCAATTAATTTCATCTTTGAATTTTTAATAAATTTGTTCAAAACGTATAAAATCATATAAAGGGTGTCCCATATAAAACGCAACTCAACCTTATTTTGTTAGGTATTGAAATAATAAAAAGGCATGTGTAAATGTAAATGTAATTTTTATTGTTACCATCCATTACCTTACATTTAGAGTAAATGTTGGAAGTGGCCGCCATCTTCTTCAATACAAGCTTCAATTCTTTTTACAGCGTTTCTTGCAACTTTTTTTCAAAGTTTGTGGCTGGATATTTAATACAGCTTGTTCAATATTGACTTTCAATCGTTCAAGTGTTCGTGGTTTATTGCTGTAGGATTTCTCTTTGAGGTAACCCCGTAGAAAAAAATCCGCTGCAGTCAAATCTGGAGATCTTGGTGGCCACAAGCTTTGACCGATAACACGATTACCAAAGAATGCCTCGACGAAATCAGAAGTGGAACCTGCGTAGTGCGATGTCGCACCGTCATGTATTAGCCAGCAGCGTCTGTCTTCCTCTTCCAAGAGTGCGATAAACTGAAATAAAATATCCTGATATCGTTCTGCATTAACGGTGTACTCGAAAAAAATAGGACCGATTATTTTCTTCCGCGATATCGCGCACCGCACGCCCGACTTCTGCGGGTGTAATTGTTTTTCGTGAAAAAACGTGGGGATTTTCAGTGCTCCAAATTCTATTGTTTTGGCGGTTTACGTAGCCATCCGAATGAAACCGTGCTTCATCTGTGAAAAAATAACGAATCCATAACGTTAATTCCCTCGCGCAGAAATCGACGGAACCGTCGACAATATTGTAGCCGTTTTTCTTTGTCGGGCTCAAGAAGTCGATGAACCGTTTGAATGCGATAAGGTCGTAATTGTAATCGTTTGGTCGCCCGATGAACGGTCGATTAACAAATCGATAAGACAAACAAGTCGATAAGACAAATTAATTTCAGCAGACAAACGTCTGATCGATTTATTTGGCGAGGCGAGTAATCGGTCTTTGATTTCAGCGACTATCTGTATTCAACACCGACGCAGATCTTTTGTGTTCCTTGTTATTAACAGAACCGGTCTCTCTAAATTTTGCGACTGACCTTAATACTGATGTTTTGTTAGGAGCCGGTTTATCTGGGTACTTATGGCGAAACAAATCTTGCACTGCAACCGCTGATTTCGTACTGAAGTACGACTCGACAATGAAAACACGTTCATCTAGCGAAAACACCATCTTGTCTCTAGCAATACACTGAACGTTACGATTGCATTGTTGTTACTATCGGTAGTGTTCTACTGCGTCGCCGCGATGTACAGATGTTGTACGAGTCCATTTCAGTAACGAGTAGTGGAGTAAGCTTGACTTTTGAAATTTCATGGATGAGTGATTGATGGGTTGCGTTTTATACGGGACACCCGTTATATATATATATATATATATATATATATATATATATATATATATATATATGGTGGTTTTTTCAAGCAAAGACTACTCTACCGATTCAGCTGAAATTCTGCATCAACACAGTTTTATATCTGGAAAGAACATAGGACTATTTATCATTACAAAATATTTTACCATCATGGTGGTCGTTTTAATAGCTTGTGGTAACTCTTGATTATGTTCTTTGCCGATATTCAACTTTATTATACTGAAAATGTTGTTCAAATCGAATTCGGAGAAGCGTTGCACTGTTTGAAATTAAATTCTGTACAAAAAATATCTTTCTTTGTCTTTTTCGTTATCTCTTGCGGTTGTAGAGAAAAGTGTCTCTAAATGTGCGACGGTGTACGGCGCTGTGGCTCAACCATCACAGCCACTGTCATCGTTAATGTATATATAACCTGCTACATATGCCTCCGGTTATTTGATTAAAAAATTTAAAATAAAAAAAACCCAAAAAATGAAAAATCAGAAACAAACTGTTGTCACCTTCTCTTGGTATAAAAAAAAGAGAAGATTGTGTTTAACTTTTCAAAAAAATATTTATGCATTACTTTCCTGGAGAATATATCAAGAAAAGATATATTAAAAGCGAAATAATGATATTCATGTCAAAAATGGGGTATCGGGCTTTTTCAAATCTTTACAGTTTAGGGTTAAACTAGTTCATCTTTACAAAAAAAAAAACAAAACATAAATATGTGTTTCACACTGTTTTTGTCCTTATATCTCAGGATTGAATGAACCGATTTTCTTCATCTTATGCTCAAATATTTCTTCTATATACGGGACAATAATCGTAATAATTAGTTTTTTCATAATTCTGTAAGAGGGTGGGGATATTGCGAACAAATTTCAGTTTTCTTCAGAGGCATTTTAGAAAAAAATTTATTAAAACTATTTTATTAATAAAATATATATATAAATAACCCAAACAATTTTTTTCAAAATCCCACCTCTTAAAATTAAAATATTTGTTCTTTTGCTCTATCTCCCTTCGGTTTAAATATTCTTCAATTTATTTTTTGAAACCTTATGGGTCCGGCATATAAATCTGACGATTTTGTAGTAATTGTTATGTTGGCACCACTGTCAATGAGAAGGCGGGAGTGTTGTACATCGACAGGTCTATTCGTGCTATTTCAGTAGCCAGTATGTCGTGGTCGGGTGAACAACGAGTGTTTGTGATCGAAGCCTATTTTAAAAATAACGACTCGGTTATTGTAACACAGCGTTTATTTCGCAGACATTTCAATTTAAATCGACACGCGTCTGTTCCTAGTAGGAATACGATATTGTTGCGGGTGAAGAATTTTAGGAACACATCGTCTGCTTTAAAAATGAAACCGACAGGACGAAAACGGACTGTGAGAACGCCTGAAAACATTAACGCCGTAAGGTTAGCTGTTAACCGCGGTCTCCACGACGTTCATCAGCAAGACATGCTGCTGCGCTAGCCGTTTCTGATCGAAGTGTACGACGAATTCTTCATGCCGACCTGAAATTCCATCCGTATAAGATGATGTTAGTGCAAATGATTGGGCGTCTCTTAAAGCAGCTTGCGAGGTCATCCTCGAAAATGTCCACCAGGATGCCGTTATTCTTTTAAGTGACGAGGCGCATTTTCATCTGTCAGGATTTGTGATTAAATAAAATTACCGTTATCGGGATTCGCATAATCCACGGAAAATTCTTGAAAAACCACCTCACAGTCGATGTGTTACAATGTGGTGTACGGTTTCAAAGTTCGGCATAATCGGCCCGTATATTTTTGTGGAGTTAAATCGCAGAGTAACAGTAACATCTCATCGATACGTAAACATGTTGAATGAATTTCTACGACCGAAACCGAATGACTTTCAAGGACATGAAATTTGGTTTCAACAGGACGGCGCCACCGCCCGCACGGCGAGAATCGCAATGGATGTTCTGCGAGAAACCTTTCCTGGACGTTTGATTTCCCGATTTGGCGACATTCCTTGGCCAACGCGTTCACCTGATCTGGCTGTTTGTGATTTTTTTCTGCGGGGGTATCTCAAACCTAAAGTCTTCAGTAGTCGACCACAGTCAATTGCAGAACTCGAGGAGGCCATTCGACGAGAAATTGAAGCGGTTCTACAAGTGATGATCGAGCGAGCAATGTCAAATTTTAGAATGAGGTTATGTGAGTATGTGAGGAGTAATGGAAAAACATTTGGACGACATAATATTCAAACAAAAAAAATCTATGTAAGTAATTTACTATAAATTGCAAAAATTGATGTTTAATTTGATATATTAAATGTTTTAATAGTACGAAACACAGTTTAATTATTATCCCTCAAAAATCGTCAGGTTTATATGTCGGACCCTATACTTCATATAAAATAATATCAAGAAATGTCTATAATTTTTACTTTCCCGTTTACCGCTACAGTTGTGGAAGGGAAAATATTGTAATCATTCCAATTTGGGGTTATGCGGTTTTACCGGCTCTTTACGTTTTCATACTTAAGGAACCCAAAAAACCGGATGGCAATATTCCGGATGTTCGTATGTAGGTGTCTGTATTCGGTGTCGCACATCTTATATCTCCAGAACTGCTGGACCGATTTTGACCAAAGTTAATCAGATTACTTCTGTATATGGGCATTGATGCCATTAAATTTTCACCTTTTCGCCAAGGTGAGGCTCTACAACCTCACGTTGGGGTGAGGCTGTAGAGCAAGGTCAGCACCACGAGATTTCGCCTAAAGTCTTATTTTTTTTAGGCACATTTGTTAACAATTAAAAAATAATATTTTCAAAAAAAATTTCAAAATCGCAACCCCACCCCAAAAAATGATGTTAACTAGTGGGTAAATGGGTAGTACCTCCTGTTACCACAAGGAGAGCTAGTGTAGCAGTGACATACAGCTATTAAAAACGTATTAAATTTAAATATAATATAAACATTTTAAATTAAGTTGTGCGTGTATGTGTGTGTAAGCTGTGGATCAGAAAAAAAGCCTTACGTGAAAGTCCTACAACTGTGTTGTCTTTTTTTTTAAATTATAGAGTCGTAACTAAAATTCAGAGACGTTTTTTGAAAATGTTATTTTTTTTGAAAAAGGGCTTAGTGAAAGCTTTACTTAAGCAAATTTGTTAAACTTACCTATATTTCTAGAAATCTTTTTTAAAAGTTATTCGCTACCTTTCATCCTGACCCCGTAGGGGAAGACATCCTCAACGTGACGGTTTCGTTCGCCACGTTACCTCCTCCGTACATAGCCCTTACAGGCTTTACTAGAGGTCATCTTAAATACCTCGGCATTGACATCTTTCAATCTAGTTTCAGCCAGGATTCAACCGATGCGAACGGCATAATTGACATTCCCGTCGGTGTACTACTAACTATCATGAATTCATAAACAAAACACATCATGCCAAGTGTTAAATAACACTGAATGGAGTACAAGGTAACGAAGTAACTGAACTATCTACCCGAAGTAGGCAAAAGTGAGTTCAGCACACAACATAAAACATAGAACAAGAACAAATAAGAACACAAAACAAAAACAACAGCGAAACATAAATAATATAACACAACAACAACAAAACTTAAAGCAGGAAAACCCAAGCAGAACTTTAAACCCCCTCAGCATTCCTTACCTTTGCAAGATAAGTTATAAAATTTTCCACAATCGCTCATTCGACCTGGTTTATCCAATTAGCACGGAGATCTAACGCCGACCCGATGATATCGAGCCGATAAATGGTCTCCGTGCGTATCAACTTGTATTTCGCCTATCGAATACATGGTAAGCGTCATCTAGTTGTCCACATTTCGGACACATTCCAGAACCTACATGACCGAACTTCTGCACCCTGTCCCGAAAACCGCCGTGGCTAGAAAGAAATTGCGTCACGTACTTGTTAGGGTATACCCAAGAGGCGTCCCGCAAACCATCAACATTTGGGAAGAGATCATGCGTATAACGCCAACCCTCTTTTTCATCCTATCTTTTCTTTCTTTCGTTTTCCTGTTTAGCCTCCGGTAACTACCGTTTAGATAATTCTTCAGAGGATGAATGAGGATAATATGTATGAGTATAATCTTGTACATTCTCAGTTCGACCATTCCTGAGATGTGTGGTTAATTGAAACCCAACCGCTAAAGAACACCGGTATCCACGATCTAGTATTCAAATCCTACGCCCAATATCGTATTACACACACACACATACGCGCGCGCGCAGACACGCACACACAATCTTTTACATAAGAAAGGATGGTGCGTGGGTTTGTTTGTATGTATGTATGTTTGTCTTATGTGGTCAAATTTTTATTTTAGCTGCTATTGGCGTGAATGGAGCAATGATGGTGCGCCGGGCGGCTATACATGGCGACTCTCTTTTAGCCGATTCTCTCCCGCTAGAAACAGTCCGTTGTCATTTAATTTACAGATTATTTCATTTAATTTCTAAGTATAGATTATTTTTATTTTTGTATTCTAATTTGTTTAATTTTATTAACAAAACAAAGGGAATATTAATTGAATATTTAGGAGTAAAAAAATAATTTTTTATTTTTGCGGGAGAGAATCGTTGGCGTGCATCTGGTCGGCGCATCACGTGGTTCACTCTGCGCTAGTAGCAGTAGCTGGACCGGCGACTAACACAACTTCACACCAACTGACACAAAACTAAACGAAAAAGCCAACTCCCTGTTAACAATATGGCTAGCGTTAGCGGATGATATTCAATTTTAAATTTAAATTATACGATTGCGTTATATTTCTTTACTTTTAAGTAAGTTATTTGATTAAAAAAATTATTAATATAACATTCAAATCACCTATTTTAAAATGATTTATTAATTTTTAAATTTTATATTAGGCATAGCTGCTTTTTGTATTTAAAGTTAATTTTTCTTCCTTTCTATTAAACTCTATATCTACTCACTCCTTAAGCCTATTTTAAATATAAAAACATCAAAATGTTCACAAAAATCTCTACGCGTTTATATTTATTTTCTTAAAATATTTTTGTAAAATACTTAATATTCTCAGAAACATAAAGATACGAACGTATCGAGGTCCAGGGGAGATCCTCCTGCCCAGACAAAATAAATGCTTCTTTAGCTTCACGGCTAAAGAAATTGTCTACACCGGCTATTTCTTTATAGATCTAATATGAACTGATTTAAATGTTACAATTTTTGTTTTTCTCTATTTGTTACGGTATTAATGTATATAATGCTAAAAGATATATGATGGGAGTATTATCATTAATTAATTTTTCGTTAAACAAATATTACGGGAAACCTTTTTTTTCAGGAAAGGAATACGACTTAAAATCTATAATGAATATTCATTTTCACGTTTGATATTAATTAATTCTTATACATTGTGTATAAATAAAAGTAAAAATAAAAAATAAAGAAAAACATACAATATACTCTGTATCATAATTAAGTTCTTGTCACGTACTGTAACAATACTGCTTACTGTTTTATAATTATTAAGTATTTTTCCATTGAAAATTTGTTCATATTTTTTTCTTTGTTTTGTTATTACTTTTTCTAATGATTTCTGTAAGAAATTTTATAGTTTAATAGTATAAAAATCTATTTAGAAGAGTAGTCTTCCGTTTGTTAGGTCTAAATACATAACCAGTCAGTTTTCAAGCCAATCGATTCTCTGCCAAGCTTTTATAATAGTGTTCTCTTTCTTCTTTTCATATCGTCAATTAGTTGAAACTCTTTCTTTAGTTTACCTTCGTTTATACAGTTGATTAGTTCGCATTTTCTTTTAAGCCAATTTCTTTTTATTTTTTGTTATAATTAGCTTTCTTTTTTTTTTTTTTTAACAAATCTATACCAAACCAAAACTTCTTCTTTTCTTACTTTATCTATTCTATCCATTTTATTTTCTCCATTAGTTTTCATTTCCATACATTTAATTTATTTTTTCCCCCTCTAGAATGTATGTTCCTACATCATTTAATAAATACAATGTAGACCAGAAAAATTAAAAGAAATTTTGTCACTAATATTAAAAATCGGATGGGGCAGTGTCTACGCTATACTGTCATTAAGGGTTGAGATACCAATTTTGTTTGACGCACTTTCGTATTAATGGACATACGCTTCGTCCGACATCTATCAATTTTTAATGTAATCTGAGTAATTTTTTGCCTTTTCTATAAGTTTTTAACCGCTGAACCTATCAGACCAGATGATTCGTTGGTTATAACCGATTTTAACTTTATACGGATGGAATTGTAACATCTGGTATAATATTCTTCGAACGGTTATTTAGCTGAGGCGCAAAGCTGATATCACAGCTATTGAAAACTTTCAATATTCACTTGGGTTCGTTGAATACGTGTGGAGTTTCTAACGATTTCTTTTTTAAAACTGAACCGGTCTTCCTCAAGATTCACAACCCGTGTTTTGACCGCTTGGCAAGATAGAAAACTATCACAACATTCGGATCGGAACGCAGGGATATAGGGAGATGTTTTACTACACTTCCTATTTACTGCTGAAAGTGGACATCAATCCATTGCTGCTGGGTCTTTCTATTTATCTGTCGGGTAATTCATTTTAATATTTAAATATTTGTCTTGTAGTTTGGCTTTAAGATAAGCGGGATTTAGAATTGCCGTTTCGATCTATTGTAGATCGTGTGTGTGAAAAGTATTTATGTACAGGTTATTCCTTGGGAGTTCAGCAAGATATTTACATCCTTCTCCTGACACGATTCCCCTTTAGTCCGACCACTGAAGGCGTTTCAGTCTAGCAGGAATGCGACTGATGGGACCCTAGTTTTTTGGAGAGTCCTATGCACTCTCTTCGGGGAAAGTTATCTGAAGGCGATTGTCTGACTGGTAATTTTAAGAACATGGTAGGGAATCTAGGTGGTGGAGATTCTTTTTATTCTTCTTCCGGCAATCTGGGCCGGGTTGAATATTATGGGACGACCTCCTTGTTTCTTCTTGTTCTTCTCTAACTTTCTGAGTTTTTTGGTTATCATGACCTCCTAATTTGGACGTATAATAACCATCCAATAACAATCGTTTATTTAAAAAAAAAAATAAACCGAAATGTATTTTATTTTTTGTGTAAATTATCCATAAAATTCTAAAACTAAATGAAGGTTTTGGATTTTATTCAAAGATCGTTCAATAAATAAGCCGACTTCCGTGGTGAGAGTGGTAGAGTCTCGGCCTTAATTACGTCTCCATTTCCATATCCCACGCATAAGCTTCAAGCTTATGTGGTGATATCATCAAGCAAAATCAATTGAGACTGTATGACGTTGAAGTTGGCACCCTTGACAGTAAATATCAGCTGTTCGAAAAGAATTTCTTTTATTATAATCTCTTTTATTTAGTTCAAAATGTCGAGTCCTCTTGAAATACGTACCGAAGAAGAACAGCGTGCTGTGGTTAAGATTTTAATTCTTCTCTAAAACCGGATGAAATTCAGATGTTAAACAGTATAAATTTTTATCGGTGGGTCGAACATTTTAAATCGAGAAGAGTAATCATCAGCAATTTTTATCGTATCGGAAGACCGGTTGAAATTTGACTGACGACTAATGATTTTATTTGCGAGGATAGAATCATAAAAATTTGGGAATTTATGAAATTTGTAGTTCGAATATAGGTGCTGTTTATTCCATTTTCTATGTTATCCTGAACTTACCTCAAATCATGATCGAGATGGGTATCGAGATAATCGTCTAAAACTCCCAAAGACGCCAAAATTCACATTTTTACAGAATTTAATCGAAAACTTTTAACAAAAAAATCGCATTATGAATCTGAGATGAAACTCAAATTCATTAATTTGTGTTGAAATCAAAACATAATGTCTGGAATGGAAACACGCGAGTTCGCTTGCCTGGAAACAATTCATAACCTTAGCATCAAGGTTAAGTAATCCGGTAAAGTAATCCTACTAAGAGGCTTTTGGGACTATAAAAGTTGAATTTATTACGAATGTTTGAAAAAATAATGTACAGTCAACAGTGAATACTATCGTGTTATAAAACGTAGTGAAACCCGCTGAAAGGAAGAAAAGTCCTGGTTTCCTTTCAAAAGGTTTTATGATGCTTCTGCACGATAATGCTCGTCGTTCAAAAGACACGGGATGCTTTTCAAAACTCTGGTCAGAGGAATAAACCGTCACATAATCCCAAACCCGATCTCGCACCATCAATTTTTTTTCTACGATCTTTCCGAAGAGTTTTTATATGTATCGGGAACGATGAATGTGTCAAGAATCCAGTACAAGAATGGCTAGGACACCGAGGTGAAGAATTCTTTACTACTGGAATTATTTCATTTAAAAAAAAGTAATTAAAATTTCATAAATTAAAATCTAATAATGTGTTAAACAAAGATGGTACACCAATATATAATACGAAAGGTAATGTCGATAGATGTGTGGAATGTATTGAAGAGTTATACGGAGGAAATGAACTAGAAAATGGTGTTATAGAGGAAGAAGAGGAAGTTGAGGAGGATGAAATGGGAGAAACAATACTGAGATCTGAATTTAAGAGAACATTAAAAGATTTAAATGGCAGAAAGGCTCCTGGAATAGACGGAATACCTGTAGAATTACTGTGCAGTACAGGTGAGGAAGCGATTGATAGATTATACAAACTGGAGTGTAATATTTATGTAAAAGGGAAATTTCCGTCAGACTTCAAAAAAAGTGTTATAGTAATGATACCAAAGAAAGCAGGGGCAGATAAATGAGAAGAATACAGAACAATTAGTTTAACCAGTCATGCATCAAAAATCTTAACTAGAATTCTATACAGAAGAATTGAGAGGAGAGTGGAGGAAGTGTTAGGAGAAGACCGATTTGGTTTCAAGAAAAGTATAGGGACAAGGGAAGCAATTTTAGGCCTCAGATTAATAGTAGAAGGAAGATTAAAGAAAAACAAACCGACATACTTGGCGTTTATAGACCTGGCAAAGGCATTCGATAACGTAGACTGGAATAAAATGTTCAGCATTTTAAACAAATTAGGGTTCAAATACAGAGATAGAAGAACAATTGCTAACATGTACAGGAACCAAACAGCAACGGTAAGATTTGAAGAACATAAGAAAGAAGCCGTAATAAGAAAGGGAGTCCGACAAGGATGTTCCCTATCTCCGTAAAATTCCCTTTTAATTTTTACATACAACTAGCAGTTAATGATGTTGAAGAACAATTTAGATCCGGAGTAACAGTACAAGGTGAAAAGATAAAGATGCTACGATTTGCTGATAATGTAGTAATTCAAGCCGAGAGTAAAAAAGATTTAAAAGAAATAATGAACGGCATAGATGAAGTCCTACGCAATAACTACCGCGAGAAAATAAACAAGAACAAAATGAAAGTAATGATATATAGTAGAAATAACGAAGATAGACCACTGTATATGAAAATAGGAGGAGAAAAGATTACGGAGGTAGAAGAATTTTGTTATTTGGGAAGTAGAATTACTAAAGATGGACGATGCAGGAGCGATATAAAATGCGGAATAGCACAGGTGAAACGAGCCTTCAGTCAGAAATATAATTTGTTTACATCAAAAATTAATTTAAACGTAAGCAAAACATTTTTGAAAGTATATGTTTGGAGTGTCGCTTTATATGGAAGCGAAACTTGGACGATCGGAGTATCCGAGAAGAAAAGATTAGAAGCTTTTGAAATGTGATGCTATCAGAGATTGTTAAAAATCAGATGGGTGGATAAAGTGACAAATGAAGAGGTGTTGCGGGAAATAGATGAAGAAAGAAGCATTTGGAAAGATATAGCTTAAAGAAGAGACAGACTTATAGGCCACATACTAAGGCATCCTGGAATAGTCGCTTTAATATTGGAAGGACAGGTAGAAGGGAAAAATTGTGTAGGCAGGCCACGTTTGGAATATGTAAAACAAATCAGACTAGCACTAGATAGGGAATCTTGGAGAGCTGCATCAAACCAGTCAAATGACTGAAGACAAAAAAAACAAAGTAAATGCTTATCTTAAAACGATTTATTTTTTGGTATAAGACCAGTGCTTGTATTTATTATAGCCCAATTTTTACATTACCTTTGAAAAATAATCAGTCGGCCTCCTTTTTTGTTAAGGATATCGTAACTTAAATTTTCCTCTCCTTCAGAGAGATATTTATCACTCACATTTTTTTTTCTCAGGCAGTAAGTAATAATTTTTCCAAGATTAGTTGAAATCGGTTCTGTGGTTTAGGAGAAGATGTGGAATGAATGTACATGTAAGAATGACTTTTATTTATGTTATTATTTTCATAATTATTTTAAAATAAGTATTTAAATTTTTTAATTTTTATATAACATTTTTAAAAATACATTAATGTTCCACATTTTACCGTGCACTGAGGGCTTGTCTGGATATAAAAGTTACTACAATACTCATGACGTAAGCTGTAGTCCGGCTTTTAAAACTATGTAGCTCATCAGCGGAAATTCATAAATATTTTATACGGGGAGAGTCGTTTCACTTTTATGAAAAGCAAATGTACTTGTATAAAACAAGCAAAAACCTTCCTCAAAGTTCTAAGCGATAAAAAAAATAGATTTTCATGAAAATAGAATGAATTTTTGAGCTAATTGTTAAAAATGCTATTAATATTATATAATATATTTATTTATTTTGTATTCATTTTCACGGTTTATTTTTTTGCAACGTTTTAATAAAAATATTTTTTATTGGCAGACCCGGCAATGCTTCGCTATCGCTAGATCTGAGTATATGTATACATTAAATGAATGAAGTTTGATAAAACATTAAAAAACTGAACATTATGGAACTTCTTAAAATTTAACCTTTCACTTTATAAAAATCAGAATGTAAATAAATCCAATTGGAAAAACAGCACTACCTATCGGATTTAATTCAAACTACTCTCTAAACACAGTAGTCGGTTCAAAATACCGCTAACTTTTCTTTCTACTGGTCAGATCGCGAGGATTTCAGTAGCTTTAAACCTTCTCCGGATAACGCGACCATTTTGCAAAAACCCGCGCGTAAATCGGTTCAAGAGTTATTTTAGCCTATAGCGCACACACATACAATCATTGCCTTTTATATATATATAAGAAGAAATTTTGTTTGTTTCGTAAATATCTTGACACCGGCACCATCTAGCAGGTATAGTTTTTGCAAAAGTTTTTCTTTTCATGTAACTAATATATATTCTGAATATGAGCCAAATCGGTCCACAAATAATTTTTTTCTAAATATCTTAATCCTAGCGCCACCTAGCGGGTCCATTTTTCGCAAAAATATCTCTTTTCTCGTAACTGATATATATATATATATTCTGAATATGACCCAAATCGGACCATAAATACAATTTTTTGAAATCTCTCGACCGCAGTGCCACCTAGAGCGGGTCGAAATTCAGAAACTTTCGCGGGCGTGCGCAAAATTCACCAAAGTTTCATCTCAATCGGATGAATGGTTTAAAAACGCATATGGGACAAACAAACATTCATTTTTATATATAGATAATATATTTTTTAAAACTAAAATGTATTTAAAAATAAATTAAAAGAAACGCTTTTAGTTGTTACCATCTTCATCAGTTTCAAGATCATACAATTAAAATAATAAATAAAATAATTTTACTGTTTTATAACTACTGGATTAATTTAAAAAACACTGTTTTTATTTTATGTTTGGTGTTAAAGAACTTTTTACTTTCCTTCATAATTATGTAACTGCAGCAACAGCTGCAGCTATGAGGAAAATATATTGACCAGTTAAAAATTTAGATGTAGAAAATTTTTGAAAATCAACTCGGTTCATAGTTTTCCTTTAATAATAAAACTCATGGAAAATTCGGAAATAGTATATATAAGTATTTACGTAAAAAGGCTTTAAATGTGCGACAGTATACGACGCAGCGAATAAACTAATCGCCACTGTATGTGTGCGAAGCAATATAGTTTATTCCCAAAGGAGATTGTGGAGGAAGTCACATAATCCCCGTGCGAGAACGAGTGGAGACCAGCCACTTGAAGAGTCTGCTCTTATGATTTTCTTTTATTGTCATCAAAAAAGCGACTTTATGTGGAAATTGGAGAGGCTTGAAAGTGAAGGATAAAGTCTAAAGGAATGTACGTCGAGCACCACCGCACCCTTAATCGAATACATTTATCGATAACCGAGAAGGATATGGAAAAACATCGAGACCTTTCTTGTCAAAAATTTAATTAAAAATATTGCAAGTGGTTTCCGAATTCGATTTGATCTACGATTTGAACTATAATAGAATATAGGTAAGGAACGAAATCATGTTACCACAAGCCATTAAAATGGTTACCATCTTAATATGGTAAAATATTTCGTTAGGGCATTTCTTTCCAGGTATAAAAACTATGTTTATGCAAAATTTCAGCTTAATTAGTTGGATACTTTTTGCGAAAAAGAATAAAAAGTTCGCAGAAATCACTACACACACACACACACACACACACACACACACACACACACACACACACACACACACACACACACACACACACACACACACACACACACACACACACACACACACACACACACACACACACACACACGAGGCTCGGCTGATAAATTTTGCACGCTAGCGTGCTACACGGAGACAAAAGGTATTATCGAGTTGGGCGTGGCAGCACATGACAGCTAAAATCCCCCTCTAGAAACCTGCGATAATGCGTTTAAATCCGTTTACCGGTTTGTTTTCAGGAGCAGTTAAAATGGAATCGAGTACGGTGTTTACATATTGGTCAACAGGGTTAAAACAGCGCGCAGTGATCGAATTTTTAACAGCAGAATTTGAATCCTATGAATATTTTTCATCGTTTAAAAGCGGTTTACGGTAGTGATAATATTGATAGGAGTACTGTGAATAGGTGGGCGTTGAAATTTCACGAATGTGTAGCTGGTAAAGCGAAAATTGAGAACGCACCCTGCAGCGGACGACCAGTTTCTGTGACTGACGAGAATCATCGAAAGGAGGTGGAACGATTTGCTTCAAATTTACCGGCGAATCACCCGGCAACGCATCGCTATTCCGTTAGGGATATCTAAAGAACGAGCAGGCCATATTATCAAGCGACTGGGTTACCGTAGAATCTGTACACGATGGGTACTGCGCAAACTGACAAACGAACAAATGCAGCGTCGTGTCGAATGTTGCGAAGAACTTTTACAGTGCTATCGTGCCAAAGGAAACGACTTCCTTTTCAATATTGTGACCGGGGATGAGAGTTGGATACATCATTACGACCCGAAAGAATAAAGCATGCAATATAGATATTACGAATCGCCAAAATCCAAAAATTTCAAAAGTGAAGTCTCGGCGAAGCAACTTCTTCTGATGATGTTTTGGGACGCCAAACAGGTTTATGTGACTTAGTATCTGGAACATGCGACGACTGTAAACTCTGAACGATATTTTGAGACGTTAAGACATCCGAACCCCGTAGGGGGAAGACACCCACTTTGTGACGGTACCGGTCGCCACACAACCTCCTCCGTTCCAAGCTCTGACGGGCTTTACCGGAGGTCGTATTTAGACACTCTTAACTGATTACATCTGACAGTCATCAGCTAGACTTCGGTCGGGATGCCATCGATGTAAATATCTCGGCAGACATTTGCATTAGTAAATAAAAATCAAATTTCGCCTTCATATAGGTCTCAAACGGACATCTTCACATTCAACCTAACACGATTCCCTCAAACTAACTAACTGAAATCGCGGAAGCGCGGACCTCGCGCCTAGTACAGAGACACCACAGACGACGAGCGTGTCGCCTACGAAAGACCACCACGTCCATAATTTTGTAACGTGGCATGGCCTGACACATCATTCACCATTACAGAGGCTTTTCACAAGTTGAAGTTTGAGCCTATTTCGCATTCGCCAAACTCACCGGATTTGGCTCCGTGCCACTTCCACTTCCTCCCTCATCTCAAGAGGGATCTCAGAGGTAATCATTACACCATCGACGATGAGGTGAAGGAAGCTGTGGCTACTTGGATCCGAGATAGAACGCTAGAATCTTTCAGAGACGGAATACATAAACTTATCACACGTTGGGAAAGGTGTACCAGTGATTAGTGTAAACGGGGATTATACTAAAAAATAAGTACTGCATTTTGTAGCTGAGGTATTTTTATTTCATTCAAATATCTCTTTTCATTAACATGCTACGCATATATATATATATATATATATATAGATATATATATATATATATATATATATATATATATATATATATATATATATATATATATATATATATATATATAAGAGAGAGAGAGAGAGAGAGAGAGAGAGAGCGAGTGAGAGAGTTCAACTTTTTAGCTGTTAATTTTAAGAAAAAAATGATTGATTTACGTTTGTATAAATATTTATATCCTGAAATTATTTCTGATATGTGAACGTGTGCGCGCGCGCGTATATTTATATATATATATAGTGACATAATACCTACAGGCGACTAGAACAGACTTTAATTTGGCGTACATATATGCAACATGAAGTAAAATGCGTTCTTAGAAAATGAAGCTTTTGAATTATATATATATATATGTATGTAGTGAATGTGAATGACGATGAAGGAAATGAAAGCGACAGAATGTTAAAGAGAAGATAGAGGGAAAAGTAGGAATGTGCGAGAGGGATATCGTTTCCTGAATGAGTACTGGCTGACTCTGTAAACCTAGAGAACAGAGACCATTGTACGTACTTTCACCTGTATTATGCGGTTTTATCTTTGTAACTTACATTAAACATTTAGAGAATTCCTTTTCAATTTCACGTCCTTCCGTTTTGATTATAAGTTATATTGAGGCAATAACTGCTATCAGATGTTTTTATATTATACACTTGAATCGTTACGTATTTTAAAATTTAAATTAACATTTAATTTTTTTATTTTTGTTATTTAACTGTTGCGTAAAATAATAATTAGGAATAAACAGGTATTTAAAATTTAAAATAAATTTTAAACCTTTCTCTTATCGATGAAATAATCAAGGAAAAGAGAATACATTTTGTTTTATCGGCGGTATATGATGTTGCGCGTTTTAGCGGTTCGAAAAGGACGTTGAAGAGATGTCACTCACAAAAATATTTTTTTTTTGTCTTCAGTCATTTGACTGGTTTGATGCAGCTCTCCAAGATTCCCTATCTAGTGCTAGACGTTTCATTTCAGTATACCCTCTACATCCTACATCCCTAACAATTTGTTTTACATATTCCAAACGTTGCCTGCCTACACTTTCCTTCTACCTGTCCCTCCAATATGAAAGCGACTATTCCAGGATGCCTTAGAATGTGGCCTATAAGTCTCCCTCTTCTTTTAACTATATTTTTCAAACGCTTCTTTCTTCATCTATTTACCGCAATACCTCTTCATTTGTCGCTTTATCCACCCATCTGATTTTTAACATTCTGCTATAGCACCACGTTTCAAAAGCTTCTAATCTTTTCTTTAATGATACCAAAGAAAGCAGGCTTTGGTATCATTACTATAACACTTTTTTTGAAGTCTGACGGTAATTCCCCTTTTTCATAAATATTACACACCAGTTTGTATAATCTATCAATCGCTTCCTCACCTGCACTGCGTAGTAATTCTACAGGTATTTCGTCACAAAAATATAAACAAATATAATTTATTTACTCTTAAATAAATTACCTTGTATAAAGTAAGTCGATTAAAAATCACAAAAAAATATATACAGAAGGTTTCTTGAATGGTGGGCTGGCTATACTTTTTCGGATTCTACTTGTAAAACTATACAAAAAATATCCTTTGGAAAAATGGCAATTTCTCCTTCGTTCTCCCCCTGACCGCCATTTTTTTATTTTTATATAAAAATTTATATCTCAAGTTCGCATAGACGAATCACATTAATATTTCGTAAGCGTCTTGGTAATAAAGTTTTAAAATTAGCAAAAAATCAGGACTTAAATACCTTCGTAAATTATGAAATGGCGACCATGTTTATTTTTCAGTCCGTTATATCTCTATAAATATAAATTTTATCAAAGTGTATGTTATTGCTAAAATATTAAGCCTTTTATTTTGAACAAAATTACATTTTATTTTTTTTAAATCGGTCTATTTTTTGCCATAGCCGAGTTATGGCAAAAAATTGATGCTGTAATTATGTGTCTCTGTTCATGTTCTTCACTTTACATTTAATTCGATGAATTATTAATTTCTATTATTTATTGTTAATTCTACTATTGTAAATTAGGATCAAATAAAGTAATAATTTTTTTACGATAACAGACCTAATAATTATGACAAAATTACCAGTTTTCCCCATAACTCGACTATTTGTAAACCGATTTAAAATAATGAAATGTCATTTTGTTCTAAATAAAAGGCTTAATATTTTAGTAAATAAAATGAATTTTGATAAAACTAATATTTATGAAGATATAACGGATTGAAAAATAAACATGGCCGCCATTTTGTTATTGTCGAAGGTATTTTAGACCTGATTTTTTACTAATGTTAAAATTTTATTACCAAGACGCTTACTAAATATTAATGTGATTTTTCTATCTGAATATGAGATATACATTTTTAAATAAAAAAAAGAAAATGGCGGCCAAGAGGAGAACAAAAGAGAAATTGCCATTTTTCCTGAGGATATTATTTTTATGAAAGTAATGAAATGTAGTAGAAATAATGAAGATGGACCACTGAATGTGAAATAGGAAGAGAAAAGATTGTGGAATTAGAAGAATTTTGTTATTTGGGAAGTAGAATTACTAAAGATGGACGAAGCAGGAGCGATATAAAATGCCGAATAGCACAGGCGAAACGAGCTCTTTAGTCAGAAATATGATTTGATTACATCAAAAATTAATCGTAAGCAAAACATTATTGAAAGTATATATTTGGACCGTAGCTTTATATGGAAGTGAAACTTGGACGATCGGAGTATCAGAGAAGAAAAGATTAGAAGCTTTTGAAATGCGGTGCTATAGGAGAATGTTAAAAAATCAGATGGGGGGATAAAGCGACAAATGAATAGATGTTGCGGCAAATCGATGAAGAAAGAAGTATTTGGAAAAACATAGTTAAAAGAAGAGACAGACTTATAGGCCACGTATTAAGGCATCCTGGAATAGTCGCTTTAATATTAGTGATTCAGGTAGAAGGAAAACATTGTGCAGGCAGGCAACGTTTGGAATATATAAAAGAAATTGTTAGGGATGTAGGATGAAGAGGGTATACCGAAATGAAACTACTGGCATTTGATAGGGAATCTTGTAATGCTGCATCAAACCGGTCAAATGACTGAAGACAAAAAAAAATTGTACGTCAAACAAAAAAGAAATTTTTTACCCAAATTTATTGGTTTTCACCGTTCGTTTTATTAAAACTACTGCAGATACAGTTCTGGGGCCTACTTTATTTAAACTTTCAGGTTAAAACCCAAAAGAAATAACTAATTCAGTCCCTTAGTTAACGTCCTAAAAATTTCAGTACGATCTCGTTTCACTGGGATAGCTGACATGTAGGATGTAGAAGGTATACCGAAATGAAACTGCTGGGACTAGATATGGAATCTTGGAGAGGTGCATCAAACCAGTCAAATGACTAAAGACAAAAAAAAAGAAAAAAAGAAGATTTTTAGATATTTTTATTAATTTTACAAGTAGAATCCGAAAACGTAGAGCCAGCCCACTATTTTAGAAACACTCTGTATAATAATATAAATACGAGTATATACGGATTTGAATAGTGGATTGTGGATACCGGTATTCTTTGGTGGTTGGGTTTCAATTAACCACACATTATCGACAATTGTCGACCTGAGACTGAACAAGACTACACTTCATTTACATTCATACATATCATCCTCTGAAGTAACACATCACGGTGGTTCCGGAGGCTAAACAGAAAAAAGAAAGATATTCACTTGAAGATTACACACATAAAAAATCAAGTTGATATTTCATATGTTACCGAGAAATTAAAAAAAAAAAATAAAAAAAATAATAATAAATAAATAAAAATAAAAAATAATAGGTTTCAAAAACTAATTCAATAATCCATTTTAACCCTTTAAACTCGGAATTTCATAAAACCTAAAAAGTAATTTTTAGATATTATCATGAAGATTAGATACATCAAAAATCAAGTTGTTATCTTTATTAGTTATAGAGAAATTTAAAAAAAAAGTAAATCCATTATTACTCGCTTTTAATCCTTTAAATTCGGAATCTAAAAAAAACCTTTTTAAGTGTACACTTACACCGTAAGAAAAACATATTTACAAATTTTCATCAATTTGTCTTCCGTACTTTAGGTGGGCGTTGAAGAATCAGTCAGTCAGTCAGGAAAAGTTGCTTTATAGGTACACATATAGGCTTATATATAACATTTTGTAACCGGAAATTCTCCAAAACTGCTTGATAAATTTACTTGAAATTTATATATGCTGTAGTAACGTATCTAAAATTATGTGCATGAAAATTTTATGAAGATTGGAAAAGTCGTTCTTGAGTTAAGCTCAATTTAATATCGAAAAAATTTGAGCGGGCAAGTTAGATCTGTAGTCTGTTATGATGCTGCAATTTGGAACATTGACGTTTCTTTATCTGTGGTATCTATTGTTAATAACATTAAACCAAATTAACAAAAAGTATTAAAACCAAATTAAATTAACGAAAGGTTGGTCTTAATTCAAAAGAAATTAATCGTATAATTTTTTATTATTTTAATTAAAATTTACTGAATCTAATTCCAGAAAGTCTGATGAATTTCTCTAATTTTTTTATATTTATTAATCATATTTTATTTTCTTCTTCTTTTTTGATCCATAACTGGTGACTTGTGGGGGCGGCTGACCGCGCAACCAATACGCTACTGTGGTGTCGTAGGATTTCCAAACTTTGCTCACAACGCGTCCATGCTTTACGGTCTGTAGGGATGATCATGCCATGGTGGGGGTGAATTCGCTGATTTCTCAGATCATCTACAATTTGTTTTACCCAAGTTGTCTTTGGTTCAGATCTTTGAATTTTCCACCTGAGTAGGACCTTGCCTACAGAATCTGTGCGGCAAGCGATCCGGGTCTATCCGGCACAAATGATCAAATCATCTCAGCTTCCTCGTTTGGATCTGTTGGTTGCTGCCCGCATCTGGATCTGATGTCTTCATTTTTGCATATAGTCATAAAGTGAGATTCGTGCAACCTAGCGCAGGAAAACATTTGGAAAACCTCTAACCGGTTTAAATCTGTTTGGAGGAGGGTCCAAGTTTTTGATCTATAAAGGAGAATTGGGATGGTGAAGAGGCGGATTTTTATCTGAATTGTAATGTTTGCCCGCTTCTATAGGCACCGTTTTAGTGAGGCGAAAGCTGTAAGATGCCTGCCCAATCCTGGCGTGAATTTCAGCTGTAGATACTACTTTCCTTTCTTGGACCGGTGATCCAAGATGTTTGAATTCTTAGACTTGTTCGAACTGAGCTCCTTCGAAGTAAACAATGAATTGTGAGCTGTCAGTTGTTAGTATTTTCATTTTGTCAATATTTACTTTTCAAGAATGTTGACAAGTAATATTTAAATATTCCTTTTCAAATAAAGGTTATTATTATTATTATTTTTTTTTAATACTTTTAAGACCATAATGGATCACTTTAGTTCATTTTTTTTTTTTTGGCAAGTTCTTTCTTTTCTTGCTGATTTGTTGTTTTTCAGATTTTCTTTTTTGCCAGTAATTTCTAAGGGTTTCAGATCTTGCCCTTTCTTGTTCAGAGTACACCCGGCTTATTGTTTTCTTGGGTTTTGATAGGAATATTGTTTCTTTATTTTTTAATTTCTCATAGTTTCCGGTTTTCGTTTTTAGGTTTTCACGGGTTACGTCTAATTCCTCCACGTCTTTCTATACTTCGTATAACCGGTTCGGTCTGCTTTTCTTGTTCCAGAAAAGTTCGATTATCCGTCTGATAAGTCTGGTCTCTTCCGTTCTGAAAATACGTCCGAGAAAGGAAATTCTCTTCTTTCTAAATTTATTAGTTATCGGGATGATCGTTTTGTAAATCTCTTCGTTTGAAATAATTCTCCAAATCCCGTCTTTTTTAATGTTTTTCCCGATGCATCGTCGTAGAATCTGTCTTTCAATCTTTTCCAGTTTGTCGGTAAATCTTGTCTGGTACGGTCCAAATATGGTTTCGCATCCGTAAAGTATTTCTGGTCGGATAACCGAGTTATAATGTCTTATTTTTGTGTTTATGGACGTGCATTTTTTGTTATAGATGTTTTGTGTTTTTATTGCGGCTTTGATGAGTTTATTTATACTTTCATTCCAGTTTGGATTTTCTTGGAGGTTGTGCGTGATGTTTTCCCCCAAATATTTAAAGTTTTCTACTAGTTCTATGTCATTATTGTTTATTTTTACTTTGCTTATGCATAGCGGGTCTCTCACCATAATTTTGGTTTTTTCGTATGAAATTTTTAGACCGATTTTTCCCGCAATCTCTTCCAGTGTTGACAGTTGGTATCTGGGCTCTTCTATATTTTGGGATAGTAGGGCTTAATCGTCCGCAAAGCCTAGGCAATTTACTGAGATACCTTTTCCAATTTTAACGTTGTCTTTATTTAATTTTTTCCAATTCCGTATTATAAATTCAAGGGAACAGTTGAATAAAAGCGGTGATAGTCCATCTCCTTGTCTCAGTCCTGTTTTGATGTCGAATGGATCAGATATTTCTCCCCTGAATTTAACCTTGGATTTGGTATCCGTTAGTGTTAGTCCGATAATTTTGACTAGTTTTGGGTGAAGCCCTAAATTTCTCAGGATTTTTAGCAGGGATTCTCGATGTACACAATCATATGCTTTCTTGAAATCAATAAAAGTCACGTTGTTAAGTCCTGTTAAGTTTTGGGCTTGCCCACAACACAGGAAAGAAACATCCTAGAAAGTTCAAGTATGGAAAGGTTATTTTAATATATATCCTTTATTTTAAAACTATAAAGTTTAAGAGAATATTATAATCGATGGTAAATTTTAAATTATTAACGATAAGAAATAAATTTAATATTATAAAAGAATAAACGATTGTTGCAATTTTGGATATAAACACTACATTGTTTATTGAAATTTTTATTCAAATGAAGGAAAGAAAATTGAGAGTAACAATCTGTGTGCGTGCGCGTGTGTGGATGTAAAATGGTGAGTTAGGATAAATTTGGAAAAAATGTAATATAATTCTAATTTATGTAAAAGTAAATTGGTTTTTAAAATAAAAATCATAAACAAAAAAATACATTGTATTATTATAAAAATAATAGCAACTGTAGCTATTGAATTTTCCTTCGTTAAACCTGGAATTTATTTAATCGATTTCTAGTGGCGATATTGAACGGCGGCATGATATATAGAACTGGACGAGTAATTTGATTAAATACAACATTGTACCGCTCTATGTTAGTTACTGAGAAAGCAAAAGGGGTGATTTCCTTTCATGGTAAATTCTACCCTACCGTTTTTTTTTTTTTTGTAAAGTATAAAATAAAAATATCTCTTGTATTGTAAAATTTAATTAGTTAACGTAACGAACAAAGGTTACTTTTTTCTTTTTTTTAAAAAAAAGAAGCTTATTAGATTAAAAAATTAAATTTTATTTTTATTTTCCTCTTTTATGATTAATTACACTATTCATTCTAAATAATTAGTGATTTATCAACATAAATAATTAAATAATTTTTTGCATCTATTTCTGATTAAAAGGGTATAATGGATGTTTACTTTAAAACGTAACCCGAGCAAAATACGTTTTAGAAAAGTTAATACAATAATTTCGGATGAAGAGGTTGGCAGCACTATATATTGTTTAATAATTAGCCGATGTAATTTTCTGTTTGTTATTTTGTTATGTGTATTTTTTATAAAGAAGAAATAGTTTTGAACACGGAAGAAGGGATTTTTATGGTGGAAAATTACTTAATTATTAAATCTTTTGTTTTCTGCCAAGAAGCTTTTCGACTGTAGTTCCCGGGTAAGAATGTGTATATCTTCAATTAATTTATCGATGAAGAAATGTAGGGGGACTGGTTCTGTTTGCCATAAAAGGTATAACCGGAAACGTTTAGTATTTAATGACGAAACAATCGAAGATGTTAGGGTAAGGTTTTTAAAAATCAACTTAAAAAATAATTACGAAAACTTGCGCAGGAATGAATATATCAGTATAGTGTTTTTAGAGGTACTCGGTTACTTAACTTAAAGCCCTATCGAATTCATGAATCATATGAATTACACCGTGTTGATTGTGCTGCTAGTCTCCACAACTGTCAATGATTTAATCAGTTTGTTCAGGAGAATATTAAAGTTTTAGATAATGTACGAGGTGTGATCAAAAAATACGGTTAATTATTTTTGATTAAAAAAAGTAATAAGGTTACATAGAATTCGATTTAATCTCCTTCAAAGTACTGTCCTTGGCTAGCAATGCACTTATCCCAACGTTGAATCCATGACTGGAGGCATTTCTGGAAGGACTTTCAGCTGCTCGGTCATGGCCCTCTCAATGTCAGCAACGGTGTCAAAATGTTTTCCTTTAAACGCAGTTTTAATTTTTGGGAAGAGCCAAAAGTCGCGTGGCGCTAAATCCGGTGAGTATGGCGGATGTGGACAGACAGGAACACTTTTTTCGGCCAAAAACTGGCGAATGAGAAGCGAGGTGTGACACGGCGCGTTGTAGTGGTAAAGAAGGAAGCCATTTATCCATTTTTCTGGTCGCTTTCTTCGTACGTCGTTTCGCAAACGTTGCAGTACACCGTTATAAAATTCAGAGTTTACAGTTGTTCCCCTTGGAACGAACTCTGATCGCATTATGCCCTCGCTATCGTAAAAAACAACGAGCATGACCTTGATGTTGGATTTTGACTGACGTGCCTTTTTACGAGTAGGGCGAGGAGATGAACCGGTTTTCCATCGGGAACTCTTCATTTTGGTGTCAGGGTCATAGCCATAGACCCAACTTTCATCTCCAGTTACAATTTTGGACATGAAGTCCGGATCTGCATGAAGACTCCGTCCAAATTGACACACGATTTTCCTTCTGTTCATCACTCAAAAGTCTGGGAACAAATTTTGCACTCGCTCGTCTCATTTGCAATTCATTAGTTAAAATGCTTTGAACGGATCTGTACGAGATGTTAAGGTCTTCCGATAGCTCTCGAATAGTCATTCGCCTGTTTGAACGAACCAATGTTTCCACTTTTTGCACATTTTAAACTGTTTTTGAGGTTACTGGACGTCCCGCACGCTGCTCGTCTTCAACAGACTCATTTCCGTTTATAAATCGGTCATACCACTTGTACACAGTCTTCAAAGTTACCACAATTTTTATGTTGTTGTTTTAGCCTTTATTTCAGGGGTGTTAAATGTAGAGAAAACTTTTCTTATGGAAATTTGTTATGCTTAACCTATATATGAATATTTTTCGATTTAAAATAAAAATTATTTCCCAGTTCTAAAAAATTTAATATGCTGTTTTTTTTTCTTGGTTTTAACTTTTTTTTAAATTTATTAATACGTCTATTTATTTCTTATATTTAATTATGTTATACTTCGTGATTTTTTTTGATGATGATTTTTATTGTGTGTTTTTTATCCATCCAGAAAAAAACTGTTTTTTTATACCAAACAGAATGAAAGATTTATTTACTTTTTTTTCCTCTTTCTAACTTAAACGCTCTGAGAATCTTTAACAAATTTATCTTATTTTCTTATGTTGATATTATACGCTCAAATTTATCCATCATTTATTATTACTTACCATTATAAATGAGTTAAAAAGAAATGTGGACAACCAACATCTTGTGTCACTCCTTTAGAACATCTACTTTTATAATTGCGACACAGTTGTTTTACATAATTTATAATAATTTTTTTGTGTGTATTGCTTTATTTATAATCAGTTTAATAAATAAAAAATAAAAAACAATAAAATAAGACGTTTTAGTTGTTAAAAAAATAAATAAAATAGTTTTATTTAGTAAAATTATTTTTTTAGTAAAATATTTAGAAAAATGGCTAAGCGGGTGTACTGCATAAATAGTACCCTTTATCACCACAAGAAGCGCTAGTGTAGCACTTACGTACAGCTGTTGTTATTTTGTGGCGTCACAGGTGAGCAATTGAATTATAGTTAAATGTAAAAAAGTATTTAAAGTAGCCGCTAGTATCGCTACACCCACACGAATGTAATACGTATTCGCGTGCGTTTTAGTTAGAATGATTGAATTAAATAAACAAAAAATATTATATTTAAATAAAATCATAAATATTTTTAATTAAGTTATGTGTGTAAGCCATGTGTCAAAAAATCGCGTGACGGGAACGTTTTACAGCTTTGTGGTCTGTTTTATTTTTGTCATTGATCACTTCTCTACAAATATATTTTTCCTATATTTTCCTCTCCTAAGAGTAAGGAAGCTCCTAAAATCAAACAATTTTTTATTAGAAATTTGGAAATTTTTATGCTTAAATCTTATTTTGGTAATCATAATGATCAATTTAAAAAAAAAAAAAGAGTTTGTATGACATATGACCTGCGTAGCTGGAAAATCAGGCAATCGTTTGCCAGATTTTTTTTCATACAAATTTTAAAATACATATAATTAATTAAATATGTTAATTTTAATATTCATAAAAAAAGTTGACTACAACTTTTTTAAAAAAAAATTTTAATATTTAAAAAGATTTTTTTAAGACGTATAGCGATAGAGTTATTGTAATAAGGATAAAATCAAAACCTAAACCGACAACGATTGTTAACGTCTATATGCCTACAAGCGCCCATGATGATGATGAGGTAGAGTGTGTATACGAAGAGATTGATGAAGCAATTAAACACGTAAAAGGAGATGAAAATTTAATAATAGTTGGAGATTGAAATGCAAGCATTGGAAAAGGCAAGGAAGGAAATATAGCAGGTGAATACGGGCTGGGCAAAAGGAATGAAAGAGGGGACCGACTTATAGAGTTTTGCACGAAGTATAATTTAGTAATTGCCAACACCCGATTTAAAAATCATAATAGAAGAATATACACTTGGAAAAAGTCAGGCGATACTGCAAGGTATCAGATAGATTATATCATGGTTAAGCAAAGATTTAGAAATCAACTCGTTGACTGCAAATCTTACCCTGGAGCAGACATTGATAGCGACCGTAATTTAGTGATAATGAAATGTAGATTGGGGTTTAAAAACCTGAAGAAAAGGTGTCAGATGAATCGGTGGAATTTAGAGAAGGTTGAGGAAGAGGAGGTAAAGAAGATTTTTGAGGAGGACATCGCAAGAGGTCTGAGTAAAAAAGATAAGGTAGAAAATGTAGAAGAAGAATGGGAGAATGTTAAAAAGGAAATGTTAAAATGATCAGCATTTTAAAAAAATTAGGGTTCAAATACAGAGATAGAAGAACAATTGCTAACATGTACAGGAACCAAACAGCAACAATAATAATTGAAGAACATAAGAAAGAAGCCGTAATAAGAAAGGGAGTCCGACAAGGATCTTCCCTATCTCCGTTACTTTTTAATCTTTACATGGATCTAGCAGTTAATGATGTTAAAGAACAATTTAAATTCGGAGTAACAGAACAAGGTGAAAAGATAAAGATGATACAATTTGCCGATGATATAGTAATTCTAGCCGAGAATAAAAAGGATTTAGAAGAAACACTGAACGGCATAGATTAAGTCCTACGCAAGAACTATCGGATGAAAATAAACAAGAGCAAAACAAAAGTAATGAGATGTAGTAGAAATAACAAAGATGGTCCATCTTTGTTATTTATAATATAATTCACATTCAGCGGTCCGCTGAATCTGAAAATAGGAGGAGAAAAGATTATGGAGGTAGAAGAATTTTGTTATTTGGGAGGTAGAATTACTAAAGATGGACGAAGCAGGAGCGATATAAAATGCCGAATAGCACAAGCTAAACGAGCCTTTAGTAAGAAATGTAATTTGTTTACATCAAAAATTAATTTAAACGTCAGGAAAAGATTTTTGAAAGTGTATGTTTGGAGTGTCGATTTATATGGAAGTGAAACTTGGACGATCGGAGTATCTGAGAAGAAAAGATTAGAAGCTTTTGAAATGTGGTGCTATAGGAGAATGTTAAAAATCAGACGGGTGGATAAAGTGACAAATGAAGAGGTATTGCGGCAAATAGATGAAGAAAGAAGCATTTGGAAAAATATAGTTAAAAGAAGAGACAGACTTATAGGCCACATACTAAGGCATCCTGGAATAGTCGCTTTAATATTGGAAGGACAGGTAAAAGGGAAAAATTGTGTAAGCAAGCCACGTTTGGAATATGTAAAAGAAATTGTTAGCGATGTAGGATGTAAAAGGTATACCGAAATGAAACGATTAGATAGGGAATCTTGGAGAGCTGCATCAAACCAGTCAAATGACTGAAGACGAAAAAAATAAAAAAATTATTCGAATTCGCTCAGCGATCACGAATTTATTATTTTAGATTTGGTAAAAAAAAACCCTGGATCTTTATATCACAGAAAATTCTGTAATCTCAATTAAAAAAAACAAACTATTATATGGTTCTACCAAGATCGATGAAGATTTTTAATCATAAAAATTAGCTAGCATTGGATACTGTAGATAAGGATACGCAGTAAAAATATACTTGAAATTATATCGAAGCTAATTCATCAAATTATTAAAGTTAAAAGCTTATTAATAAATTTTCTCAGTAATCAATGTTATGCAATTCTTTCCCGGTTTATTTAAAAATAAAATTAAATCGAAATTGTATTTGGAAAAAGAAAAAGAACTTATAAAATTAAAAAAAAAAAAATATTTATAGAATATTTACGGAAAATAAAACAGATTAAATAAATTATATAATAAAAAAAGAATGCAATACCATGATAGGATAGCAAAAAGTTATATTTAGAAAAATAACTTTAATTATAAATTTAGATCTTATTTGGTTCGAATATTTTTGGAATCATCCAAAAAATAAATATAATTAATAATTATTTATTTTAATATTTATAAGTGAACAAACGCGAAGAAGCAGTCATACTGGATATCTAAACTATATTAGGTAGATTTCCTTTCCGAGTTATAGCATCTTTAAATAATTTATTTAGTTGTACATATTTAGGGATAATTAACGTTTATTGAATTCTAAAAATACTACTTTCCAACAAATTATTTAAAGAAAGCTGTATAAAAATAATATTCCATGTTGGTCTGTACCTCATTAAATATATACGATATATATCTCCATAAAAGTGTGTCAGTCAAAAAAAAAATAATTATTTTCCTTTTATCTGATTGGTGTATAATAAGCGTTCGATGTGAAAAAATTGATATATTTTTAAATCTGTACTTAAAATTTTTATTTTATTTATTTAAAAAAAAAGGAAACATAAAATTTACGCTTTTGAATTAAATTAATATTTTTAATTTATATATGATTTCAATTTGTTTTATTATAAAAATAGCTGGCAAATATTGCATGAAATTCCCGGCTATTAATAATAAAAATAAAAAGAGTTATAGTCAAAATAGTCAAAATATAAAATACCGAAAATTATGTTTATTAGAGGTATATCAATGTAAATGGTTGGGGGAGGGGGGTTTATACCCAATCCAGTATTCTTAAATTAGAGTTGAAATCATATTTTATTATTCGAATAATAATATGAAACTCTCTCTTTTTCTGTTTAGTCTCCGGAAAAACCGTAAGGTATTACTTCAGAGGATGAAATGTATGAATGCGAATGAAGTGTAGTCTTATACAGTCTCAGGTCGACCAGTTCTGAGAAGTAAGGTTAATTGAAAACCAATCATTAAAGAACACCGGTATCCACGATTTAGTATTCAAATCCGTATAAAAATGGAAACTGCCTTTAGTAGGATTTGAAATTTTGAACTCTCAATGTCGAAATCAGCTGAATTGGGATGACGAAATAACCACTAAACCGGTCCGGTGAGCTTATTCCGCTGAAACTGGACAAACTTCTTCAAAAGGAAATTTTTAGCAGATTGAAATTCTCATTCTAAGAGAAAATCTCTTCTTATCATAAATTTTCTGCACCAGCATCTTGATGCATTAAAACTTTTAATATATCAATCGATGGCTTCTCTTGTCTTTGTATTGTTTATTACTGGGGCAGTCTTTAAAATCAGGAGTCTTTTATAAATCTACTTGGAGATTTCTTCCTGTTTTTGATCCTTTGAAACTAAACTCTTTTTTTGTAAATTCTCAAGTAAAAATCAAAACATTGTTTACTCCATCGACTGGAATTTATTTCTTCAACTTCAATATTTCTGGCAGGTAATCATCTATTCCTGTTTTCTCCCGCATATGTTATTCTGGTTTCGTAGTAAAATCTTCTTGATTCCATTATTAGTACGCAGATAATACGATTGACAAAAATGTGGACGATACAAAACTGCAGTATGCAAAAAAAAAAAAATCAAACAGAAGAAAATGGAAATAGATAAGTACATTATAAGATTGACTAAATACATATTTAAGTTTTCTACAGGTAGTATTTCCTAGTTCATTATTAAAAATTAAAGAATTTGTTAACCTTAAAAAAAAAACAGTTGACAACACAGTTGTAGGACTTTCCCGTCACGCGGCTACCCGCGTTCCGGTAAAGTTCTGCAACTATGAGTTTTTTCTGATGCACGCCTTGATTAGTTAGCGCGCATACCGTATTTCATTGGCGCGAGTGTGGCGGTACTAACGGCGACGATCGGCACTAACTAAGCTAATGTAATTTTACAACTTACATGGATCGCTTATACGGTCGGCAGCTGGTGTAGCCACGAGACTTAACGCACCAGATACCGAATCCGACCGAGCAATCTAGTTCGAAATCCGGCCAGACCGAGTTAGTTTTTTTTATTCGTAATAAATATTATTCATTTATTTAAAGCCTAAAAAAAATAAGAACATAATTATGTGAAATCTCGAAATACTGAGGGTGACTTTGCTCTACAGCCTCACCTCGTTGACCTTTTAAATTGAATGTACAGGGTCATTCACGGGAACCGGATGTTTTTAAAATAATCATAAAAAATTGAATATTTACTTTAAAAAAGTTTTATCGGTACTGAAACACTTGTTAAATCAAAGCATTTGTTACTTACTCATCAACGAAAAATTATATCCGGCAGGTGATGCCCATTTTAGGCAATACATTGTTGTAGCCTTTCACGGTAACCGGCCTCAATTCTTTGCAGCATGTCTACATCAATCTGGATGACGTGATGATGAATTGCGATCTTTAGGTCCTCCAATGTACGCGGTTTATCGCCGTACACACGCGATTTCAGAAACCCCCGCAGAAAAAAATCATAACTACTCAAGTCGGGGGACCGAAGGGGCCAAGGAATGTCGCCGAATCTGGAAACGATCCGTCCCGGAAACAAGTTACAGAGAACAGCCATCGTTGCCATCGCTGTGTGCGCTCTAGCTCCGTCCTGCTGGAATAACGCATTTTGAAAATCGATTCCCCGGTTTCGTAAATCAGGGATGAAAAACGTATTCAACATCGCAACGTAACGATCGGTTGTTACAGTTACGGCAGCGTCATTTTCTTTAAAAAATATATGGCCCAGTAACACCGTTCTTTCCTATCGCACAGCAGACAGTCGCCTTTGAGCTATGAAGTGGTCTCTCGTGAAGCTCATGCGGGTTTTTTTCTGCCCGATACCGGCAATTCTGTTTGTCGACGAAGCAATTCAGATGAAAACGGGCTTCGTCAGTCATTAACGATAACAAATTTTCATTTTCTTCAAAAACGGTAAGCTTGTCGACAAAATTGTAATCTCTGCGTGAAATCTTCCTCGTTTAACTGCCGCACGACGGCTATCTTGTAAGGATGGAAATGCAGGTCTGTATGCAGAATTAGTCTTACCGTACTTGTGCTCATTTGAAGCGCTGCTGAATGCCTCTGAATAGAGCGGCGTGGGCTTCTGACAACGGCTTCCCTTACTCGTTCGATGTTCTCCGGAGCGCTAGCAGTTCGTCGGGGACCCGGTGGTTTTTTCTTCAATATTGAACCGCTTGTTCGAAGGTCGTTTACCCGTTGCAATATTGCGTTACGAGAAGGGACGCTTGCATTACGATGGATATTAAACTGACGGCGGAAATCTCGCTGAACAGCAGTTACGGATTCGTCATTTCGCACAAAACTGTCATACGCGTACAGCCGTTGGTCTAGCGTCCACGGCTCCATCTCAACGATTAAAATGTAAATGCTATGAACAAAGGAAACGTCAGATACCAGCCACGTGCCCCTCCCACCACGAACGCCCGAGTACAATCCAGTTCAAAAACATCCGGTTCCCGTGAATGATCCTGTATTTAATGTCATCAATTCCCAATATATAGAAGTAATCTGAACTAGTTTGGTAAAATCGGTTCAGTAAGTCTAGATATATAAAGTGATTACAGGTCAATATCGAACACATGCTTCTACATTTGAACATTAACGTCCGAAAAATTTCCATCCGGTTTTTTGGGGTTCTTGGGTGTAAGCCGCATATGCCCAAATCAGACCGATTACAATACGTTCGCTTTTAGGTTGTACTCTGTTTTAGGCTATCTAGACGGGAAAGTAAAAATGAAAAGAGTTATTGTTGTCCCTTCCTTGCAATAATGATTCCGATTCGAAACAAAAAAATTACTTGGCGAAGGAAATAAGTTAAAATACCAATATTTCAAGAAAAAAAATTTATTAACTTTGGAGAAAGGATGTTTTTTCTAATTGTTAAATTAAAAAAAATATTAATGTTAAATCTAAAACCTGTTAAAAACTAACAGGTTTTTAAAAGAATCTATCATAAATTCTTGTTTTCGTATTAAAAATAAATTTAAGCCCCCTAATTTTGATTTTTTTGATATTAAAAAAGTGGGAAAAAATACGGTTTAGATTCGAACAAATACGTACTTCATTTTGACAAATAAAAATTTTGGAGTTTTGAAGTGTAGCTGGTTATTTAAATCGAATAATTTTTTAATTACGTATTGTGTAAAATATTGCAACATTTTACTAAGAAAGATTTATAAAATATATCTAAAGAAGTGTAAAATTACAACAAAAAAAAAAATTATTTATAGCCGCATCGTTAAATAAAGCCATGAACGATAAAATTTAAATTTTTCATATTTTCCCTAAAATGCTAGTTAAAATTTTTACCAAAAATAAGTAAAAACTAAATTGGGCGAGAATAGCGGAAGACAACCGTGAAATTCTTTGCGTTTCTTTATAAGACATTCTGTACATAATTTTACCTAGAATTATATAATGCAACATTATAATTACGTACTGTGTGAATGTACTGGTAAACGTATACTCTTGAATAGAATCAGGCCGACCATTCCTGAGATGTACGGTTAATTGAAACCCACCCGCCAAAGAACACCGGTATCCACGATCTAATATTCATATCCCAGTAAAAGCAACTACCTTTATAAGGATTTGAATGTTAAGAAATTTTGACTTCGAAATCAGCTGATTTACGTCGATGAGTTATCCTGTAGACCAAACTGGTCTTAAAATTAACGCTGAAATTAACAAAAAAAGGTACACCAAACAAGGCGCACAAAAAAAATTCCTGTATTAGATAGATTTCATAAGAAAGTTACCTATTATAATGGGTACCGTGATTCGACTTCCGGAAAATTTCGACATATCTTCGCGTTTCACATCACCCAACCCAAAAACCATCGTCAGCTCAAAAGTTTATATTTCACTTTCTTGTGGCTATATGATAACTGCCGTAATTTTGCGCCAATCACTTTCAAATCGATTCATAAAATATAACGACCCAAAATCTCGGTTGAATTCGTTAACGGGCAAAATCAGACCGTGGGGATGGAAACGGGGGGGGGGGGGGGGCTTTTACGAGGAAACGAAATATCGCTACAACTTTCTTATTAAGTAAAATATCGAATTTGTTTAAAGTTTCTACTATTGTTTGTATAAGGGTCTAAAACTTATTTAACTAAAGCTTTTTTATATCACCAACCATGGGCTCAGGGGATGGAAAAAATGGGGTTTCGAAGACAAAAACAATCATACCTCCCTTAATAGACACAATACCGATTCGATTCTGTGACACAATCTAGCAAACGGATTTGAATACTAGATCGTGGATACCGGTGTTCTTTGGTGGTCGGGTTTCAATTAACCATGCATCTCAGAAATGGTCGACCTGAGTCTGTACAAGACTACACTTCATTTACACTCATATATATCATCCTCATTCATCCTCTGAAGTAATAACTGACGGTAATTCCCGGAGGCTGAACAGGTAAAAAGAAAGTATCGAATCGGTTTAAAGTGTTCGTTAGTCCTATAAACATTACCTATACCTTTTTTCAGATACAATTTTTGATTTGACCAAGTCTTATGGCAAGGGATGACTAAAGTTTGCTGGAATTGTCTGAAGATGAGGCTTGTAGTATGCTAAACATGTGAAAACTTTTTCATATACAACCGTTGTCGTATTAATCAATTTGAAATTTTTCTTAATTTTAAGGTGGAATTCGTTTTTATTCCCTACTTAACACTGGTGAAATTTACCTCCACCTTCCGGCGTGCCGAAAGGGATTTTTTTTTTAATTTTCAAAGACATGAAAATGAATTTTTTTTATAAAAAATAAAAATTAGAGCACGAGTATACTGTAAATAAAAATTATTAAGTGAAGTAATGTATAAAAATAATTATATAGGTAATCATGAACATTTAAAGAAAACATATTGAATCAAGTGTTGCAACTAAAGTCGCAACTACAACGTAGCGTTACGGCTATACATTTACAAACGTCTAAATTGTGACGTTTGCTATTATTAAAATTAAAAGCCCAATCAGTAAACTATAAATTAATGACAAATTGTAATATATTACGTAGAATAGGTTATAAGTGCAATTTTACATTACTTTTAGGCGTAATTGCAATGTGGCATTAAGTAATTTTAGATAAAATTTCTTATCTACAGAATGTTTCAAAGAAACGCAAAGAATTTCAGGGTTGTCTTCTGTTATCTTCGCCCCGTTTATTTTGTATTTCTTTTTGATAAAAAACTAGCTTTTCGAGAAAAATACATAAAAAATTCTTAGATTGTAACTTTCCATTTTTTTTTAAATTAATAAAAAATGGTATTATAAAATGTGCAAATAAATAAAATACCTTGTCCGCGTATGATTGAAAAAATGGAACATTAACGTTAGTCTGAATAAATCAAAGCAAATCACATTCGCCATGAGAAAGGGTGACTGTCTCAGTGTGTACAAGGATGGTGTCTTCATCCTTCAAACAGAGATTGTGTGGTATCTAGGATTTCACCTAGATCGGCGTTTGTCCTGAAAATGTCACGTAAAGATGAAAAGGAAGCAACTGAACGCAAAGTATAGGGAACTGCATCGGCTGCTACGGAGAAACTCACGCCTCACGTTGTCCAATAAAGTCCTGATTTACAAAGTTATCCTTCAACCAATCCTGGACTTATGGCATGGAATTGGGGGGAACAGTAAGTAATAGTAATATAGTTATCATACAATGCTTCCAAAACAGAATAACGAGAGCAATTGTAGAGGCACCATGGTTCGCACGGAATGATGAAATTCATGAATATCTGGAGCATCCGATGATTAGTGAGGTAGTGAGACAGTGCAGTGTTAAATACCAGCAACGACTTGAAAATTACGTCACGCACTTAGTAATCAATCTGCTTCGTAACAGGAGGGACGTCCGAAGGATGAAACGTCTCCATGTGTTTGACTTAGAAGCTACTGAATGACAGTTTGATAGATGACAACGCCAAATCTAGTGATATCATTCTAGTTTACTTTATCTCTTTATTTTTTTTGTTTGACTATTTATTTGTTAATTGTTTGTTTTTATGGAATATAAAGTGTTGGCAGAAATGTTTTTCTAATGAACTTTAGGATTACTGCTTACTGTTAACTATTATTACGAATTACTTCTTATGGGAGTTCCTTAAGAACCCCTTTTCATGTGCTTCTTGTCAAGCAACTTACTTATAATTCAACTTAAGGAGCCGATTGTAAATAAATTGTGGAACAAAAAATAAAATTAATAAATAAAAGAAGGAAAATTAAAGAAAAACAAACCGACATACTTGGCATTTATAGACCTAGAAAAGGCATTCGATAACGTAGACTTGAATAAAATGTTCAGCATTTTAAAAAAATTAGGGTTCAAGTACAGAATAGAAGAACAATTGCTAACATGTACAGGAACCAAACAGCAACAGTAACAATCGAAGAACATAAGAAAGAAGCCGTAATAAGAAAGGGAGTCCGACAAGGGTGTTCCCTGTCTCCGTTACTTTTTAATCTTTACATGGAACTAGCAGTTAATGATGTTAAAGAACAATTTAGATTCGGAGTAACAGTACAAGGTGAAAAGGTAAAGATGCTACGATTTGCAGATGATATAGTCATTCTAGCCGAGAGAAAAAAGGATTTAGAAGAAATAATGAACGGCATAAATGAAGAACTATCGCGTGAAAATAAACAAGAACAAAACAAAAGTAATGAAATGCAGTAGAAATAACAAAGATGGACCACTGAATGTGAAAATAGGAGTAGAAAAGATTATAGAGGTAGAAGAATTTTGTTATTTGGGAAGTAGAATTACTAAAGATGCACGAAGCAGCAGCGATATAAAATGCCGAATAGCACAAGCTAAACGAGCCTTCAGTAAGAAATATAATTTGTTTACATCAAAAATTAATTTAAATGTCAGGAAAAGATTTTTGAAAGTGTATGTTTGGAGTGTCGCTTTATATGGAAGTGAAATTTGGACGATCGGAGTATCTGAGAAGAAAAGGTTAGAAGCTTTTGAAATGCGGTGCTATAGGAGAATGTTAAAAATCAGACGGGTGAATAAAGTGACAAACGAAGAGGTATTGCGGCAAATAGATGAAGAAAGAAGCGTTTGGAAAAATATAGTTAAAAGAAGAGACAGACTTATAGGCCACATACTAAGCCATCCTGGAATAGTCGCTTTAATATTGGAAGGACAGGTGGAAGGGAAAAATTGTGTAGGCAGGCCACGTTTGGAATATATAAAACAAATTGTTAGGGATGTAGGATGCAGAGGGTATACTGAAATGAAACGACTAGTACTAGATAGAGAATCTTGGAGACCTGCATCAAACCAGTCAAATGACTGAAGACAAAAAAAAAATCGAATAGGCTTAAAAGGAAGTCATAAGGTGTCCACATCAGATTTTTTTGTTGTTCTCTTGACGTATATATATTAGAGTAATAACGTAATATATTTAATCAAAATTGTGGTAAAAAGAAAAAAAAACGAAATGGCTTTACAATATTTCAGTAATCTTTAACGTTTACAACATTTTTTTTTCTCAAGTAACAATTTTATATATATATATATATTACGCCATTGAAGTTACAAATACGGATAAATTTTCAAAAAGTTACGTCTATTTATTATATTATTTAAACGTTACCAAATTTTACGGTTTGTTATCTAAAAGGAAAAAAGAATTTTTACAAAATATCAATAACAATTAAGGAAATTATTAAATTTAAAATTTATTTCTTAATATACATAATGAAATTCTTCGAAGCATTAAATTAAAATTTACCACAATGTTTTTGTAATATATAATAATAAATTTGTAATATTTTTAACGTAAGATTAAAAAAAAAAGTACAATAAACTAGTGTTACAGGTTTACTCGTAGTTTAAATATATATATATATAAGTAGGAGAATTTTGCAATATCACACGATTATCCTTACGCTAGATAAAATATATTGTATAAGAATGCTACAGGTTACTTCCCACACTTCTGACGCACATCACGACTTGTTTTGTTTAACCTCGACCCGTAATCAAACGCATTTTTTTTTTAAACAGATTTAAACAGTCTTATTCTATATTTGTAAATTAAAAAAGTAAACTTCGACAGGTTACAAATTTACAGTAATAATTCATAAAAAAGTAATATTGTATAAAATACCTATTATTGCTTATAAACTTTTTATAAAACTTCCTAGTAGACAATAAATTGTTTATAATATAATAATAATAATAATAATAATACTAAAGCGTTACAGAATACAAAGAAAAAAATCAATGAAATTAAAATAAACTACTAAATGTTTTACATAAGACGATCTTGTACTTAGTGTCTAATGTAAAAATAGATTGTATTTCACGACATCTATTATTTATATGTATTTCTTTTTGTCTTCAGTCATTTGACTGGTTTGATGCAGCTCTCCAAGATTCCCTATCTAGTGCTAGTCGTTTCATTTCGGTATACCCTCTACATCCTACATTCCTAACAATTTGTTTTACATATTCCAAACGTGGCCTGCCTACACAATTTTTCCCTTCTACCTGTCCTTCCAATATTAAAGCGACTATTCCAGGATGGCTTAGTATGTGGCCTATAAGTCTGTCTCTTATTTAACTATATTTTTCCAAACGCTTCTCTCTTCATCTATTTGCCGCAATACCTGTTCATTTGTCACTTTATCCACCCGTCTGATTTTTAACATTCTCCTATAGCACCGCATTTCAAAAGCTTCTAACCTTTTCTTCTCAGATACTCCGATCGTCCAAATTTCACTTCCATATAAAGCGACACTCCAAACATACACTTTCAAAAATCTTTAAAAGCTGCTCCGTTTTGCGAGTCAGATTAATCCTGTTTCGTTTTGTTTGTGTTGTTCTGTTTGGTTTAGTTGGGTTTTGAATTATTTTACGTTCATTTTGTTGAAATTTAATTTATCGTTATTTTTTCCGCTTTTGGTAGTTTTTTCCTGCGTTCGCTTCTATTTTGTGATATTATTTTCTGTTTTGTTGTTATTTATCGTTTTGTGTTAATTACGAGTTTTAAGTTCGATTTTGTTGAATTCAGCCTACGGTTGCTAAGACTTGTTTATTTACGGCCACAGCTGTTTCATTTAATTAAATTGTTGTTTACTTCGACATACGGAGACTTCTAAGTCGAATTTGTAATTAATTTGAATTAGTAATTAATTGTGATTTAATTTACATTAAATTTAACCGACTTGGTGTGGATTTAATTGATTAATCGATTTATTAATTCATTATCTATCCGCATAATTTAATTTACTGTTTTTTTTTGTTAATTTTCTGCTGTTTGTAATCTAGACCGATTCTGGTCGGCCCGGGGATACGATGAAGCCTCTTGAAAGGGGTTTGACACTAAATGAGAGGCTACGGTCCGGCGGGTCGCGGGGTTTGTTGGAACAAGGTCTTAGAAGTCTAAGACCTTGCATATGGAGCTAAGTGATTGGAGTCGATGTCGTTGGGTTCGCCGACGATCTGGCGGTACAGGTGAGGGTTGTCGACGAGGACCGGATGGAGAGGAGAGGCAACGTGGCGTTTCGGATTTTTTACGAATAGTTGACTTTTCGGGGACTCGAAATTGTCCAGGAAAAGTCAGAGGTCCAAGTCGTTTCCGGTAGGAGGCTTCTACGGGACATTTGCCTTGTTATAAATTGTTCTGACCGATGAAGAAGAGGAGAGTTATTGGTGCGATAGTTACTTGAGTGAAGCTGCACGCGACTCCGGCATGGAGCAGAGTCATGAGGGTACAAAAATACCGCACCATGATGCAGTCGATTCATAGGAGCTGGTCTTACGGATTACGTGCGCGTACAGAACGGTATCCTTCGATGCGGTTTGTTTGGTTGCGGGCATCCCGTCAATAGACCTGCTGGTGGAGAAGAGGGCTGTTCGCTTTGGTTGGATGCCGAAAGCTGAGGCGAGAGAAACAATCACGGTCAGCTGGCAGAGGAGATGGGAGGCCAGTGAGAAGGGTCGTTGGACCGGACGTCTTATTGCCGTGGTGAAGGACCAGGTGAGGCGGTGGCACAGGGAGGTCGACTTCCGTCTCACCCAGTTTATCACTGGCCATTGCGACTTTGGTTGTTACTTGATGAGAAGGAGGAAATATTCGGCGTGTCGGTACTGCGGACTAGATGATATTTTCCAGCACGCCTGGTTCGATTGTCATAGCTGAACAAACGTCAGTTTAAGGCTGTCGGTAGCGATTACCCCTGATATTGTTTTTGACCGTATGCTTCGTCATCAGGGGGGTTGGAATGAATTGGCCAACTCGGTCAATCCCATCTTAACTATCAAGAGCGAGGAGGAACCTCCGTAAAAAAAAAAAAAGAAAAAAAGGGTGTTTTAAAGCGTGACACTTATAGGGACGGGAGGTAGCCCTCTTGCCTAGAACGCCCCGGGCTCGCCTGCAAGCAAGAGTGGTGGAATCGGGGCGTATCCGATGATGGCATGGGAAATCCTCGAGGGTGGACGAAGGGCGCGAGTCAAAGGGTATGCGCAAAGCATGCCTGGAGCCGGATAGGTTAAGACCGGGAAAGACAGCGCCCCCGCCGAGGAGTTCGTTGCCGTCCTGAACAGGTAGTCGAATTGCTCCTATATCGCGGGGGAGACCTCGATGGGTTAAGTCCAACGGGACAATTCATAGGGGGTCAGTCAACTGCCACGGCACCTTGGGACGACTGATCTAATGTTTAACGGCGGTTCCAGTTGCCCCCGGGGGTGCTTAAAAAAAAAGGTAGGTTGATATTTCCACACTGAATGGACGACCGATTCAAATAAAGTTTGACACGACGATTTCGGGTAATTGATAAGAATTAATTTTCCTCATAGTTAATCAAAAGGGCAAAGATATATTGATCGAAAATGGTTTCCTTATTCCAAACTTTTATTTGTGGTAAATAAATCTTTTCACATAATTTTATGTCTTTTATTTACCTGTAATAGTTTTTTATGATATTTCATGAACCAGCCCCGATAAAAAGTTTGTGGAGGGCAAAAACCCCTTTTTTTGTCACTTTTGGGCAAAAACTTCTTATTATTGAACAAATTAGATGATTCCATGACATTCTAATATCATTTTGGTTTCGTATTTCAGCGATTTTGTTAGCAACGGTTAGGAAATAATAGCCTAATTTCTTTGATTTTTTTTCCATCAGTTATCATTTTTCCTAATATTCTCAAACAGGCTAACCGGTTTCTCTGAAATTTTGTATTGACTTAAATATAGTTCATACATTTAATTATAATTATTCTACGACGTGCGGGGAGAGACATTCATCATGGTTCCGTTAACACAAAATTTTAATCGAAGAAGAGAATAATTTTCTTAAATAAATAGTTTAGAAGGATTTTTACAGTTTTTGTTATGTCCCGTCACTCTAAATTAAATGGATAAAAGCAAAAAAAGAACATTTTCTTCATTCTTTTCATATATCGTAAAAAATTACTTTCAACTAGGGGCACTCAGATTTAGAAATATCACTTTCAAACTGTATACTGCAAGGCAGTTTTGTATAATGAACATCATTACTCTCAGAAAAAGCAACTATAATTGTACTTTAGTTGTTTTACAGCCACACTTCAGATCGACTTGTGATGGAGTTGCGGTGTGGGAGAGTGTAGATATTGAACTCGCACCCGAGAGCGGACCAGAGGAGAGAGAGAGATAGGGTATGTTTTCATTAGAGGTTTATTAAATTCGTAAATCTGTTTCTTGATTTAAATCAAAAATTAAAAAGAAATTGATATTTCAAAACTTTGATCGGCTCCACCTTCCCCAGTATTGCCCAAAGTATTTTTTTGGGTTACTTGCACAAATATTATGCCTAGGAAGACAAAACAAATTTTAATAAATAAAAATATATCTTTTTTCGATATCTGGGCAACAAAAAAGAATTCTGTGGTACTTTTTTTTTTTAAAAATAATGGTAAAATAAGAATGCGCTTATGTACTAAGCTTAATATAAAGTGGGCTTATGTTTATTTCAAAATCTTGAAAAAATTGTCTATCCCACTCCCTGGAGATATTTCCCCAAAAATTTTACCTAGAAATGGACCCTATATACTGATAAACGAGTCTCTGCTCAAAATTTCGGTACTTACGTATTAACCTCACCGCAGCTGCAGCTTTATTTAAAAACAAAGTAGTCAATCGGATTTCGGTGGAAAATGAACAGTCTCTTTATTAATTATAATAAATGGTTATTTATATTTATTTATTTATTTTATAAATATAATTTAACCAAATTTAACTTACGCTCGTTAGCTTGCTAACCTTGTTTAATTAACATCGTAATTTTTTGAGTATTTATTTTATAAATTCAGTAATTATTGCAATGCAAAAATTCTATAAGAATTATGGACAAAATAAAAATAAAATTGGTTGTAGGGTGGAGCTGGGCATTTTTAAGAGGTTAGGCTTTTTTTTTTATTTTCCTTTTTCTTTTTTTTCCACTTATAAAAATTTTTCATCGTAGATAACAATTGAAATATCGTTTAATATATTTTTTAAACAAATAATTTCAAAAGTTTCCCCTTTGTTGAAACAAATTTAATAAATTTTTATTAGTTTATAAAAAAGTTTTATTTATTTTCTTTTTGTAATAAAGTAAATTTACGAAGAAAAATAAACGTTACTAATTTTTTTGTGCAGAAGATGAAATATTTAGCCTATATACAAAGTCTGGGAAAGTTCAACAACGTACGTTTGTATTCGTTTTTAATAATCAAACCGATTCAATTTTTAAATTACGTTTTAATTAAATTAAAAAAATCTAAATATAGATTTATATATATTAATAAAAATGGATCATTTTAATATTTAAGAATTTTTTTTTTTTTTAGTTGTTATTTATAGATTTATTAATTGACAGGAAAAGTCACGGTTTGAATATAAATTGGTATTAAATTTTTTGCGCAGGTTCGTCGTTTAATGTTTGGTGGTGGTAGTTGATGATTAAAACGTTTGGAGCAGCAGTATCGTCCCGTCTATAGTCGTTCGTTTTACTCGCTTATTCAGTCATGTTTGCTGTGCCTGGCGGCGGTCAAAGTATGTTGTGGTGGGGATAAGTAGATACACAAACACACTCTACGTCGATGTTGAACGCATACACCACCGACACACTAATGTTAAGATCAGTTCGCCGTTGATATTGGTTGTGAGCACGTCTCGACGTCGTATTTTCCGCTGAGATAAAGTTATTTCACTGTTTGTTTCTTTTTTTTTTTTAATATTTATTTATAAATATATATTATTAAATAGTGTTAACTTACTAAATATTTCTTTATTATTATTATTATTTTCTTTTTTTTAATAAAAGTGATTATATTGTTGTGCGCGTAAAAAAAGTAAATATGAGTGCGTTTATATCATCGATAGAAAAACTAATAGTGGTGTAATTTTTTTTAATAATTTTTTATTAAATATAAATAAATTTTGTTAAAATAAAATGGAAGTCGGTGGCAAAGAAGATTTTAAAGAAAGAACGCTTCGAACTTTAAAACAAGGTCTGGGAAAATTTTGGAAACGTCGTTCAGTCACCATTACCGAATACGACCCTTGTTATAAAGTTGCGTATTTAGGAAACGTTATCACCGGCTGGGCAAAAGGTAAGTTTTAAAAAATTTATTATTTAATTTTTATTCGTTTTATTATTAATCTTATATTTGTTTTATATATCTATTTAAAAAAAGAGAACTTATTTATTTGATTAATTTTTTTTTTAAATGTTAAAAATATTATTTTTTTAGAAAATTGACCAATTTCAATGGTTTTTTTTTTAATTTTACTTATTTTATAGAAAATCTTCTCTACTGCTCTCATTGTAAGATATATTATATAATTTGAATAAATCTGAAGTGATTTTTTGCTTGAAAATTCAGGAAAATTTGTTGGAAACTGCAGATTAAAGAAGAAAAACCAAAAAATTGGACCGTTTCAGATATCTCTTATTTAATTAAATAAATTAATATACTTTTATCCTGATCAGCATGTATTTACCCGTCTAATCAAATCAGAAATTGCTAAATATTCTACTCCATGAATGAAATTAAAAAAAAATTCCTGGATGGGTCAAGGGAAACAGTATTATTAAGGCAGCACCACAAAATACTATCCAATTAATTATAAAATTAAAAAAAAAAAAAAAAAAAAAATAGGTATTAATTCATGTAATTTATTTTGAATATTAACACTAGATGTGTTTTTTTTTTAAATATTAACATTTATAGAGCTATTAAAATAATTTTTTTTTACTTTCCGACGAATATAACTAGAATAAATGTATTAAATTAAAAATCACGTGGTCGTATCAAAAATCATGTATTTGAGGTTTTTTTGAAAATCTTTACGTGTTAGGGCCCATCTATTTCACTTAGACAAAAAAAAAAACATGTATGTGTTTCGCACTGCTTTTGACCTTTTATGTCTCAGTATTGACCGTACCAAATTTTGTTTTTCAAATTTAGCTCAAACATTTATATATACGAGGCTTTGATCATATTAATTTTTTTTTAAATACGGGGTTATCGCGAAAAAATCGATTTCTATTTTCTGTAGGGACATTCTAAAGAAAACTCTATTGAAGTTAATTTATTTGGTTTTTACAACGCATATATAAATAATCAAAAAAATCAACCCCCACCTCTTAAAATTAATTTTTTTTGTTATTTCGTTTTATCTTCCTTCGGTATAAAAATTTTTTGAAAGTTCATACTTCATATATATATATAGCTATGAAAAACGTATAAAATTTGTAGACCCCGGACCTAACCAGTTTTTTGAAATTTTTTTTTTCTTATATTATTAACCTTTTTTGAAGGGTGGGGAAGATTTAGCGAATTTTTTATCTATATGTGAATATTTTTAGAAAATGGTTTCTTAAAATTTATTCCCAATCTCTAAAATGGTAATATTGAGGAAGAAGAGGAAGTTGAACAGGATAAAATGGAAGAAACAATACTAAGATCTGAATTTAAGAGAGCATTAAAAGATTTAAATGGCAGAAAGGCTCCTGGAATAGACGGAATACCTGTAGAATTACTGCGCAGTGCAGGCGAGGAAGCGATTGATATATTATACAAAGTGGTGTGTAATATTTACGAAAAAGGTGAAGTTCCGTCAGACTTCAAGAAAAGTGTTATAGTTATGATACCAAAGAAAGCAGGATCAGATAAATGTGAAGAATACAGAACAATTAGTTTAAATAGCCATACATAAACAATCTTAACTAGAATTCTATACAGAAGAATTGAGAGGAGAGTGGAAGAAGTGTTAGGAGAAGACCGATTTAGTTTCAGGAAAAGTATAGGGACAAGGGAAGCAATTTTAGGCCTCAGATTAATAGTAGAAGGAAGATTAAAGAAAAAAACCGACATATTTGGCATTTATAGACTTAAAAAAGGCATTCGATAATGTAGACTAGAATAAAATGTTCATCATTTAGAAAAAATTAGGGTTCAAATAAAGAGATAGAAGAACAATTGCTAACATTTACACGAACCAAACAGCAACAGTAATAATTGAAGAACGTAAGAAAGGGAGTCCGACAAGGATGTTCCCTATCCCCGTTAGTTTTTAATCTTTACATGGAACTAGCGGTTAATGATGTTAAAGAATAATTTAGATCCGGAGTAACAGTACAAGGTGAAAAGATAAAGATGGTACGATTTGCTGATGATATAGTAATTCTAGCCGAGAGTAAAAAGGATTTAGAAGAAACAATGAACGGCATAGATGAAGTCCAACGCAAGAACTACCGCGAGAAAATAAACAAGAACAAAACGAAAGTAATGAAATATAGTAGAAATAACGAAGATAGACCACTGTATATGAAAATAGGAGGAGAAAAGATTACGGAAGTAGAAGAATTTTGTTATTTGGGAAGTAGAATTACTAAAGATGGACGATGCAGGAGCGATATAAAATGCGGAATAGCACAGGTGAAACGAGCCTTCAGTCATTTCAGTTTCTTTCATAAAAGTTATACTTTATTTTTTCAATATTTTTAAACAATTCTCTTAAATTAATTTTTATGATAATTTTTAAATTTTTTGCAAATTTTCTTCAAGAGCTCCTTAAATAAAAAAAAAATTATTCGAAATTTGGGAGTTTTTATGCTTTTTTTTTTGAAACGGTTCGATAGCTTATTAAATCATAATAAAATGGTTTCTGTTAACCTATAGTATCGTGTTGTTGAGAGACGAATCCGCTAGTTTTCTAAAGGTGGTTATGGCATTTTAAAATTTAAATGACCGATTAAAAAACTCTTACATTGTTTTTTTTATCTTTTTAAATATTAAAATGCAAGTTTCTTGTGTTTAAATTTCTAATTATCGGTATTTTTTTCCAGTATTTTTTTTTTTTTTTTTTTTTTTGTTAAGGCTAAATAATAATAGAATACATAAAAAAACAATACTTTTTCAATTTATTTTAATAATCAATATCTTGCTTGAAATCAGTAGAAAATTACGGAATATTTTTTTTTTTTTAATTTAACGCTGCGACCTTAAAAGTTTAAATTTAATTAAGTTTAAAATTATATATAAATAAACTGTTGTGTTAATTTTTTTTTTTTTTTTTTTTTTTTTTAATTCGGGTATTTTACAATTTATATAATTTGTTTCTTTTTTCTTTAATTTAGTACCGTATACTTTTTTTTTTTAAATAAATTATCTAGTGACCTGAGTACAAGTTTTTACCAATTTTACCAGGAAGGAAATCATTCCTCAATCAAATTTTTTTACACCTTTTTTTTAGATTTCTTTTTCTTTTATAAAACTTGTTTTATTTCCTTTTAATTCTTGTTTCACGAAATCCTTCCTTTCAATTCATCAGATATCAATAAATTTTCTTTTTTAAAAATGATACACTTATGAAAACTAAAGCAAAATTTTAAAAAATTGAAATTTTGAAAAAAGTTTTTTTTTGAATAAATCCTCTATTATTAATTTGCAATTCCAAAAGAATACATTCAGAGTGTTAATAATGTTATGAAAACTATATTTATTTAATGCCAATATTTATATATCCAGGAAATTAAGTAGATTATTTTTTTTTCAGTTCATTCAAAGGGAACAGGCTTTTTTTGAAATGAGGGTTGTCCTCTGATATCCTTCCCGATTTATTTTTTTTGTACTTCTGGCAAAAAATATCTTTAGAATTATTGGAATATTAAAAAAATTCTAGATTGCTCCTTTACATTTATTAAAAAAAAAATGCAAATTGATATAAATAAAAATACAAATTAACTAAAACTGAGATAATATTTGAAACATCGCATACTCACACACGATTACAAATATTTACTGCGTATACCAAAAAGAGGAAATATCTCCTAGAATTGCTTAAAACAGGTTTCGATCATCAATTATTTTACTTTTACCGCCGTAAAAATCTACAAAATTATCCATCCTGAATTTCTCTGTGCCTGATTTTAATACAGAGATAGAAGAACAATTGCTAACATGTACAGGAACCAAACAGCAACAGTAACAATTGAAGAACATAAGAAAGAAGCCCTAATAAGAAAGGGAGTCCGACAAGGATGTTCCCTATCTCCGTTACTTTTTAATCTTTACATGGAACTAGCAGTTAATGATGTTAAAGAACAATTTAGATTCGGAGTAACAGTACAAGGTGAAAAGATAAAGATGCTACGATTTTCCGATGATATAGTAATTCTAGCCTAGAGTAAGGACAATTTTAAAAATCAGAGGGGTGAAAATTTATGAAAAAGGGGAATTACCGTCAGACTTAAAAAAAGTGTTATAGGAACACAGACTAAAGTGTTATAAGAGGCAGACTTATAGGCCACATTCTAAGGCATCCTGGAATAGTCGCTTTAATATTGGAAGGACAGGTAGAAGGAAAATATTGTGTAGGCAGGCCACGTTTGGAATATGTAAAACAAATTGTTAGGGATGTAGGATGTAGAGGATATACTGAAATGAAACGACTAGCACTAGATAAGGAATCTTGGAGAGCTGCATCAAACCAGTCAAATGACTGAAGACAAAAAAAAGTACCTGATTTACGAAGCATTTTATTTTGGTTTCTCCCATTAAATTATATAATTCCTAACCAAATTACATACTGTTTGATAAATTAATAAATTTGTTATAAAAAATATACTTCGAGAAAATATTTGATAAAGCTTATAAAATATAAAAACTAAAGTTTTAATTTATATAATTACCTTTATTATGTTAACAAAATTTGGTTTTATTTATAATTTATTATAGAAGTAGAATATTAGTTATTCAATTAATTAGTGTACGGTTCGATTCCCGACAGTAATTATAATTTGATTTTGTAACGCTTCATAAAAAGAATTCTTTTGAAATTTTATAAATAATTTCTGAGTTATTATTCTTTTTTAAATCGCTGATCTCCCTTTAATTTTCATCCGGAAGGTACTGGGTTCAAATTCCGATCGATCTTAGCGTTTTATTTTTGTACGCTACAAAATTCATATCTTATCATAAAAAAAAGGAGAGTAAGGTAAATGTAATCAGGCGAAGGCCAGCGGAGTTACCGGAAAGAGATAGATAGCGAGTGGGAGAGGGAGAGAGAGAGAGAGCGAGAGAGAGGATAAATAATTAAGTAAATAAATAGAAATAACTTACATAATGATAAAATTATTTTACTTATATTTCCATACAAAGGATATTATACCACATATATATTTACTATGATACCGTGTAAAATAAACTAAATCTAGGATAAGGTCAGACTTATACAGAGTAATTCACGAATAATTACCCTGTAACATGAAGAATTAATATTTCATGAATTCAAGGGTTCATTACATGAACCTATTTTTCATGAAGAATTCATGACATGTTGAAATAGTGAAAATAAAGAAAAAAGTTCATATAAACATATATTCGGAAACGCAACTTTTGCAATTGTGAAAAATTTCGGTAAAATTAAACCAGACTGTAATTTTTGGTAGTCTGATTAAGGAGTAAATTTAGTGGTTTTAATTTCTATGGAATTGAATACTAGATCGTAAATACTGACTATCGAATACTGGTGTTATACTTCATTGCCTTACATTTACGTTTTGTTACGTTTAATTAATTAAATATTAAAATACAAAACGAGTAAATTAATAAAATTTATTTTTTTAAAACTACCAGTCGTGTTTTAATTATTAAAATTCACTTATTATTAAAGCGTCATACATTTAAAATTTAAAATCCGTGTCATATACAATATTATCAATTACTTTCTTTAGACTATCGTACACATACTAACCTAAATATATATGAATGTTAACCCACCGGGTTGGTCTAGTGGTGAACGCGTCTTCGGAAATCAGCTGATTTCGAAGTCGAGAGTTCCAACGTTCAAATCCTAGTAAAGGCAGTTAATTTTACACGGATTTGAATACTAGATCGTGGATACCGGTGTTCTTTGGCGGTCTGGTTTCAATTAACCACACATCTCAGGAACGGTCGACTTGAGATTGTACAAGACTTGACTTCATTTACACTCATACATATCATTTCTGAAGTAATACCTAAACGGTGGTTCAAGAACCTAAACAGAAAAAGAGAGCGGTTTTAATTTACATAGATTCTCTTCGGAATACCTTTGACAGATTTTTGATTAAGTATTTTTGTTTATGGAATCCTACTGCCCTCTGATTTTATTACAAAAAAATTTTAATCGATATTGGTGGCTTCAATAAAAAGTAGAAGCTTTTTAAAGAAAAACATAGTACTACTTTCTCTCGCATTGTGATAGTGGGGGAGGGTGAAACGAATTTTCTTTACTTTTTGAGGTATGAGGAGTATGAAAATACTGTTCACTGAAATTGGGTTTCCTATATATGTAGGCCTATGCATAAAAATCTCCAAAACTACTAGATCAATTTCATTGAAATTTAGATATGCTGTAATATATCTGAAGTAGTAGATATGAAAATTTTATGAAGATTGGTAGTCGTTCTTGAGTGTTACTCTCAATTCAAGGTCGAAAAAATTTAAGCGGTAAAGTTAAAAGCGCCGGTTTCTTTATGATGCTGTAAGTTGGGACCTTGACGTTTCTTGATCTACAATATCTATTGATGAGTTGAACATGACATATTTTTCCATGTAATGAAATTTTTATTAATCGATATTGGTGGCTTCAATAAAAAGTAGAAGCTTTTTAAAGAAAAACATAGTACTACTTTCGCTCGCATTGTGATAGTGGGGGAGGGTGAAACGAATTTTCTTTACTTTTTGAGGTATGAGGAGTATGAAAATACCGTTCACTGAAATTGGGTTTCCTATATATGTAGGCCTATGCATAAAAATCTCCAAAACTACTAGATCAATTTCATTGAAATTTAGATATGCTGTAATATATCTGAAGTAGTAGATATGAAAATTTTATGAAGATTGGTAGTCGTTCTTGAGTGTTACTCTCAATTCAAGGTCGAAAAAATTTAAGCGGTAAAGTTAAAAGCGCCGGTTTCTTTATGATGCTGTAAGTTGGGACCTTGACGTTTCTTGATCTACAATATCTATTGATGAGTTGAACATGACATATTTTTCCATGTAATGAAATTTTTATTAATCGATATTGGTGGCTTCAATAAAAAGTAGAAGCTTTTTAAAGAAAAACATAGTACTACTTTCGCTCGCATTGTGATAGTGGGGGAGGGTGAAACGAATTTTCTTTACTTTTTGAGGTATGAGGAGTATGAAAATACCGTTCACTGAAATTGGGTTTCCTATATATGTAGGCCTATGCATAAAAATCTCCAAAACTACTAGATCAATTTCATTGAAATTTAGATATGCTGTAATATATCTGAAGTAGTAGATATGAAAATTTTATGAAGATTGGTAGTCGTTCTTGAGTGTTACTCTCAATTCAAGGTCGAAAAAATTTAAGCGGTAAAGTTAAAAGCGCCGGTTTCTTTATGATGCTGTAAGTTGGGACCTTGACGTTTCTTGATCTACAATATCTATTGATGAGTTGAACATGACATATTTTTCCATGTAATGAAATTTTTATTAATCGATATTGGTGGCTTCAATAAAAAGTAGACGCTTTTTAAAGAAAAACATAGTACTACTTTCGCTCGCATTGTGATAGTGGGGGAGGGTGAAACGAATTTTCTTTACCTTTTTGAGGTATGAGGAGTATGAAAATACCGTTCACTGAAATTGGGTTTCCTATATATGTAGGCCTATGCATAAAAATCTCCAAAACTACTAGATCAATTTCATTGAAATTTAGATATGCTGTAATATATCTGAAGTAGTAGATATGAAAATTTTATGAAGATTGGTAGTCGTTCTTGAGTGTTACTCTCAATTCAAGGTCGAAAAAATTTAAGCGGTAAAGTTAAAAGCGCCGGTTTCTTTATGATGCTGTAAGTTGGGACCTTGACGTTTCTTGATCTACAATATCTATTGATGAGTTGAACATGACATATTTTTCCATGTAATGAAATTTTTATTAATGTGTGTTTTTTTACGTGTAACTGTTTTTAATGAATCAAATTTTTTTTTGTTGTAAAGTTTAGTTTAGAATTTTGATACTTTTTCAAGAAGAAAAAAATTAAAATAACGAAACGTCGGCCTTCTTGTACGGAACTGCCCAAGAATATTTTTTAATAGGGGAAATGATTTTTTTTGTGGGATTAATATAATATACTACATTTCTAATCACTGAGCCAATTCAAAACTGATTTCGCTGTGTGTTTTGGAATTCAACCCGATTGTCTCCTCCGATGACGTTATTATTACTAATTGTGTGCACAGAGTGATTCACGTAGTATTATCGGCCCTTTCTGCGCTTATTCTAATATCGAAAATAATGATAAACGTTTATATAAACAAGATTACAAAATACCTACGTTAGCGAGTTACAGCTACTGAAAGATTTCGCCCTGATTCCTGGGCAGAGAATTTAATAAACCCATATTGAAATACTAGAAACCCGAATAAAAGAAGGTTAAAGCTGAACTTCTGAAATATTTGTTCAATTTTAATAGACGCTATTTACATCAATTTTCTCGGAATTAATTTCTCTATAAAGTTAAATAGAAATATTTATTTGTTTAACGGTAAATTAACAAAGTTATTTTATTCCAAATCTAAGAAAGTCTACTTTCCGACAATTTTCTTTTGTGTTTTAACCCGTTTTTCTTAAAATCTAAGCGGGATAGAAGTCTAGGACCACTTTATTCAATCTCTTAAATCAAAATTTATATAGAAGCACCAAATTTATCCCTAGTATTATCGGCCCTTTCTGCGCTTATTCTAATATCGAAAATAATGATAAACGTTTATATAAACAAGATTACAGAATACCTACGTTAGCGAGTTACAGCTACTGAAAGATTTCGCCCTGATTCCTGGGCAGAGAATTTAATAAAACCATATTGAAATACTAGAAACCCGAATAAAAAAAGGTTAAAGCTGAACTTCTGAAATATTTGTTCAATTTTAATAGACGCTATTTACATCAATTTTCTCGGAATTAATTTCTCTATAAAGTTAAATAGAAATATTTATTTGTTTAACGGTAAATTAACAAAGTTATTTTATTCCAAATCTAAGAAAGTCTACTTTCCGACAATTTTCTTTTGTGTTTTAACCCGTTTTTCTTAAAATCTAAGCGGGATAGAAGTCTAGGACCACTTTATTCAATCTCTTAAATCAAAATTTATATAGAAGCACCAAATTTATCCCTCGATTTGTACCCCAAGAATTTTAGTAAGGTTTAATTTCATAGAGGAAGCATAAAGCAGGACTAAATGTTTCGCTAGCCGAAACTTGCTAACGAACCGTTTACTGATCTACTTTTAAATGAACATTTTTTTCTTATTTTTAGCTATAAAATTATTTCCCGAGAGATTTCCATGGAATTTGGAATCATCTGCGATTATACAATATATATATATTCTTTTTGTTAAATTTGCTCCTTTTTAAGATAATAAATATAAAAAATATACGATTTGTGAAAAAGCCTTCTTTTGCCCTTACCCTTTAATATACGGTCCGACAGGGACATAACAGAAATCAAAAAATCCCTTTCGGCATTCCGGAAGGCGGAGGCATATTTCACCGGTGCTAAGAAGGGAATAAAAAAGATTTTTCCACATTAAAGTTAAGAAAAACTTCAAATTTACTCAATACGGCAACGGTTGCATGTGAAAAAAAGTTTCATATGTTTAGCGTCTTAAAATTCTAGCAACATTTTGGTCATCCCTTGCCGTAAGGGTTGGTCGTATCAAAAATTGTTTCAGATAAAAGTTTTAGATGATGTTTAGAGGACTAACGACACTTTAAACCGATTCGATATTGTGCCTATAAAAGGAGGTATGATTTCTTTTTATATCTTCGAAATCCCATTTTTTCTAACCCTTGGTCCAATGGTTTTTGATATCAAAAAACTTTACTTAGATAAGTTTTAGCCCTTTCCAAAGAATAGTAGGAACTTTAAACGAGTTCGATATTTTACTTAATAAGAAAGTTACTTAATAAGAATTGAGAGGAGAGTGGAAGAAGTGTTAGGAGAAGACCAATTTGGTTTCAGGAAAAGTATAGGGACAAGGGAAGCAATTTTAGGCCTCAGATTAATAGTAGAAGGAAGATTAAAGAAAAACAAACCAACATTCTTGGCTTTTATAGACCTAAAAAAGGCATTCGATAACGTAGACTGGAATAAAATGTTCAGCATTTTAAAAAAGTTAGGGTTCAAATACAGAGATAGAAGAACAATTGCTAACATTTACAGGAACCAAACAGCAACAGTAATAATTGAAGAACATAAAAAAGAAGCCGTAATAAGAAAGGGAGTCTTTTAACTATAGAAGAGACAGACTTATAGGGCACATACTAAGGCATCCTGGAATAGTCGCTTTAATATTGGAAGGACAGGTAGAAGGAAAATATTGTGTAGGCAGGCCACGTTTGGAATATGTAAAACAAATTGTTAGAGATGTAGGATGTAGAGGATATACTGAAATGAAACGACTAGCACTAGATAAGGAATCTTGGAGAGCTGCATCAAACCAGTCAAATGACTGAAGACCAAAATAAAAGAAAGTTATAGCGATATTTTGTTTTTTCGAAAAAGCCCTCCCTCATTTCCACCCCTATGATCCGATTTTGCCCATTAATGAACTTGACCGAGATTTTGGATCGTTATATTTTATGTATCAATTTAAAAGTAATTGGCGCAAAATTACGGCAGTTATCGAATTCATAAAAAAGTGAAATATATATACACATATATGTATATATAAACTTTTGAGGTGACGCTGGTTTTGGGGGAATGTGAAACACGAAGATATGTCGAAATTTTCCGGAAGTCGAATCACGGTACCCTTTACAATAGGTAGTTTTCTTATGGAATCTACCTACAATATATAAGCCTCCTATGAGATTTATGCAAGAAAATTATCTATTCTCTTCTTTGACGAAAATTTTGAGTTATTGGAACCGTGATAGACTTTTCTCCACGTCCTAGATTAATTACGATCAAAATGAAACGGCAAAAATAACCCTTAATCAGATGTCATAGAACAAAATTTCATAAAATCTGAAAATATTAAGGTATTGCCGTAAAAAAGGAAACATGAATTATGTAATTCAGCTAGAAAGTTTATAAAATAAAAATAATTTGATAATTATTAAAATTAAAATATTTACAAATAATCATTCTTAACATAAAGAAAAAAAATAGATTTTGGCATTTACTCGCTAAGGCTGCATTAAAAAAAAATAAAAAATAATGGATAAAAGAGATAAAAATAAATAGTCGCGTAATTTTAGAAAATGTTCAACTAAACGACAATATTATATAAAGAGAAATATTTGGCGGGGATACAATTCTATAGAAGAAAAAGCGTTTAGATATTTAAACATGTAAAATTATTCGCTTAATTTTATTATACAAAGTTAACAAGTCGGCTCCGCCCCCTGGACTCCCACTGTATTCATTATTCTAATGCTTATGAAAATAACACTAATAAACAGAAATTAAAGCATGTTCAATTTATAAAACCTATTCGTTTTTTAAACAATTTGTGTCAACACACCACTCAAAAGTTGAGTGATCTGAAGTATTTAATTTAAAAATAGTCGGCCCCATCTTAAAAAGAGTAGTTGTGCCGGATTCTCGTGCTAGTACGGGGAAAAAGTATTTCGCCCGCTTCTAAGCGTTTCTGGACAAACATCACTAGGAGATGACCGTACTTAGATTCTTTTTTGATTTACATTTTTAATTTTTTTTTTGTGTTAGAACAGCTAATAAACAGCATATTTAATCTAAAGAATGAAACTTATATATTATATTCACAGCTTTCCTCTCTGTTATATATTTATAAGTTCCTTCAGGAGACTCTAGAACAAACCCTAAATACAGTTGTATATGCGAGAAGCACTGACAATACAAATGGAGACCAGCCACTTGAAACGTCTGCACTTATGATTTATTTATTGTCGTAAAAAAAATAACAACTTAATTACAAACCGGAAACACTTGAAAGTGAAGGACCAAACTAAAGTAATCTAAACCGTACACTGTCGCACCTTTAAAAATATTTTTATCGATAATTGAAGACATATTGAAAAAGAGAAAGAGACATTTGTTGTAAAAAAATTTAATTTTAAACAGTGCAAATTGTCTCCGATACAATTTAATCAAGGTTTTGGTCATAATAAAGTTGGTTATTGGTTAGAACCGTAATCCGATTGTTACCGCCAGCCATTAAAACGGCCACCACCTTTAAATTGTGAAAAATTTTGTAATAGGAATAATCAGATATATTTTCCAGGTATAAAAATTAAATTCATGAAAAATTTCAGTTGCTCAGTTAAGTAGTTTTCGAGTGAAAAAGTAAGGTAGTCATCAGAGAAACCACTTATATATATATATAGGTCATGGGCTCGCTTCGATTGCTAGACCAGCCTTGGACTCCTGACGGGTTCGTTAACCTCATGGTTGTGAGAATTTTAAATATTTCACCGATATTCATTAAAGAAAAAATAATTAGTTATTTTACTTCATTATATTTCTGTTGTCACGGCGACAAAAATATAACAATGAAGTAAAAGGATTAATTTTTGTTTTTTTAATTAAGGTAATACCCAAGGCGGTTTGGGCCTTGATTTATGGCTTAAAATCTTTCCTGGTATAACAGGAATGTATCCTGAAAATTTGAAAGCAGTCGGTCGGTTGGTTCTTGCGTGATGCTTTTGCAATCAACAGACAGATCCACAAACTTTTTAGACCCACACACCCACCCCACCTCCACACACACCCCCCACACACGCCCCCACACACACACCCCCACACTTCCCCCCCACACTTCCCCCCCCACACTTCCCCCCCACGCACACCCCCCCACGCACCCCCCCCCCACGCACACCCCCCACACACACCCCCCCCCCACGCACACCCCCCACACCCCCCCCACACCCCACACACACCTTTTTTATTTGTTTAGAGTTTGTCGAGCACTTAGAAGCACAGTTCACGACTTAGAAGTGAATTCTAAGTCGTGAACTGTACTGAATGGAAATGAGCGAGAACGTCAGTTTTGGCCGATCTGTGCTGTGCCCCTTACCGCTAACCCGCTCTCCGGTGTCGCAAATTCAAAGTCGTATCGGCGAGTTGACTGTGTAAGTTATAAAATGACTAATAGTTAGGTAGTTATTAAGGCAGGACGATGTAGACCTTTTCGTTACGCTACAAATTTCTGTTCTGATCCGTATGTTTCGGGGTAATTTTAAAGATGTTTTATGTTAAGATTAGTAAATTTCATTGTTACTCCATTTTAATCCTTTAAACTGGAACGTCAAAAAACTCCTTTCATAGAGCGTACTTATACCGTAAGAACATGTATTATTAAAATATTCTTCATCAATTTATTTTTAGTAGTTTTTGATGGGCATTGATGAATCAGTCAGCCAATCAGAATAGTTTATATATGTTATAAATTATTATTTCATTTACAAGTATATATATTTTAAACTAATAATAATAATTAGTTGTTTATATTTGTTTATTAATTTTTATGCGTAATCTGATCAAGGTTTCGTTTTTTTTTTTTAAATCAATTTCCAGTTTTTCCCGGTTTCTCTTTTTCTCAAATCAATGACCCAGAAATTGGGGTAACCTGATTTTTCTTTTCTGTATTAAACAAACAAATAGGTTTTGACCTTATACGCTTGAAAAACTTCTTTATAATTCTTTGTTTTTCTCGCTTTTTCAATTATAATTAAAAAATATCATGTGGATACCACATGTCTTCCTTGTACGCCTATTAAATTATATATAAACATTTTTTTTAAATGATAAGTACATAAAATTTTATTTCATTAATAACTTCTGATATTTTGTCGTATTTTTTTAAATTGTTATTGTTGAATTATTATTTATTAATAAATTGTAAAAAGGTTTTTACAATCAGAGGTTAATAATTATTAACAAATCGGTATATTTAAATTTAAAAAAAAAAAAGTTAAAAAAAAGGAAGTGATGTGCGATTAGAACTGATGTGCCTTCCACTAAGATCCAAATATTTCATTAATTAAAATTTTATTTGGCTATAACTCTGGAACCAGTGAAAATAAGTACCATTTATGATATATCGTTGAAAAGCTATGTTTGAGGGCTTATTACTTGGAGTTAAGAAAAAGTCCAAAATCCAAAAAAATTGGATTTTGGGCTTTTTGGACACTTTTGGCCCAGTCGATTTCAATCAAAAGGGAAGATGTACAACTAGATGTTGCAACAGTTCTAAATAAAAAATTTCAACAACCTACGGCTAATCGTTTTTGAATTATACGAGATACATACGTACCGTAGGTATATACAGACTTCACGCCGAAACTAGTCAAAATGAATTCAGGGATGGTCAAAATGCAAATTTCCGTTGAAATCTGAAATTTTTCGCGATTACAATAAAAAAACATAAAAATTAAAAAAATATCTGTTTATTGTTATTCTAATCAAACATATTACTTTGTATTATTTGTAATTCTTGAATGTTTTTTTATTGTCCATTCATTTTAAAATCTTTAAAAAAATTTTCTTTTTTTCGAATAGCCCATCTAGAGGGCATGCTTAATCAACTTTTTAGCCCGTGCTTCTTTCAAATTTCTAGAGCGGTGTTCTTTGTCTTCTTGAGTCCATTTTCTCCTGAGTTTTTTCCTCTCCTGAAACTCTAATTCCTGTTTTGTTTTTCTGAATGTCGCTCTGTCTTTTAAAATTGTTTACTAGGTCATTGTCTATTTCTTTAAGCCAGGTTATCTTATTCTTGTGAATGTTTAGTAGGGTGAAGATCTGTTTTATTAGTCTGATGTTCTCCATTCTGTATATGTGTCCGTAGAATTGCAGTCTTCCTTTCCTGATTACATCTGTTATTTTGGAATATAGCTCTTGGATTGATCTTTGTTTATAATCTAGTCCTGTGTTGTTTTTTGGGCCTAATATTTTCCGTAAGATTCTTCTCTCTATTTTCTCTATTCTCTCTATGTCTTGTACTTTATGTAGTTTCAGCGTTTCTGCCGCATATAGTACTTCTGGTCTAACTACCGTTTGGTAGTGTCTTAGTTTGGTGTTCCAGGAAAGGGATTTCTTGTTGTAGAACATTTTATCATAATAACAATTTTTTTTTCTGTAAGTTTAATATGTAAAATTTAAATTTAAAATTGGTTTATTTAAATTTACCAAAGAATATTTATTAACAGATTTTATTAACTAATGTTTAAAAAATAAAACATTTTTCGAAGAAGGTAGGACAACTATATTAATAACGCATCGGTTACAAGAAGTTGATTAAGGAAAATAATGGAAAAACAGTTTTATTGTGACAAGAATTTCTAATTATTAAATAAACAGAAGGTTGGATTACATTCCTGTCTTTCTAGGTCATAACTTTTTTTTTCTTTACTGACTTCTTAGAAACGTTCGGTATTACTTTCAGTCGTATGGTGGTATATGGGTGGTGGGGTAAGGTAAAAATGAATTTTCTTTACGTTTCGAGGAAAGAGAATTACGAAAATACCATTCAGTTAAATTGGGGGTTCCTTACATATACAGTAGTCCCACGAAGAAGTTATACGCTTTTGATTTAGTATCACTCACCCATTTCCCCACCCATTCTATTAAAACTTTATAAATCTTTTAATGACGATTCGAAAAATTTTCTATGAAAATTCCACCTAATCTTCTAGGATTTATAAAAACAAAATGGCGGCTTTCAAATAAAACCATCAATTTCAGATAAATTATATTTTTATTCGTTAGAAAATAGCCGGTAAAAATGATTAAAAATACAGAATGTATTGTTAAACAGCAGTTCAAATTAAAAAAAAAAAATTAATAATAATTCATAACCATGACTTATTATCTAATTGTGTTTAATTATTCTGATTCTAATTATCATATATTTTTAATAATTGTTTCCAGCTGTTTTGTAATGAATAAAATATGTGGTTTATCTGATATTAATGTTTTTATTTGAAAGACGCCATTTTATTTTTATAAATCCTAGAAGATAGATGGAATTTTCATAAAAAATTTTTCGAACCTTCGTTAAAATGTGTAAGTTCAAAAAGAATTAGTGGGGGGAATGGGCGAGTGATACTAAATCAAAAGCGTATAACCTCTTCGTGGACAATAAGTATATAGATAGGCCCATGCTTAAAATTTTATAGGTCGAAAATTTCAAAAAAATACTCGTTCTATTTCATTGAAATTTAGATAATTTATCTGATGTGCGTGTGAAAATTTTATGAAGATTGGACAAGTCAAGTTACACTCAATTTAATGTCTGTAACAGTACAACATAACCTGAAATTGAAGTTATGTTCTCACTACTGTGTAGTGGTGTATTTTTCATACGGGCTTATGCATTGAGACAGTGGTGAGTGAGTTTTCGAAATGTAAGGGCGTCGGAAATGAAAAACCAATCTTCTTGCGCAAGTATTTTTTTGTATTTGATTAAAAACAAAATATATATTTATCACTTTTAAAAATAATTTTAATTTTGTTTAATTTTTGTTTAAATTAGAATTACTTTGTTGAGAAGTTATAGTATATAAAATTAAGTAATCCAGAATAATTTTCATTGGAAAATACGTTTAAGACTACGATTTCTTTCCGCGGTACACAAATCCTGAAAGTATTGAATTATTTTTATGTAAATTTAATAAGTCACAGTATTTCTGTAAGTATCTCTTCCCGTTATTTTTACTTTCACAGCAAATATGAGGTATCGGTGTTTTTGGAAATCTGTACGCTTTACGGTCCAACTAGTTCATTAATACTAAAAAAAAAACATTTTTCATTATTCTTATTTTGCACGTTGAAAATCTGTTCAACTAGTGAACATCCCAACCCTGTTGGGGAAAACACCCGCCTAGTGAACTTCCGGCGGTCGCCACCCCCACCCACCCGTTCTGAGCCCTGATGGGCTTTAACGGGAGTAAACTAATTAACAATAAACAATCTCCCCTCCTGGCCCAAATGAGAAGAAGATGATACGTATGACACGTAAATGAAATGTAATCTTGTACAGACTCAGGCCATCATTCCTAAAAATGTGTTATTAATTAAACCCCAACTATCAAATATCACAGTATCTACTATCTATTATTCAAATCAGTATAAAAGCAACCAACTTTTAATAGGATTCGAACTTGAAAACCTTCGATTTAAAATATCAGATATTAAACAATTGATTTGCGACGACGGGTCTAACCAGTAGGCCAGCCCGGTAGGGTAGTCTAAAACATATGTACGTATGTGTTTCTGGCCTTAGATCAAAGGATTTATCGAATTTTTTTTCTTCCAATTTGGTTGAAACATTTCCATGCATAGAAATTGTTCTGTTCTTTTTTTTTCAATATTCGTTAAGGAGTAAGGAAATATCGCGAAAAACCCGATTAGATTATTTTCAGAAACATTTTAGAAAAAAACGTTATTAAAGAAATTTTGTTATTTACAATGAATAAATTTAAAAAAAATAATTGAAATATCGACCTCCACCTATCAAAATTAAAATATGTTTGTGTTTTTTTGCTTTATATCGTTCGGCTTAATTATTTTTCATAATTTTTTAACATTCATATATAAAGGTAGAATATATATATATATATATATATATATATATATATATATATATATATATATAGGGTCATTCACGGGAACCGGATATTTTTAAAATAATCATAAAAAAACGAATATTTTTTTTAAAACAGTTTTATTGGTACTGAAACACTTGTTAAATCAAAGCATTTGTTACTTACTCATGTCCGGCTAGTGATGTCCATTTTGGGCAACACATTGTTGTAGCCTTTCACGGTAACCGGCCTCAATTCTTTGCAACATGACTACATCAATCTGGGTGACGTGATGACGAATTGCGATCTTTAGGTCCTCCAATGTACGGGGTTTATCGCCGTACAAACGCGATTTCAGAAACCCCCGCAGAAAAAATCAACTACTCAAGTCGAGGGACCGAGGGGGCCAAGGAATGTCGCCGAATCTGGAAACGATCCGTCCCGGAAAGAAGTTACGGAGAACAGCCATCGTTGGCCTCGCTGTCTGCGCTCTAGCTCCATCCTGCTGGAATAACACATTTTGAAAATCGATTCCCCGGTTTCGTAACTCAGGGATGAAAAACGTATTCAACATCGCAATGTAACGATCGGCTGTTACAGTTACGGCAGCGTCATTTTCTTCAAAAAAATACGGTCCGATAACACCGACCTTTCCTATTGCACACCAGACAGTCACTTTTGGGCTATGAAGTGGTCTCTCGTGAAGCTGATGTGGGTTTCTTTCTGCCGGATACCGGCAATTCTGTTTGTTGACGAAGCCATTCGGATGAAAACGGGCTTCGTCACTCATTAACGATAACAAATTTTAACTTTCTTCAAAAACTGTAAGCATTTGTCGTCAAAATTGTAATCGCCGCGTGAAATCTTGCTCGTTTAACTGCCGCACGACTGCTACCTTGTAAGAATGGAAATGCAGGTCTGTATGCAGAATTCGTCTTACCGTACTTGTGCTCATTTGAAGCGCTGCTGAATGCCTCTGAATAGAGCGGCTTGGGCTTCTGACAATGGCTTCCTTTCTCGTTCGATGTTCTCCGGAATGCTAGCGGTTCGTCGGGGACCCGGTGGTTTTTTCTTCAATATCGAACCGCTTGTTCGAAGGTTGTTTACGCATCGCAATATTGTGTTACGAGAAGGGACGCTTGCATTACGATGGATATTAAACTGACGGCGGAAATCTTGCTGAACAGAAATCTCGCAGTTACGGATTCGTCATTTCGCATAAAACTGTCGTACGCGTACAGGCGTTGGTCTAGCGTCCACGGCTCCATCTCAACGACTAAAATGTAAATGCTATGAACAAAGGAAACGTCAGACACCAGCCACGTGCCCCTCCCACCACGAACACCCGAGTACAACCCACTTCAAAAACATCCGGTTCCCGTGAATGACCCTGTATATATATATATATTCCACAGTCTTTTTAAGTTATAGACTCTGGACCTAAAGTATAGGAAACGTTTTTTGTTTTAGCTTTTATTGAAAGGGGTGTTAGACTAACAGAAAACTTTATTTAAGCGAATTTGTTAACCTTAACCTAATTTTTAGAAAATTTATTTCCCACCTCCAAAAATATAGTATTCTCTGTTTTGTTTTGTAGTTCTAACTATTTTAATTTTTATTATTAATAACCGGGAAAGTAACACAATACTTTACAATTTTTTTTTTTTACTTTTAAAAAAAATGTATATTTAAGGGATAGTTTATCGATAAGTAAAGTAGAAAGTAAGGACGTCTCTGCCGCCCTTTTTCTGCAGGAATAGCAAGAATTTTGGGACCCACGCATAACGGTGCATGGCTTGTCGGTTGATCCCTAGGCTTGGGCCTTGGCTGAGGAGGAAGCATGGTGAAGTTGGATACTATACCTCCCAGCTGCTCTCTGGTTATAGGGGATTTGCGAATTATTTATATACTTCAGAAGGCGAGAATTTGCCGAGTGCATTTATTGTGGGCAACAAGATACTCCTGATCATACGTTTCATGTGTGCCCCAGGTAGGGAGAAGTAAAGGAGAGACTACGCCTGGAGTGCCAGAAATCACCGTCGATTACATGTTGCGTGGTGCGGATGAGTGACGGGCTGTTGAGGAGCTAGCAGATGGGATCCTGAAGTCGAAACAGTAGGAGTATCGCGGTTGGAAAGCAGATCGGGGAATTACTGTTAGGGGAAGGGCGGGCAGCCCTAATCAGGAGGTGGTGGCTCGCTTAGGTGGACCGCATTCGATAAGTAATTGGGGACCCCGAGGGTCTTGGAAGTAAAGCCTCTGACTTAGGCGGGCTGTTTAGGAGGGGGTAGTTAAGACCGTATCCCTGTGGTCCCTTGGGGATTTACGACTTGACGCAAGGCATAAAGACTATAGTCCGGATGGGGATCCCCTGGGGGGTCCCCGTTAGAAGCACGGCAATGGCAGACCATAGTTCCGTTGGGAAGCTCCTTTTGAGGTTCCTTTAGTTTAGGCGTGGCGTAGAAGACCGAGTCTCGGTCTCCTGTATTGCTCTGGCGTGAACAGCATAGCCGGTCGCGCCGGGGGTTCTTGAGTGGTTACACGAGAAGCATCTCCCAGGACCGCGTGATGCTTGGTTTCAAGTCCAGACCTGGAAGGCTGCGGGGGAAAAAAGAGAAAAGTAAGGTAGGAAAAATTTTTCTCAAAAAATAGATTCAAAAGTTTTCTTAAAAATTATAATTTTTTTTCTACAACCAGTATATTTATAATCGGCCCCTTAAGTGGAACCATAAATAAATCGTTTGATAAGAAACACATGATAAGAGGTCCTTAAGGAACTCCCATAATAAGTAATTCATAATAATGGTTATCAGTAATCCTTAAGTTCATTAGAAAAATATTTTTGCCAACATTTCATAGTCCATAAAATCAAAATATTAAATAGAAATAAAAAGTCAAACAAAAAAATAAAATAAAAATAAACAAGAATTATATCACTAGATTTAGCATTATCATTTATCAAACTGTCATTCAGTACCCTGTAAATTAAGCACACGGAGATGTTTCAACCTTTGGACGTCCCTGCTGTTATCAAGCAGATTGATAAGAAAGTGGTTGACGTGATTTTCAAGTCTTTCCTTGTATTTAACACTTCGCTGTGTCGCTATCTCACGAACCATCGGATGCTCTACATATTCATGAATTTCATCATTCCATGCGAACCACGGTGTCTCCACAACTGCTGTCGTTGCTTTGTTTTGAAAGCGTTGTAGGATATCTATGTTACTATTACTTGCTGTTCCACACAACTCCACGGCATTATTCCAGATTGGTCGTAGGATAACTTTGTAAATCAGGACTTCATTGGACAACCTGAGACGTTAGTTTCTCCGTAGCAGCCATTGCAGTTCCTTATACTTTGAATTCAGTTGTTTCCTTTTTATCCTTACGTTACACTTCCAGGTCAAACGTCGATCTACATGAAATCCTACGTACCGCATACTCTCTGTTTCTGGAATCAAGATACCATCCATGTATACACTGGGATAGTCACTCTTTCGCTTTGCGAATGTGATGTACTTTGATTTATCCTGATTCACGTTAATCTTCCATTTTTTCTCCGATGCGCAGACAAGATCTAACGCCATTAATGTAATTTGGTTGAGGAAAATTTTAGTCTCGCCTTAAGGGTAGTGGTAAAAATTCTTTTTCATGATATTCGATTCAGGCTAATTATGAAAAAGAAAAAAAAATTATAATAAAAAAAATTAAAGTATTTAGAAATATAAGTTACACATTACAAAAGTATAACAAAAATGCTCTTTTTGGATTTTTTATTTATCTTTTTAACTTCATTTTTTTTAATCGTGAATCAAAATTTCTTCTAATTTCAGTATTTTTGCGATGTTTATTTCTCTTACAAATATACGTATTTTTGTAGTCTAGACGAAGTGAACATTTTGTTTGTTTTGAAAGACTTAAATAAATAAATTATACTGTAACATACGAATTATGTCTGTTATTATTTTATGATAAAATATACGTGATGAACTATATATTATGTCTTAGTTTTATTTACTTATTTATTTTTAAGATAAATAAGCGGAAAACGAAACATTTTTAACTAATATTCTCTTGAAAATATATATATATTTTTTTAAATTTTATATGTAGAATTATTTATGATAATTTTCCATAATCTTTTACAAATTTTATGTATAATAATAATTATGTTTGTATCTATGTAGTTTCTGTTAAATTTTCGTTGAAACAATGATTTATGTGTAGTCGACAACTGTGTATATTTTGGTTGTAAAGCGGAACAGCTTTTGGGTAAAGCCGGGTGTTTACTGTTGGTAATTTCTGAATAAATATTGACATTTTGGCGTTGTGAAACAAATAACCTAAGTAATTATGTTATTATTATTATTTAAATTAAAGTAAACATTTTAATACGTTTATTTTAAATTATATAAATACATTGTCATTTTGGAAGTAACTTAAACAATTATATATCCAAATATTTTTGTGTATTTTAAAATGACTTCATCGTAGTAGGTGGAGGGGATTTTGGTATTATCTACATGTTTATATTTTATTTTTTTAAATTCTGTTTTTTATTTTAGCAATTTTGTTATAATTTTTTGTTACTTAACACTGGTCAAAAATTATAAATCTATTTTATATATATATATATATATATATATAAATTTAGTGGTTTCTATGAATCTGTTACCTTTTCACGCTAAAACAACTAAACCCATCGAGCTGAATTTTTTCATGAACATGGTTTTTATAATTTTTTTTTTTTTTTTTTTGACTGCTCCTCTGGGCCGGTCCGACTGGTTGGTATTACGCCACCCAAAGGAGTGCCTGTTATACTCTAATGGGCCTCCCCACCTACCGGCTGTATGTCCGGCAAGGCAGGTCGGCCCACCGGTCAGGTCTTTTGAGTCTCATTTGCCCTTCTGTATCGCTACGCCATACCTTGGAAAGTCGTGACGCATCGATGGATCTTTTACACTTGTAGAGACCTATTCTCTCTCGGAGTCCCCAGTGGATCCTTGGAACTGACACACCTAAGCATGCCGGCCCTCACAACTGGGGCTATCCACCCTACCCTAATCTATTCACTCAGAAGCCCAGTTTCCTCTCGTCTTCGTTTTTTACTGTTAAGATATTCCTGATAGTTCCTTCAATTCTTTTCCAATTGTTCTCACTATGTAGCATGTTACTCGTAATCTCCTCAGGTCTCATCGTTGATAAATTTGTGTCCCGTCTATTTTGTATCCATCTGATGCATTCCTTGAAGGTATGGTCTGCATCGTCCCCAATGTCGCAGTACATACAGGCTGGCGTTTGTCTTCTCCCAACTCTGTGAAGGTAATAATTAAAATTACCGTGGCCCGTAAAGTACTGCGACAAAAAGAAGTCCACCTCCCCGTGTTTCCTATTGACCCAACTCTCAAGGTCAGGGATTAGCTGTTTTGTCCTGCTAGCAGGTCCTACCTCTCTCCACCTTTCTTTCCACCTAGTTATCAGCCTACGCTTAGCCTCCTGAGTTTCCAATCCTTGCGATATCTCTACCCTGTAATGGGCCATTAAGTCGATTGGAGGTACTGCTGCCAAAACGCAAAGTGCCTCATAGGAGACTGTTCTGTAAGCGGAAACCACTCCCAGCAACAGCCTCCTATGCGTTCTCACAAGTCTATTTTTGTTTTTCTTGATTCGTAATTAAGTCCACCATACAGGCACTGCATACAATAAAGATGATACAACTGCCGATGCTGTCACCTTTCTTTTGGACGCTCTAGGAGCGTTCTTTGTTGACATGATCATATTTAACCCTTTTATCATGGTTTTTATATTTGGGAAGAACATAGCACACTATTTTCGTTACGAAATGTTTCCGTGTTTTAATGGTTTACGATAATAACCGGTACTTTATTCCTGTTTAGCCTCCGGGAATCACCGTCAGGTATTACTTCAGAGGATGATTGAGAATGATATGTATGAATATAAGTGAAGTGTAGTCTTGTACAGTCTCAGGTCGACCATTTCTGAGATGTGTAGTTAATTATAATCCAACCACCAAAGAACACCGGTATCCACTATCTATTATTCAAATCCGTATAAAAGTAACTGCCTTTACTAGGACTTAAACGTTGGAACTCTTACTTAGAAATCAGCTGATTTGCGAAGACGCGTTCACCGGTAGACCAACCCGGTGGGTTTTAACAACCGATACCTAATCGATATTCAACTTAACTATGGCCAAACCGGTGGTTAAACCAAATAATTGATTTAAAGCGACCGGTTTCCATTTGGAGAGTCAATGCTTCTCGCACAGGCTAATGTATCCGGCTTGCTCCAGGTGTAGGAACAATTTGTGTATATACACTTCCGAAAGAAGTTCTGTTAATATTGTAAACAAGTTCTTTAGATTATATTGTTCATAGACTGATCCAGAAGAAAATTACGACAACAGATTTGTAGGACTTTCCCGTCACGCGGCTCAGCGAGTTCTTCGGGAAAGTTCTACATTTGTGGGTTGTTTCAGATGCCCGGCTTACACATACAACTTAATTTAAAATAATTATAATTTTATTTAAATATAATATTTTTTCGTTTATTTAATTAAATCATTCTAACTAAAGCGCACGGACATACCGTATTTAATACGCGCGGGTGTGACTGTACTAGTGGCAACAATCGGTACTAACTAAACTAATGTAATTTCAAAACTTACATAGAACAAATATCGCTTGTACGGTCGGCAGCCCGGTGTAGCCGCGAGTCTTTACGCACCAGATACCTAATCGACTGAGCGATCGATTTCGAGACCCAGCCAAACCAAGTTACCTTTTTACACTTTCAATTATACTCATTTATTTAATTTTACTGCTTACGTGTGACGTCACAACATAGCGGGCAACTACAACAGCTGTACGTCAGTGCTATCAAATTTTGAAATATTAACTAAATAAACAAATAATTAATATTTAAAGTATAAAAAATAGTTTTGTTGGCAACACTGTGGAATTTAAAATTTCCCGGTCCAAGTGGACGAGGATAAAGGTAATTTCCCACAGGGAAAAACGGAAATTCCAAAATGGGAATTTCAATCAAAGCGGGAGGTACACTACTGAATGTTACAACAGTCCTAAATCCAAAATTTCAACATACTACGGCTAATCGTTTTTGAGTTATGCGAGAGATACGTACATACGAGGTGCGACAATAAAATAATGAGACTGATTTTTCTTTGTAAGATGTGGCAACCCTGCAGCTTGCGTAGGCACACCATCTTTGACCTTGGTCTATAAGCTACTTCTAGTCCAAGCGGCACATCGATTGTTCATAAAGAGTGGGTGCCTACTGGACAAACAGTTAACCGATATTTCTACAAAGAAATTTTAGAAAGACTTCGTAAACGAGTTCTTCGTGTCCGTGCCGACATCGCTGATAATTGGATTCTTCATCACGATAATGCGCCATCCCATACTGCTCTGTCAGTACGGCGATTTTTAACCTCAAAACAAATTTCAGTACTACCACAGCCACCTTATTCACCAGATATCGCTCCTTGCGACTTTTTTCTATTTCCAAGAGTTAAAATGGTGGTCAAGGGACACCGCCATTTTAACTCTTAAACAACGCAAACAAGATGTCAAACAACACAAGATGTCCAAAATGCTGTGACGAGGGTCTTGGAGGATATTACAGAATATGAGTTCCAGAAATGTTACCATCAATGGCAGAAGCGCTGGAATAAGTGTGTGCAATCAGAGGGGAACTACTTTGAAGGAGACAACACTAAACATGACTAAAACGGTAAGCAACATTTTTTTTCACATCAGTCTCATTACTTTATTGTCGCACCACGTACAGACGTCACGCCGAAACTAGTCAAAATGGATTTAGGGATGGTCTAAATGGATATTTCCGTTAAAATCTGAAAACCGAAATTTTTCGCGATCACAATACATCCTTTACTTCATACAAGGAAGTAAACACGGACCGTAAATCAATTATTCGATACCTTGTCTGGAATTATATTTTACGGAATGAATTCCTTTTTATTCATTTTTAACGATACTTGGAAAAACAATTCTTTTTAGAAGTTGCCTTCATTCAGTATAAATTATATAATGTTTAAGTATTATTATTATTACTATTATTTTGTATAGAGTAAGGTAAATAAAAATATTCGGTTTCTTAAAAAGCTTTTTTTAATAAAAAAGTGGATTAATTTATTCTTTTTAGTATTTATAACGTAAGTAGGTATTAATGTAATTATTATTATTATTTTATTTAGCGTTCGATTTACAACATATTAATCATTAAAGTAATTTTCCGTGTAGTTAGTTTTTTTTTACCGTGTAATTGAAAGATAAATTAAATATATATATATATATACAGAGTGATTCAAAAGTATGAAAATCCCTCAACAATTTAAAAACCGTTCCAGATAGAATACTGTAACTTTCAGAATAACATATCGATCAACAACTTTACGTTTTGTTTGACGAAAATTAAAATTTCAACCCTTCTTGCAGGGTTGGCCTAGGGGTTGTAATTCAAATATTTTAAATGGTAAAACCCTTTGTGTGATACATCATTTTAAAGATCTCTCTATATCTTGGGGCTTATTATGATAAACAATACTTTTTAAGTGGCCCGTAGAATGTAATCCGATAGTGATAATACGGCTGATCTCACTGGCCATTATATTTTATACATTCCGCCAATCCATCTACCAGCAAAAAATACATTTAAAATTTCACATACTTGAAGATTGAAATGAGGCTGGGCACCATCTTGTTGAAACCAAATATTTTGGAAATTTGGGACCGACCACGTTTCGAATTTTTGGAACGATATAGTCGAGAAGCAAAGACTCATATTTTATTGCATTTAAATTTCTATCAATATAAATAGGCCTTTATCAATCGTCTACCGACGATACTTGCCCTTACATTTACTTGACTGGATACTGTACTTGTGTATGTACTTCCCGATAGCAGTATCGATTAATATTAGTTCAGTATTGACAATTTAGCCCACCGGGCTGGTCTAGTGATGAACTCGTCATCGCAAATCAGCTGATTTCGAATTCGAGAGTTCTAAGGTTGAAATCCTAGTAAAGGCAGTTACTTTTATACGGATTTGAATACTAGATCGTGGATTCCGGTGTTCTTTGGTGGTTGGGTTTTTTAATTAACCACACATCTAAGGAACGGTTGACCTGAGACTGTACAACAATACATTCATACATATCATCCTTTGAAGTAATACTTTACGATAGTTCCGGAGGGTAAACGGAAAAAGAAAATATCGAAAATTTACATTGTCTTTAAAAAAAAAAAGTGGCCTCATACTAAAGAACTAAGTTTAATAAATGAGGATCTTTGTTTTTATTTCTTTTTTTTATTTATTTCTTTCACTTTTACAGAATTAATAATTAATGGAGTAATCCTAATAATAATTATAATATTACTTAACTTAATCATACTTAATTTAACATCGTTTTATAATACAATTTAATATTTATTACTTAACTTAATTATACTTAATTTATATTATTTGTAAAAGATGAAAGATTAGGTGTCTACAAGTGTCTTACCCGTTTTGTGGCACCATCCCTTTTCTATTAATTTTGTTAGTTAGAGTAAGGGGAAAAGTAAACGGTTTTATCTTATATAGGAGGATTAGTTTTGGTTCCATTCATGATTTACTCTGGTGGAAACTTATCTTTTCTGCAGTTAAGTGTAGAGAAGATGAATCGTCGCCAAATATTTAGGTTTACTAATAAACCTTTCATCCAGTGCTACCCGCTAAGTTGTATATGTAAAAGATCTATTACTATGTTAAGACCAATAGTATAAAGCATCATAATTAATTATATATGTAATTATAAATCATGTGATTACATGGAACATACTTTCAGCGTCATCAATATTAATTAGCCATCGTCTTAGTAGCTTTAAGAAAGCGTTTAGGTTCCTACTGGTCTTTATTATATGATTAGGAAGTATGTTATACAATCTAGGAGCAGTACTTGAAAAGAACTTCGTATAACTCGTTTTATTTGCTCTGGGGACATATACATTCCTTTTACTTCTAAGTTCGTACTCGGTTATCGTACTATCTCTATGACCGCTTCTGATAAAGAAAATTTTCATTACTTTATAAACATATAAATAACGTACCGGTAATATAGACAATTCCCTAAATATCGGCAAAGAATGATCCGTAGTTTTTTTTTACTTATCAATCTAACGAATCATTTTTGGATTTTGATTATGGAATCTAAATTTGTAACATAAGTTCCTCCCCAATAGCCGATGCCGTAGTCTAGTCGACTATGCGCAATAGCAAAATAAAGTTTTGTCATGGTTATTTTTGGGGATAGTTTGTTTAAAAAATAAAATATCCTAAGATAGCTTAAAAGTTTTTGCTTTAATAGCGCAATATGATTCTTCCAGGTTAGACCGCTATCTAACACAACGCCTAAGTATTTACAAATATCACGTTGTTCGATCTCACTACATTCTAAACAGTCGGATTTATTTATTACACGTTTTTTACATTTATATTTTATTGTAAGTGGCAATTTTATTTTCCCCTTTAAGCAGAAGTTGATATACAAAGTATTTTCAACGCTCAAGATCATATAATGATTTGAAAAGCATAATCTGTACAAATATTATTCATCATAATTTCGTAGAACTTAAGTCTTCGATCGTAGTAATCTTTATTAAGTTCTTGCACGAACTTTAAACGGATTTAGACGAATTTTAAACGGTCTGAAATTTTAACTTTTTAATGTTCGAATCGCTGAACTTTGGCTAATCTTATATTCTGGTGCTAACAGCACGAAGGGCAGCCACAAAAGAAGATAAAAAATCCTCCTATCTACCTACCCTTTCCTTTTCCTGTTTAGCCTCCGATAACTACCGTTTAGATAATTCTTCACAGGATGAATGAGGATGATATGAGTGTAAATGAAGTGTAGTCTTGTACATTCTAAGTTCCACCATTCCTGAGATGTGTGGTTAATTGAAACCCGACCACCAAAGAACACCGGTATCCACGATCTAGTTTTCAAATCCGTGTAAAAATAACTGGCTTTACTATGAATTGAACGCTGTAACTCTCGACTTTCCAAATCAGCTGATTTGGGAAGACGCGTTAACCACTAGACCAACCCGATGGGTGGAAGTACGAGGCTCAAAAGCTCAGTTTCCCACGGTCTACCCAGTAAATAATTTTCACGCTGGTCCGTACGGATAGGAACGCAAATAACCAAATTCGTCCATAAATAAAACTTAAATTTTATAATCGCGACTAAATAACCAATAACCCGACCGATAATATAAAGATACAGCAGCAAGGGACATTGTCCAGGCTCTACGATCTGTATGGAGAAATAATTAAACTCTCACCATTCTTGCGTTCCTTTCCTGCTGCTGTTCGAGTCGAGAAATGAGGATTCTCAATAAATTCTTAGTTAATTCTAAACGATTTGTTATTATCTGTTGTAGATTTAGCCTATCTGGTTTTCCCCTATTATTTACGGTTCCTGTTTTTTCAAATCGTTTGATGATTTTTGACACTGTACCTTTTGAAATACGGTTACGATTACTAAAAGTCGTATTGTACAGTTCACAAAGTTCATTATACAACCTAATTATCAGCAAAGCTCCTCATTATTAAAAATGTGACCCTCTCCTCTTCACTAAGCGACATGTTGATATCAGTGTTAGTAGATAGCACAGAAACAATTAATTCAGTAAAAAAAAATTACAAAAATGGTAAAAAAAGATGTAAATAACAAAAGTGGCTCATAAATCCGGTAAATGTAGACAAAATCAATTAACCGACTGATGACAATAAATTTTCATAAGAAACTAACAGTGTAGTAGTAAAATACTCTAAATGAAATATTACGCAACAATCAAGTAAGCTTTTTTTTGCAACAATGGTAAGAGACCATCAATCATCATGATCAGATGGTCAGCATGATTAGGTGACAATATTTTTGTTTTTTTACTCGTTAAATTGGAACAAAAACAATCGTTTTTGTTAAAAAATAATTTTTTTTTTAAATTTATATTTAAGTCAAAAATAAATTAGATAAATTAATTCAATGTAATTTCTTTTTATTTAATTTTATTACTTGAACTTATGTCTGGAGTGTGATACATGGACGCATGGGAAAGCAGAAAGAAAAAAGACTGGAAGCAATGGAAATGTGGATTTGGAAGAGAATAACAAGAACAAGCTGGGAAAAGAAATGATCAAGTGTTAACAGAAGCGAGTGAGAGAAGGTCCTTGCTAAATGTTATACGAAGAAGTAGAGAGAAATTGATAGTATATGTAATACGACATGACCAGTTCTTGACGAATATATTTGAGGGAAAGGTTTTGGGTAAAAAATCTACAGGTAGACCGAGAGTCATCAATAATGTTAAAGAAGAGATTGGCCTTTGTTCATAAATGACTTGAAGAGAGAAGCGGTGATTGAGAGTGACGTGGTTAAATCGACAAGGCGTAGTGAATGATGATAATTTGAACTTAGTAAATTTAGTAATTATTAAAATTCAAAATTTATCCTGCCGCCATTTTATGTACAAATATTGTACCTACCGATCTTTTATTTATATAATTTTTCTTTTCTTAAAGCGATATTTAAAACGATTTATCACACGAAGGGTGTTACAATTTAAAATATTTGATTTACTACCTTTGGGTCGTCCTTTATGAAGGGGTTGAAATTCTATTTATCGTCAAAAGGTAACGTAATTTATTATACTTTATCCTGAGATTTACAGTACCGTAAATTACAGTACCTGAGATTTACAGTATCCTGAGATCTACCTGGAACGGTTTTAAAGTTTAGGAAGTTCCGTACTTGTGACTCATTTTGTATATGCTGTAAAGGAATAAAACATTTAAAAAAAGTATGGAATTAAGTCGACTAAAATAACGCGTGTTAAGAATATAAAAAGTAAGAACTAAGTAGTATAAAAAAAGGAAAGAAAAGCGAACGTAGTAACAAAATAAGGAAATTATGTAATGCAAGTCACTTTCATCATCCTATTAGATTAATTGACTTTAAGAAACTAACAATTAGATTTGTAAGTAAAAGTAAACCGACAGACCGAAGATAAAAAAAAAGGAGAAAAAATTATATGCAAGTTAAAATGATATTATCAATATTTTATAATAATTAAAGTTAGATTATTTTTTAGCATAACAGTTTTCTTATATATTTGTTTCAAATAACAATATAATGGGTTCGACTCCCGGAAAGGATTTTACTATTATTATTAAGTTTTTTTAGGTTTTTTTTTATTTTAACTTAAAAAAACTGGGAAAATATTACGTGAATTTTTCCGGATATTAATAATAAAAATTAAGTTTAGATTATGTAGATTAAGTTTAACAAATTTTCTTAGGTAAAATTTTCTCTGAATCTAAAACCCCTTCGATAAATGCTAAAATAAAAAAAAATAAAATTTTCAAATCCTTTTCTGCATTTAAAGTCCGGGGACTAAAGATTTAAAAAAAATCATAGATGTTTCTTAATACCTCTATATATGAAGTATAAACTACCAAAAAATGTTTAAAAAATATTTAAACCGAAGGGAAATGGAGCAAAAAAACAAAAATATATCAATTTTAAGATATGGGGTTTTCGAAAAAGATCCTTTTGGTTTTTTTTTATATGCGTTCTATGTAACAAAATTGTTTTAATAAAGTTTTTTCTAAAATTCCTATTAAGTAAATCGAAATTTGTATTTTTCACGATATCCCCCCACCCTTTAAACATTTGAAAAAAATTATACGATCAATGCCCCATATATAGAAATATTTGAACCAAATTTGTAATAAATCGGTTCGGTCAATTGTGAAATTGAAGGTATAAAGCAATACGACACACATAAGTACGTACATGAGGGGTCCAAATAGGGCAAAATTTTTGTCAAAAAACGTGCACCCCCTGATTTAAAAGTACTCTCAAAAACAAAACTTTTGACGCGTTGATGAACCCTTTCCGTTCGAAAAAAGTCATCCCCCACTCCACTTGAATTTTAAAGGGGATTTAACATGGGTTTTAGGTTATTTTCAAGTCGTTACGATATAGCGCTTGCATGTTTCATCACAAAACTTAAAAAATAACGTATATAAGGGTTTTTGGGGTCGGAGAACACGAATTTGAAGTCAAAAACTTATTTTGACACATTGTAACTGTCAAAATCGCTGTCAACCAATTGACAACTAGCGTTCCTATGAAGGAAAATCAATGTTTGACATTACAGACAACGTTAATAAGTGTTTTTGGTGTCGGAGAACACGAATTTGAAGTCAGAAACTTATTTTTACACATCACAACTGTCAAAATTGCTGTCAATCAACTGACAACTAGCGTTTTTATGAAAAAAATCAATGCTCAACATTACAAAAATTGTCAATAAGGGTTTTTGGGGTCGGAGAACACGAATTTGAAGTGAAAAAATTGTAAAAAAATTTAAAAAAACTCATTTTGGCACATTGTAACTGTCAAAATCGCTGTCAATCAATTGACAACTAGCGTTTTTATGTATATAAATCAATGGTAGACATTACAAATAACGTTAATAAGGGTTTTCGAGGTCGGAGAACACGAATTTGAAGTGAAAAAATTGTTTTGACACATTAAAACTGTTGAAGTCGTTGTCAATTAAAAAAAATCTGAAGGATAGATTCCAAAAGATCAACTCTCATTTTATTTTAAAAATTTTATATTCATGTATATAATTATTCAAATAATTTTGTTAAAATTTTATGATTTCTATTTCTATTATTATATTACATTACATATGTAATGTAATTATATACATTTGGATGTTTTTTGCGATGATCATTTACAATTTGTAGTATATATTGCAATTGACTTTCATCTCTAGTGAATTTACATCTAAATTCTTTCACTAACTTAACCGTTCTTTGTGAGCAGTCATTGACGATCTTTAGATTTTTAACACGATTCAAAGCAGCCAAATAATCTTCGTTTTCGCTCCACTTGCAAGGATCAATTTCTAGAAAGCTAGTCGCAAGTTCGAATCGTTTAAAAAAATTCAAGGACTCCGTGTTGACAAAAAAGTCGATTTCTTTTTTTAACAATTCGTTAACGATTTTAGTTTCGTAGCGTTTCGTGTGAGCAGGTTCGTTATCATAATCGCAATCATCATCTGTCGCAGGTAATAAATTTTCGTAAGTTTCAGCCGAAATTGTTAGTTTTTCAACCATTTTCAGTTTTAATTCGGTTGAGATGTCTTCATCAAAAAGAGGTAGCGTACCTAGCCAAAATGAGTTTTTTTACTTCAAATTCGTGTTCTCCGACCCCAAAAACCCTAATTAACGTTGTTTGTAATGTCAAACATTGATTTTCCTTCATAAGAACGCTAGTTGTCAATTGGTTGACAGTTACAATGTGTCAAAATGTTTTTGACTTCAAATTCGTGTTCTCCAACCCCAAAAACCCTTATATACGTTATTTTTTAAGTTTTGTGATGAAACATACAAGCGCTATATCGTAACGACTTGAAAATAACCTAAAACCCATGTTAAATCCCCTTTAAAATTCAAGTGGAGTGGGGGATGACTTTTTTCGAACGAAAAGGGTTCATCAACGCGTCAAAAATTTTGTTTTTGAGAGTACTTTTAAATCAGGGGGTGCACGTTTTTCGACAAAAATTTTGCCCTATTTGGACCACTCTAAGTCATATATACATATGTTTTTTTTCTAGATGAATTAAAAGATGTTTCATAAAGGACTCAACCCTTTTGTTTGACAACCTGAATTTATTACAAAAATATTATGTTAATAAAATATTTGAACAATATTTAAATTGCTTTTAATAACTTTACAATAGATGTTCAAAATGATTTCCTGTAATCCCGATGCAGGTTCGTACACGTTTAATACCATTTGCACCCCTTCCCGTAATGTTTGAAATCTCACTTTCAATGTTAGCCTTCAATTTGTCAAGTGTATGAGGATTGTTTTTAAAAAATACATTTTTTAAATATCCCCGAAGGAAAAACTCTACCGGTGTAAGTTCTGGGAATCTTGAAAGCCACAACACTTTTGATATCAAACGACGACCAAATAATTCCCGTAATATATCCAGGGTTTCATTAGCAGTACGACACGTTGCGTTACCCTGCTGGAACCGACGTTCGTATAAATCTAACACGGCAATAAACTGTTCGATTAAGTTGCGATAAAACACATCAACCAAACTAAAGATTCGTTAAAAAATAAAGGTCCTATTACACAACGGAGATCGCACATCAAACACCAGTTTTAAGTGCTTGTAATCGTTTGTGAAACGCGTGAGGATTTTCAGCGCTCCATATTGGCAGTTAATGTAACAATCCGAGTGAAACTGTGCCTCGTCGTTGAAATAAACACGATCCAAAACTTCAATACCGTTGTCAAAAACAAGAGTTTGAAACCGACGACAATACTGTAAACGTTTTCCTCGGTCTACTTCTTTCAGTTATTGAACGAAACCGCCGCGATAAGCATTCGATTGTGATGTTTTATTAGCCCTGAAAGCTTTAGATAGTAAAATACTGGCCTGTGAAGATAACTTTCTGAGTGATTTTCTGGGCGAGAATGTCAAATTTTCTTTCACAACCTTCAGAACTTCTACTGTTAATAATAACGGTCGAGCTGTAATTTTCCGATCGTGTACACTACCGGTTTCGCGAAATTTATTAATTAAACGCGATAATGTCCACATATTAGGAACTGAAGAATCGGAAAATTTTATACGAAATTCATCTTTCACTCGTTCAAGAGATTTATTCGCGCAATAATTCTCAATAATAAATACACGTTCCTGCTTGAACAACAGTATAATTAACACAATAGAGAGACGAATTTATACTGGTGTAGCACTAGTGCATAAGAAGTATATTTCAATTGTTACAAATTAATCTTGAGTACAGTTTTGCCAACTGACATGTAGGGAGAAATAAAATTTACCTATTCATGACTTCTACCTTCTTAATCTTTGTGTTGTCTCCTTTTTGAAATGTTCGTTAGTTGGACCGTAAAACCGTAGAGATTTGTAAAAAAAACACCCGATACTCCGATTTTGACATGATCACTATACTTTCCCCTTTAATATAGGTATTCTACCTATATTCGCCGGGAATGTAAAAAATTTTAAGAAGGAAATGCGTAGAAACTATTTAAATATCGTTACATGTTCGCGGTTCGACAAGGATATTGAGAAATGCCCGTATAAATATTGTTAAAAATACAATTTATTTCTTCTTAAATAAATTTATACGAGTAAAGTAAGTCAGTTATAATTTGTAAAATATAATTTTGATTTTACTATAAATTTTTTAGCAGGTAATACAAAATTAAAATTAAAAGTAAGATACAATTATAAATTAATAATTAGCTTTATAGAAGAGAAATTAGTTCAAACTTCAATCAATTATGTAACCTTATCCGCTGTTCACAACGAACTCACCGAATAGCTTCCCTTACTTTTTTTAAACCTTTTTTTAAACACCCCAGAAGCGACCGAGACCACCGTTAGACATTACGTCGTAGCAGCAGCCTGCCCCCCCTTCCTTCCTTCTCTACTGAGACCACCCGTCGGGATCCCCCTGGATCATACGAACAGACCGACTTCCCCTTCTGGACAGCCGGAATGTCCCTCCCCAGGGGAACTACCCTTCCCGGCTCTACTCTACCGGGATCCGGGCATGCACTGCACATATCCTACCCCTACGCGCGCCCTCTCATACCTCAACGGTCCTCTATGCTATCATAAGAAGCACCCCAGCTCCCCCGCTCTTGCTTGCAAGCAAGCCAAAGGAGGCTGCCTTCCTGACCCCAGACGTCACCACGTTTCGAAATCTTTTTTTTATATGAATAAAGCATACACATAACCCCAAAAGTCACACAGGGTACGCACCGAAGAATAAGTTAAACAGTAGCCGTAAATGATACGTACACAAAAATCACAAAGGTTATGAACGATACTCGTCAAAAAATAAGTTACAAGAAAACATAAGAAATAAAACATTACAAAGAATCAAGAACATAATAGCAGTACGTACAACACAGGAAAAATCAAATACACAAGTTACAAAACACATACATTGGCACCTCCGAAAGGAAATCAATTATTAAGAAATTACAGGAGGTCGGACAATAAGAAACAATAAATGAAGCGGTAGAATAATACTACAATCGCATTGGTTCCTCTGCACCCTTGAGTATGAATATGCAGTTAGCTAGATTTGTCACTTCGGATCAGCCCTAGCAAGTGCGAAGTATGTGATAAACAACCCTATCAAATATCAAAGGTAATCTCCACTGAGAGCCGAGATCTGATATTGAACCACCTGTCGCAGTCGAACCAGATTTGTACTACCGTGTCCTCAGACTCACAAGATCTGTACTCCGCCGAAACTTCGCTAAGTAGCTGCCGAAGTCACCATGTCCGGTCAGAAACTGGTTGAGACGGAAGTCAATCTTCCCGTGTCGCCTCCCTACCCAGTCCTTCAACTCAGGGATAAGGCGTCTGGTCAAGCTTCCCTTCTTGCTAGCTATTCGCTCGTACGATCGACTATTACCGCAACACTCATTTCTAATTGCTCTCGTATTTATCGCAAATGAAATGAAGTTCAGAATGGAACGCTAGGATATCGGGGGAAGGGGAGATAATTTATCTTCCTAGTCATTGCAGAGGCCTGGACATCAGACCTTTGCTCTTGGGTCTTTATATTTTACCAGGCGAGTAATTAATTTGTAATGCCGGTTTTTAGTTTAACGTAAACGGAGTTTGGGATTAGGTTCCGATCCTGTTTTACGTTGGTATTTCTTGGGAAATCAGGAGAAATTTTGTAAATTTCTCCTCGTGCAATTACCTTTCAGTCCGTCCAGTAAAGTCCTTTTGGTCTAATTGGAATACACCTGATAGGGCCCCTAGTTTTTTTGGAAAGGGTAATGCACTTCATTCGTGGAGGGTGTTGTTTGTGTGTCTGTTAATAAATATAAAATAGACAATGTATATAACACCATGATTTGATAGTAATGTATGGGCATGCGTGTAAATTTTAATAATCATTTTACGGTTTTCATTGTGTTGTGGTTCTTTTTTTTAATAACATGCTTTGATTGTTTTAATATACAGTATACATATATATATATATATTTATGTGTGTATGCGCACATACGTTTTTCTTTTTTTATTAAAATATATAATAGTATATTAGTCACATTTATTTACTTGCGCATGATAACATTTTTATTAATTTTGTATATTACCACATATTCTTTCTCTACTTCCGTTGATGACTATATTTTTTGGTTATATTCGTTTATATTTATTTAATTTTTATTATTAATTGCTAAGCGGAGATAACAATAAAAATGTTTATTAATAATAGTTTTAATCTTATTTGCTTTTATAAATAGCCATTGGTATTTCTATCTCATTAATGTATAAATGAGATATTAAAATAACAATTTACGTTAATTTACTTGTACGTACGTATGTAAAATACGATTACCCATAAATTGGTTTACAGTTCTTTATTTAATGAAGATATCTTATTTACCAACAGATTTGGTTGAAATTTTTCCATAAATACCAAGACAATAAATCGTATATATATATATAATAAACCGTTACTGATTCATAATCAACGTCTTGCAAAAACTGTTGAAGATTAATTGATGAACATTTGTATACACGTTCTTTTTACGGCGTAACTGCAAATAAAAAAGATTATTTTGAAACTCCAAGTGTAAAGGGTTAAAATGAAATTTCCTGTTTTTTTAATTTAATTTAAGAAATGAAAATAACGATTTTTGGTGAGTGCAATCTTCACGTCAATATCTAAAAACTAATTTCTAGATTTTTTTAAAAATTCCAAAGGGTTAAAATGAATTTTTAATTCTATTTGAAACCCGGCTATTTTTTTAAATTTCTTTGTAACAAGTGAAGATATCAATTTTTGCCACAGAATATAGAATATTATTATTATTATTTTTTTTTTTTTACTTTCCATGGCATATATAGTTAGATTAAATAATTATACAGTACACTAGATAAAGAAAATTATGCTAATCGGAACAAAATTTTTTCGTGTCGGATTTTTTTTTCAGATTTCACTTTTCATGACTATCCCCTCCAAGAAAAACATAATTTTAGCATTGAAAAATTGCAGAAGAATGTATGTCAATCTGATTTTTTTCCCGTTGATATCTCCAAATTGGATGTACCGATTTAGATGAAATTTGGTACGATGATTTCTATGTATTGGGTACTGATGCCGTTTTTATCTTGATCGTAATCGATCAAGGGGGTAGATTTTATTCAAAAGGTGGTTGAATTTTTCTCACGTAATTTTAAAATGTTCCTTATGTTGCAAAGATACTTTTTTTTTTGTCTTCAGTCATTTGAGTGGTTTGATGCAGCTCTCCAAGATTCCCTATCTAGTGCTAGTCGTTTCATTAAAGTATACCCTCTACATCCTACATCCCTAACAATTTGTTTTACATATTCCAAACGTGGCCTGCCTACACAATTTTTCCCTTCTACCTGTCCTTCCAATATTAAAGCGACTACTATTCCAGGATGCCTTAGTATGTGGCCTATAAGTTAGAGATAAAGATACTATCTGATTGATATTTAGTCTTTGAGGTGGAGGGAAAAAAATAATTTTCTCCTTTTTGTTATTTCTCTACTCAAGGTCACTTTATGGTAGATTTGATGACTATATTACATTACTAGATAGGGAATCTTGTGGAGGTGCATCAAACCGGTCTAATGACTGAAGACAAAAAAAAATTACATTATTATTTCATTTTAGTTATATATTTTGTGTATTTTCATTCAATAGTGGAAGGTAATAAGCCAGCTACAGATATGACTGGAAAGCATATAAATCGTAAAAAAAAATTCTAAAAAAATTGATCGTTTTTCAAATTTTGTTCCTTAAGGAGACATTTTAAAAATTTTTTAACAAAAAAGTATATTTAAATAAATTGTAAATAATCTGCGAAAAAAATTTATTCCAACGCTTCAAAGTCGAAAACATCTATCTTTGCCAGACGGAAGTTTATGCATATTTACGTACTAAGTTAATTGGCCTATTCTTTGGACTTTTAATTCTGGACCTTCCGTTGACCGATTTTCTTCAAACTGCAGACAGGTACTACCTTCGGGGAGGAAATATTGGGGAGGTATTAAGAATGTTTTGCAAAAATTGGTAGGGGTATGTTGGCCGAAATAAAATTTTAAGCATTTTAGAAAAAATCTTACAAAATATTACTAACCCGTCTAGCGTGCTATAGTAGAAGGTAAAGTATTGTAATCGGTCCAATTTGGGCATATACAGTTTGCATCAAATCATTACGTTTTGATACTAAGGAACCCAAAAAACCGGGTGTAAATTTTCAGGTTATTCATATGTACGTGTGTGCTCGGTCTTCTACACTTTATATTTTCAGAACTGTTAGATCGATTTTGACTAAATTTTGTCTGATTACTTTTATAAATACCGCATTGAATTTTCAATTTAAAAGGTCAAAGGGATGAGGCTGGTAGAACAAGGTCACCTTCGTATCTCGAGATTTCGTCTAATTAAGGTCTTATTTTACTTAGGCACATTTGTTAACAATTAAAAAATAATAATATTTGGAATAAATAATTTTTGTAAAATCGCACCCCCACCCAAAAAAAATGCTTTAAATAAATTAGCGGCTAAGTGGGTATACTGTGTCATTAGTACACCTTCTCACCACAAGGAGAGTTAATGTAACACTGACGTATAGCTGTTGTAATCGACTGCTATGTTGTGACGTCACAGGTGAACGGAAGAATTGAAAAATAAATCTATATACATAAAAATGAATGTTTGTCGGTCTGTATATCTCTTATGCCTTTCTAAACCGTTCATCCGATAGCGATGAAACTTTACGGAACGGTTGGACGCATGTCAGGGAAGGTTTCTGTATTAGTTTAGACCCGCTAGGTGGCGCTGGGGTTGAGATATTTCGAAAAATTATATTAATGGGCCGATTTGGTTCATATTAAGAATATGAATATTAGTTAGGTGAAAAGAAATATTTTTGCAAAAACTATACCCGCCTGTGTCGAGATATTTACGAAACAAACAAACAAATATACAGACTTTTTTATTATATATATATATATATATAAAAGGCATGTTCATATGTGTGTCCGCTAAAGATCAAAAAACTAATGGACCGATTTACGCGCGGGGAAAACGGGAAAGGGTAAAAAGGAAACTGGGAGAGGGCTGAGGGTGAAGGGTGAAAGGGAGAAGTTGGAAGTTGAAAAGGGGAAGGAGAATAAGTGAAAGGTAAAATTTGTGAGGTTCAGTTTTTTAATTTTTTTATCAAACTTTCAATTGTGTTCATTTAAACTCTCTCTCACCCACTCTCTCTCTATCTCCCTCTCTCTCTCTCTCTCTCTCTCTCTCTCTATATATATATATATATATATATGTAGCAGTAGCGAAGCATTGCCGGGTCTGCTAGTGCATAATATTTAAAGAGAAAAAAATATTTAAAATGGTCGCTAACACCGCTATACCCGCGCGAATAAAATGCGGTATGCCTGCACGCTTTAGTTAGAATTATTGAATTAATTAAAAGATTTTATAGTTAAATAAAATAATAAATATTTTAAATTAAGTTGTGTGTATAAGCAGTGCATCAGAAAAAAAGGACTGCGTTATCAGTTTAAAAAAAAAAATGATTAAGGTTCTAAAATGCTGAATAACTAAATGTTTCTTTTCCTTATTGAAGGATGCCTTTATTGAAGGGGATGTTAGTTTTAGAGAAAATTTTACTTAGCAAATTTGTTAAGTTTATAGAATTTTCTTAAAACAAATATTCTTGTGATTTATTTCTCAACACTAAATTATATTCTTTTAATTTTTATTATTAAAATTTTTTTTCATATTTATCTTCATCGCTTAAATGATCATTAAAATTAATATAGCTTTGGAAATTATATTCCGGACCCGAAATGGAAAACAATTTTTCTAATTACTTTTAGAAAAGTTGTACTTTATTTTATAATAATTTTCTTTTAAATTATTATTTTTTTTGTTAAAATTTGCTTCTTTATAAATAACATTTTTCATAAATTTCCTAACAGAATAAGTATGCTCCTAAAATCAAAAAAATCTTTATTTAAAATTTGGAAATTTTGATGCTTAAATATTACATTGATGCAATGATGCATGACTGGGAAAGTCATGCAATGATTTTCCAGTTATTTTTTTTACTTACTTTTCATCCATTCGGTTTGTTTAAAATATAATATTTTATCATATTTTAATTTATTAATCGTTTTAAAATTGTTGATAATAACATAATGGAAAAAAATATTGGAAAAATGTATGATTTTTTTTTTTTGGAAAAAGTTTTTTAATGATCAGGAATACGGTTTTTCGTGGTTTGATAACCAGTAAGTGGTATACCTTAAGTAACTGATTGTATTACGAACCATCTGTGGTATGAACTGGACAGATCTCTTTTATTTTCATTTACTACTGTTCAGTAATTTGTTTTCATCAAACGGTTATAGATAGTTAAAATATATCTTTTTTAAAATTTTATCTCAAAAAAAAAATCGTATAGAATTTCTAAAATTAAACTTACAATATTATTAATTTTCTGGTGATCCCCTTCGTTAGTAGTCCCCACCCAGAAATCCGAACGGGGGAGTAGTTTACCTCCGGAATATTTTACCAAGGAAGGCGCCTCCATTTTTATTTCATGAAAATGCAGAGAGGTACATTTTCTTGGGGGAAAAAACAGTCGTAATTTTCAATCACTTTCAGTTGCGCCGTACTCAGAAGCTTGGGTAATGTTGATATGGCCGTTTAAGTCCTCCTGACCTATCCCCTTTTAACTACTGAAAGAGCTGCTGACCTCTTTCAGGAATCATTCCTTAGTCTCGCTTTCGACAGATAGCTCTCAGATACGGTTACACCTTCGGTCAAACTGCTCTGTATCGCTAAGCCCCCGCACCATCGGCAAGATCTTATGATTCATAGAGGGAGGGATGTAGGTTGTAGGGAGAATACCGAAATGAAACGACTGGCACTAGATATGGAATCTTGGAGAGTTATATCACACCATCCCAACCCTGTAGGGGAAGACATCTGTTTCCGGTCGTCACCCCCCCCCCCCCGTTACTAGCCCTTATGGGCTTTAACGGGAGACTTTTTCGCCCTCTAAATTTTACATTTCATAGTAATAAGCCAGGTCTCGTTGGGATGCTACTGATGTAAATGCCTCGGTAGACATTTTCATCCATGCTTTATAAAATCGGCTTTTGCCTTCGGCCTCATCCGGACATCTTTGATGTCCTACATCGTTTCCCTCTGAACTAGCTAACCGAGTTCGCGGAAGCACGAACCCTGCGCCTAGTTCTACATTTTATAGAGCCGATTCGTGAGTAAATGTTTCGTAAATTCGAGGCAAATGAATAATAACATACCACCAAAAATGATATGCCCAACAACGAAATTTATTTCTAGTTTCCTTAGCGAACTGAAATTCAATTCATACCTCTGACTTGGTTTCATTATGGACTCCGGTAAGGTCTACCAGGGAGAGGTGGACAGACCTTCCACTCTTACTCTTTTTATTTTTTTTCCTCAGCTCCCCTGGGCCGGACCGACTTGTTGGTATTACGCCGCCCAGGGGAGTGTCTTTAAACTCAAATAGGCCTCCCCACCTACCGGCTATATACCGGCATGGCAGGTCGGCCTACCGGTTAGCTCCTTTTGAGAGTTCTTTATTAATATTGCCCTTTGGACACCACGCCAGACCCAGTTCGCCGCGACGCGGCGCCGGGTCCCTTCAGTATTCAGTGTGCTGTTACCTGACTGTTACCCGTGGAGTCCTTGGTGGCTCATCAGTGCCAACGCACCGCAGCATGCTGGACCTCACCAGCAAGGCTGTCCACCCAGTCCTATTCTAGCCAACACCTTGTCTTCTCTCATCGGAGTATTTCTGTAGAACAACTTGTCTAACAAAACTAGCAAAATTATTCCAGTTTGACTCGCTTCTTAGCATGTTGTCTATTGTTGTCTCTGGAGTTATACCTGTGAGTGCCTTACTATGTCTAAGTGTGTCCCACCTATTGCACTCAAAAAAGGTGTGCTCTGCATCATCTATCTCGTTGCAGTAGTTGCAAATTGGCTCTTCTCTCTTTCCTATTTTGTGCAGGTAGTTATTGAAGGAACCATGTCCTGTAAAAAACTGCGATAGGTGATGATCAACCTCACCAAATCTTCTCGACAACCACGGCTTGATGTTGGGGATGAGGGTTCTCGTCCATCGACCCACAGCTTTCTGCGACCATCTTTCCTGGCAGATATTATAAACGGCATCCCTGACCTCTTGTTCTGGCTTGCCTTGTGCCCTCTCCACCCTCTTTTTTGCGATTAGGTCAATAGGAGGTGTACCCGATAACACGCACAGGGCGGCATATGACACTGTCCTGTATGCGGACGCAACACCTAGGAGCACACACCTGTGCGTCCTCGCCATTCTCTCTTTGTTGCGCCTGATGGCGATAGAGCGCCACCAGGCCGGAACGGCATACATAAGCGAAGACACGACGGTGGTCGCCAGAAAACGGCGCTTTGAGGCCCGAGTGGCATTCTGCGATGACGTAATGATGTTTAGACTTTTTATCATCCTTTCTGCCTTGTTGAATACATTGACTATGTGCTCGGTGTATCTACCGTTTTTCTGGAGGATAACTCCTAAGTACTTGATGTTTTTCGCTTCTTCTATAGCATGACTATTGATGGAAATATTGAACGGTTCTAGCACTCTTCTACCCGTAAAGGCAATACACCGGCATTTTTCCGTAGACAGTTTCTACTCTGCGACACGCTATCCCAACCCCGTATGGGAAGACACCCGCTTTGTGACGCTTCCGGTTGCCACACCATTCCCACGTTCCTAGCCCTGATGGGCTTTAACGGGAGGTGAATCACACCAGTCAAATGACTAAAGATAATAAAAATTGTTATTAAAGAACAAAGAACGGAATAAACAAACAAATTAGATCTCTTCTTTACCCCGCAGAGTTGGTCTAGTGGTTAAACTCGTTATCGTAAATCAGTTGTTTTCGAAGTCGAGAGTTCTAAGGTTCCAATAAAGGCAGTTACTTTTATACGGGTTTGAATACTAAATTGTCGATATCGATATTCTTTAGTGGTGGTTGGGTTTCAATTAACCGTACTTCTTAGCAGTGGTCGACCTGAGACTGTACAAGATTACACTTCATTCATATATATCATTCTCTGAATAATACCTTACGATGGTTCCGGAGGATAAACAGAAAACGAGAGATCTCTTCCTTGAAAATTTAGGGAAAAATTAAAAAGGAGTGGTAGCGTCTTAACCTTTCATCCGGAGGTCCTAGGTTCAAATTCCGACTGGACATGGCATTTTTAATTCGCTAAAAATTTCCATTCACATAGGGCAAAATGACCAAAGCAATCGATGCGATGTCTTGTCATCTCAGAAAAAAAATTATATCTTTTACAATGTTTTATTAGGCGATTTTTTAAATTATTTATGCTTTTTTACTTTCCATTACCTCTTTAATTGTCTTCTTTTTTTTAATAAAATTTGTAAACTCAATAAAGTTAAATTCTAAATCTTCTTGTTTTTCTATATCTGTCAATTTTAAAGGCAGTTTGTTTGGTGCACATGTTTTTACTTATGTAACACACAAGTTTGCTTCTTTTATAATAATCCTGTTCCACTATTTCTAAAGACTTTAAAAATAACTTTCGTAAGCTAATTTATAGAATTACATAACCTTATTATGCGTACATTCTCCTTTGTTATTAAACTGAAAAATACAATAAAACCAGTTATTAATAAAAATTCTAGTAGGAGTTTCCCGAAGGAATATTCTAATTGATATTACTTTTCTCTCAATCATTAATTCATTTCTAACACAGTTATTATCGCTGACTTCTACTTAACACAAATTATTACATGTTCGTATAATATGTTTATTTTCACTTATTTTATTTATCATTATTATTTATATGATTCCTTTTCGGTATCTGTTACGATTAAAAATTTACACATTTTTATAATTTAAAATTAAAATTATAATGATGTCGCAAAATTTTAATTATTTTATTTTTTATTATATTTTATTTTAATTATAATATGATGACGCAAAAGAGTTTGTTGTGGTTTCAATAAATCTCTATTGGGCTCCTACATATGCCAATTTAATATAATTTATTTATCTCGTGTTTTATGCATATTTTTTCCTTTTATTAAAAGTTACTTTTTCCGCCATTTTGGGAGCTCACAATATTATTTGTCTTCAGTCATTTGACTGGTTTGATGCAGCTGTCCAAGATTCCCTATATAATGCCATTCGTTTCGTTTCGGTATACCCCCTAACATCCTACATCCCTAACAATTTGTTTTACAAATTCCACACGTTACCTGCCTGCATAATTTTTTCCTTCTACCTGTCCCTCCAATATTAAAGCGACTATTCTAGAATGCCTTAATATATGGCCTATCTCTTCTTTTAACTATCCCTGTACAAGTTTATACGGGCTCAGGGGGAATGGTATGCTTCGAGATCGTTTTTAATGGCCAGCGGATGCCCAGTTGCTCACCAACCATATTAATTTGAACCATTATCTGTTTCTGTTCCGCCTGGCAGCTGATGAGCTGTGCGTCTACGGGGAAGTCCAGTAAAATGAACACCTGATGTTTCACTGCCCTGCTCTTGGGTGCGCCAGAGACCGGGCCATCCTTGAATTTAAATGCAAAGAGGAAAATCGGCCACTCACAAGCGGCGAGTAAATGTGGCGAGAGCCGCATTGTCGGACCGTGTGGAGTTCCTTGATGCGGTTGCTATGTTCAACCGACATAGTTTACTTAAGGAAAAGACTCCTAACACACTGCTGTGGGAAACTAACCTTAAGATATACATCTGACCACCAGCCAATTAGGGTTCCAAGCGCTTAAATATGGTGGACAGGTACTTGCTGGCGTTCAGCGACCTAGGCGTGGCAGCGAATTGCTATCTTGACAAAATAAATTTTTATTTATGGATGTCATATATATTTTTAGTAGTTGACGGGGTGCGCATACCCATTTTTGTAAATGCAAGACAAATGAGCAGTTGGGACACGTAAGCCGGTGGTGTATGGCACCGCTTTTAGTCCGTTTACGCTGTTAGGTAAGGGTTTTATCTGTTAGTAAGAAATTTTTCGGGATGTAGGATGTAGGGAGTATACTGAAATGAAACGTTTGGCACTATATAGGGAATATTGGAAAGCTGCATTAAACCGGTCAAATGATTGAAAAAAAAAACTTGTGAGAATTTGTTTTGAGATAGCACCCCATGCGGCTTCGTTTAAGCTATATAGCTACTGGGTTCGTTTCCTCTCACGGTCAATCTTTAATTTTTGATTTTTGTTTTTATTCAAGTAACCGAAAACAAGTGCTGCCAGTCACGTCGCACATACAAACAATGGTAGTGACTGTTGAGTCGCCCCGCCATACACTGTCGCACCTCTTAAAATATCGAAATTCAAAATAACCTGACAATGGTTTTTAATTATTTATATGAAGAGTACATGTCCAGATCAAGTGAATATCTCGTTTACTAAGTCGAAAATGGTGGTCAGTACCGTCGCACCCCTTAAAAAATCGAAATTCGAAAAAAAACCAAAAGTGATTTTTACATATTTATCTGAATAGTATTTGCAAACCCAAATGGAGCGAATATCTTGTTTAATATATTCGGAAATGGGGCAGATTTGCAATCATTGTCCGAAATTTCTTTACCTTTCTTCACCATTTCTAAGGTCGAATTTAAAAAAAGAAAAAATCAGAAATTGGTTTTTAGATATTCACATGAAACCCACCGGGTTGGTCTAGTGATTAACGCGTCTTCCCAAATCAGCTGATTTGAAGGTCGAGAGTTCCAGCGTTCAAGTCCTAGTAAAGCCAGTTATTTTTACACGGATTTGTATACTAGATCGTGGATACCGATGTTCTTTGGTGGTTGGGTTTCAGTTAACCACACATCTCAGGAACGGTCGAACTGAGAATGTACAAGACTACACTTCATTTACACTCATACATATCATCCCCATTCATCCTCTGAAGTATTATCTAAACGGTAGTTACCGGAGGCTAAACAGGAAAAAAAAAGAAAAGATATTCACATGAAGATTACATCCAAAAAAAAATCAAGTTGATATCTTTATTTGTTACCGAGAAATTAACAAAATAGTATATTTCATTATTATTTAATTTTATCCCTATAAACACGGAATTTCAATAAATCCTTTCTTATTGTGCACTTACACCGTAAGAAGAACGTGCATTTCAATTTTCATCAATTTATCATTTCATTAATTTAGTAGCTTTTACTGGACGTTGATTATCAATCAACCACGACATGTTTTTTGAATAAAAATAATTTTTTTAAAAAGTTTTCTGTTTTTTCTACAGGATACTATTTTTCTCTTGTTTATATATAAACCGGAAGAATTACACATGATTCAAATGGTTAACGATAATAATAATAATAAAATGATAGTTCTATTTTCTTACATACATACGCGCGCGCGCACACACGCACCCAAACACACACACACACCCGCACGAACGCACTCGTGTGGGTGAGAGAGAATAAGAGAGAGAGAGAGAGACTGAGAGAGAGATTTTATGTGTGCGAGAGAGAGTGTATGTGTTTGGCTTTGTGCATGTTTCCTTTGTGTGTACAAATATATTAATATACATATAGATATTAGTTACCAATAGTATTGTACTACGCAGTTAGTGAATTATAAATAAAGTTGATTGTACACACACAATTTAATATGAACTAAATTTAAGTTACATGCAGTAGGCAATCCGATTTAATTACGTTACAGTTTGTCTCTTGTTATCTTCTTAAAATTCTATGTCTTTGCCAAAACAATAAATCTTTTTTTACTGTTCAAAATTTTTATTGTTACATAATATAGTAATACAATAAAAATATATATTTCCTTTTACGTGAAAAAATCTCATCCTACAACAAATAAACCTTACAAAATTTATTTATTTATTTTTTTTTTTAAACTACTGGTTAAAGTTTTCACAATACTTTTTTTTAATTTATGGATGATAAAAAATAATTTTTTTGTGTAAAAAAAAATACCAATTGACTGGGACTCGAACTCAGAACTTTTTTAATTCAAGGAAAAGACACTATCACTCTGCAAGGAGATCGGCAATATTAAAAATAGATTTTAAAGAATTTGGCAATGTATTGGATGATTTTTTCTGGATCTGACGGTCATCTCATGATTAACAAAATAAAATTTAAGAGTAAAAAATTTCAAATTTCGAAAAAAATATTTTGGATTTAAGGGGGACATCCTTTCATTGTGAGGAAAATTTATGAAACATTTATTTATAAAATGTCAAATAACTTATTTAAAAGAGAACTGATAAAGTATCATTTTTATGAAAGCAATGAAAAAAAAAATTATTTTTCTTTTCGGGTCCGGAGTATAATTTATGTGCCTAAGCTATTTTAATTTTAATATCCCGTTAAGGGATGAAGAAAAAAATAAATTTTAATAATAAAAAAGTAAAGAGGGTGATCCAAAAAAAACAACAATATATATATATATATATATATATATATATATACAGAGTGTCCCTTATAAAACGCAACCCATCAAACACTCATCCATGAAATTTCAAAAGTCAAGCTTACTCCCCTACTCGTTACTGAAATGGACTCGTCCAACATCTGAACATCGCGGCGACGCAGTAGAACACTACCGATAGTAACAACAATGCAATCATAACGTTCAGCGTATCGCTAGAGACAAGATGGTGTTTTCGCTAGATGAACGTGTTTTCATCGTTGAGTCGTACATCAATACGAAATCAGCGGTTGCAGTGCAAGATTTGTTTCGCCATAAGTACCCAGATAAACCGGCTCCTAACAAAACATCAGTATTAAGGTTAGTCGCAAAATTTAGAGAGACCGGTTCTGTTGATAACAAGGAACACAAAAGATCTGCGTCAGTGTTGAATACAGATACAGTCACCGAAATCAAAGAACGATTACTCGCCTCGACAAATAAATCGATCAGACGTTTGTCTGCTGAAATTAATTTGTCTAAATCGACTGTTCATCGGGCGACCAAACGATTACAATTACGACCTTATCGCATTCGAACGGTTCATCGACTTCTTGAGCCCGACAAAGAAAAACCGCTACAATATTGTCAACGGTTCCGTCGATTTCTGCGTGAGGGAATTAACGTTACGGATTCGTTATTTTTCACAGATGAAGCACGGTTTCATTTGGATGGCTACGTAAACAGCCAAAACAGTAGAATTTGGAGCGCTGAAAATCCCCACGTTTATAACGAAAAACAATTACACCCGCAGAAGTTGGGCGTGTGGTGCGCGATATCGCGGAAGAAAATAATCGGTCCTATTTTTTTCGAGTACACCATTAATGCAGAACGATATCAGGATATTTTGTTTCGTTTCATCGCAGTTTTGGAAGAGGAAGACAGACACTGCCGGCTACAACATGACGGTGCGACATCGCACTACGCGGGTTCAACTTCTGATTTCGTCGAGGAATTCTTCGGTAATCGTGTTATCGGTCGAGGCTTTTGGCCACCAAGATCTCCAGATTTGACTGCAGCGGATTTTTTCCTACGGTGTCACCACAAAGAAAAAGTCTACAGCGACAAACCACGAACACTTGAACGATTGAAAGTCAATATTGAACAAGCTGTATTAAATATCCAGCCACAAGCCTCTTGAAAAAAGTTGCAACAAAAACTGTAAAAATAATTGAAGCTTGTATTCAAGAAGATGGCGGCCACTTCCAACATTTACTCTAAATGTAAGGTAGTGGATGGTAAAATTAAAAATACATTTACATTTACACATGCCTTTTTATTATTTCAATAACTACAAATATAAGGTTGGGTTGCGTTTTATATGGGACACTGTATATTTTAGTCAAAAATTTAAAGAAATTTTTTCCTAAAATATTCATATAAGATTTTAAAGATTTGCATAAGCAAGGTTTTCTGTAAATCTAACATCTCTTTTAAAAAACTAGACATTTTTTGATATATGAAGTATCAAATTTCAAAAAAATGTTTTGAAAAATATTTAATTCAAAGAAAGACAGGGGAAAATACAATAAAAAACAACATAAATTTCAATTACTAAAATTTGGGGAGTTGATTAAAAAAAACGTTTCTTTTTATTATTATTATAATTATGAAATATGGGCAAAAATTTTGTTGTAATAAACATTATTCTAAAATGCCTTTGAAAACAGTGGAAAAAAAAATTTCGCTATATCTCCCCCACCCATAACGAATTTTGAAAAAAAATTTGAAACGATCAATGCTCCATATATAGAAATGTTTTGAGTCAAATTTGAAGAAAATCCATTCAGTCAAATCCTGAGATATAAGGGCAAAAGCAATGCGATGCACATATGCACGCAAATACATATGTTTTTTTTTGTCTATATGAAATAGTTGGATCCTAAAACGTAAAAGATTTGCAAAAAATTCTATTCTTCCATTTTTTTTACGTGATTACCATACTTTCTTCTTTAAATAGTTATTGTAGCTATATGCGCCGGGAAAATATTCCAGATATTTTTACATAATTACTATGTGATGCAATCTTTCACAAATAAAATTACTTTTAAGTGTTACCAATAATTCTATCATGACCGGAAGATGTTTAATAACAAAATGAAATGGTTGTTACTAACTATAATGAATTCAGGGTCATTCACGGGAACCGTATGTTTTTGAAGTGGGTTGTACTCGGGCGTTCGTGGTGGAAGGGGCACGTGGCTGGTGTCTGACGTTCCCTTTGTTCATAGCACTTACATTTTAGCCGTTGAGATGGAGCCGTGAACGCTAGACCAACGCCTGTACGCGTATGACAGTTTTGTGCGAAATGACGAATCCGTAACTGCTGTTCAGCGAGATTTCCGCCGTCAGTTTAATATCCATCGTAATGCAAGTGTCCTTCTCGTAACGCAATATTGCGACGGGTAAACGACCTTCGAACAAGCGGTTCAATATTGAAGAAAAAACCACCGGGACCCCGACGAACCGCTAGCACTCCGGAGAACATCGAACGAGTAAGGGAAGTCGTTGTCAGAAGCCCACGCCGCTCTATTCAGAGGCATTCAGCAGCGCTTCAAATGAGCACAAGTACGGTAACACGAATCTGCATACAGACCTGCATTTCCATCCTTACAAGATAGCCGTCGTGCAGCAGTTAAACGAGCAAGATTTCACGCAGCGATTACAATTTTGTCGACAAACGCTTACCGGTTTTGAAGAAAATGAAAATTTGTTATCGTTAATGAGTGACGAAGCCCGTTTTCATCTGAATGGCTTCGTCAACAAACAGAATTGCCGGTATCGGGCAGAAAGAAACCCGCATCGGCTTTACGAGAGACCACTTCATAGCCCAAAGGTGACTGTCTGGTGTGCAATAGGAAAGGTCGGTGTTATCAGACCGTATTTTTTTTAAGAAAATGACGCTGCCGTAACTGTAACAGCCGATCGTTACATTGCGATGTTGAATACGTTTTTCATCTCTGATTAACGAAACCGGGGAATCTATTTTCAAAATGCGTTATTCCAGCAGGATGGAGCTAGAGCGCACACAGCGAGGGCAACGGTGGCTGTTCTCCGTAACTTGTTTCCGGGACGGATCGTTTCCAGATTCGGCGACATTCCTTGGCCCCTTCGGTCTCCCGACTTGAGTAGTTATGATTTTTTTCTGCGGGGGTTTCTGAAATCACGTGTGTACGGCGATAAACCGCGTACATTGGAGGACCTAAAGATCGCCATCCGTCATCACGTCACCCAGATTGATGTAGTCATGCTGCAAAGAATTGAGGCCGGTTACCGTGAAAGGCTACAACAATGTATTGCTCAAAATGGACATCGCTTGCCGGACATAATTTTTCGTTCATGAGTAAGTAACAAATGCTTTGATTTAACAAGTGTTTCAGTACCAATAAAATTTTTTTGATTATTTTAAAAACATCTGGTTCCCGTGAATGACCCTGTATATTCAATTTAAAAGGTCAACGGGGTGAGGCTGTAGAGCAAAGTCACCCTCAGTATTTCGAGATTTCACATAATTAAGTTCTTATTTTTTTTAGGCTTTAAACTAATGAATAATATTTATTACGAATAAAAAAAGTAACTCGGTCTGGCCGGATTTCGAACTAGATCGCTCGGTCGGATTCGGTATCTGGTGCGTTAAGTCTCGTGGCTATACCAGCTGCCGACCGTACAAGCGATCCATGTAAGTTGTAAAATTACATTAGCTTAGTGAGTGCCGATCGTCGCCGTTAGTACCGCCACACTCGCGCCAATGAAATACGGTATGCGCGCTAACTAATCAAGGCGTGCATCAGAAAAAACTCATAGTTGCAGAACTTTACCGGAACGCGGGTAGCCGCGTGACGGGAAAGTCCTACAACTGTGTTGTCAACTGTTTTTTTTTTAAGGTTAACAAATTCTTTAATTTTTAATAATGACCTAGGAAATACTACCTGTAGAAAACTTAAATATGTATTTAGTCAATCTTATAATGTACTTATCTATTTCCATTTTCTTCTGTTTGATTTTTTTTTTTGCATACTGCAGTTTTGTATCGTCCACATTTTTGTCAATCGTATTATCTGCGTACTAATAATGGAATCAAGAAGATTTTACTACGAAACCAGAATAACATATGCGGGAGAAAACAGGAATAGATGATCACCTGCCAGAAATATTGAAGTTGAAGAGATAAATTCCAGTCGATGGAGTAAACAATGTTTTGATTTTTACTTGAGAATTTACAAAAAAGAGTTTAGTTTCAAAGGATCAAAAACAGGAAGAAATCTCCAAGTAGATTTATAAAAGACTCCTGATTTTAATTTAACGCCGGACATTATTTTTCGTTCACGAGTAAGTAACAAATGCTTTGATTTAACAAGTGTTTCAGTACCGATAAAACTTTTTTAAAGTAAATATTCAATTTTTTATGATTATTTAAAAAACATCCGGTTCCCGTGAATGACCCCCTGTATGATCGATATATGAATTAATGTCACTTATTACTTTAATCACATTTATTCTGAGTATAAACGTTTTTAAGGCACTTTTTTTTTACAATACTAAGTAAAATTTGTGATTTTTTTTTGTTGTTAATTTTTACATTATATCACAATTAAAATTTTTTATTAAAATAAAGAAAAAAGTAACGAAAAATTAAGAAACATAATTATTTTCTAAATTTTAACATAATTTTACGTGATTTTATTTTTGGTTACTTAGAAAACCGGCAGGAACATTAGATTAGATTGATGATTGCGGTTGCGTTTTTCTTGCTCAGAGTATTCGTGGTTATTATTGCGGTTTTCGTTAATAATTCTGTTACTTTTTCGTTTTTAACTGTTTAGCGATGTTTTCAGTTGTTTTTATTTTTTGAGTTTTGGTTTTTTTTTGTTGCGACACCTACAGTAGTAGAATTTTGTAGTACATTTATTTAGTTGAACGTTTTGTTCTTTTATTTTACTTACTTTATGTATTTTTGAAGTTAATTTTCAGTTTTCGTCGTGTTTTTTTATAATATTACGTGTTTAGAAATTTATTTTTAATGTACTATCCTACGGGTAACTAGGTAAATAAGCCCTATTTGATTTGTTTACTCGTTTACATCAACGTGTGTTGAATTAATTATTTTTACGATTAATTAGTAAAACACGTTGTAAACGACTAGACCGGTTTCGAACACGTGCCCAATTCACAACATTTTTACACTTTCACAAGCTACAGCTCCAAAAGTCGTACAAGAAAATTGTTTGAATAAAAGTTGTCTGTTTTTTGAGATTAACTACTTTTCCAAATGCAATACAGACGAAAAACAATTTTTTTCGGTGAAAACCCCGAAAAAACATGTTTTTTGCAACTTCAGCGCCACCTTGTATTTCAATTTCAAATTATACGGCATAACTTCAAATACATAAATTGTAGAAGAAAATGTCCTCTACATTTTTTGTTTGTAAAATTTTTCTCTAAAATGTATAGATTCAGAGAAAAACGGATTTCAAAAACTTTTTGAGTATTTCGAGTTTTTCAAAAATCTATGGGAGGGAGATGTTAAAAATCTGGAGTTAAACTTCTCTCATCACCCCTTAACATATGGAAAAAACAATCAATCGGTAGGAAGGATTTTCAAATAAAAAATACAAATTGACTACTATTTATCTAATCAGATTGTGAAGCATAAACTTATGTTAAAAGATATACGAGTAATAACAGCAATATATAATATAATTACAAAAATAATAATTATAAAAATAACAAAAATGTATAAATAAATAAATAAATAAATAAAATATTTTAGTTTAATAATTAATTAATCGCGTTAAAAATGAAATAAACAGAAAAATGATTTTTTTTTGTACTGGAAATCGTAATATTTACATTTTTCAATAAATTAAGTAAACAAACTATGTAAACTTCTGTAATGAAAAAATAATAAAAATATTAAAAGGCTAAAGAGATTATTACTGATAAATATCTAAAGAATTTATAAAAATGTAGATTAAATTTAAAGAATTATTATTATTACATACGGATGTGTTTATTAAGCTTATATAACATTTAAACACTTCGCATGTTCTACGCTTTTCTGTTTGTGTGCGTGCGTGTGCGCGCGCGATTAGACAGTAGGTCAACTAGTAGCGTACGTTTTATTGTAAAATTAATTAAACAATATAGATAGTCAATAAATAATAAAATTATGATAAGGGAAAAATAAAATTGATTGATAAAAGCCTTGAAATAATAGTATGTTAAATTCAATAATTAACATACAGCCTGTTGTATACATTAATTGTATAATACAGTGTGTCCCAGTAGTTAATGGACAAATTACGACGACTAATAATTTAATACATAACAATTATAAAAACTTTACCGGTTACGCCAGTCAAGTTTTATAATAATTTGAATAACTTGCACAAATATTTAATTTTAAAAGCTTTACTGCTTTGTAGGAAAGTCATTATAATTCAGTCATTAAACGTTTCATTTTTATTTTCATAATAAACATTTGGTTAACTCATCGTTGTAAATCTCTTATTTAACAGCTGATTTTCGAAAGTTCTTTGGTTCAAATCTTAGTAAAAGTTAGTTCTTTCATACGGATTTGAATACTAGACAGTGGATACTGGTGTAAATATGTATTTGAGGTTCAACTGACCAAACGACTCAGGAACTGTTTCCGAATCTATGTTTATATAACATTCTTCTTTTCAGTAGAACATGTCCTGTAAGACATGATTCAATCTCTCTCTCACTCTCTCTCTCTCTCTCTCTCTCTCACACTATATATATATATTTTTTTTTTTTTTTTCTTTAGTCATTTGACTGGATTGATGCAGCTCTCAAAGATTCCCTATCTAGTGCTAGACGTTTAATTTCGGTATACCCCCTACAACCTACATCCCTAACAATTTGTTTTACATATTCCAAACTTGGCCTGCCTACACAGTTTTTTCCTTCTACCTGTCCCTCCAGTATTTAAGCGACTATTCCAGGATGCCTTAATATGTGACCTATAAGTCTGTCTCTCCTTTAAGCTATATCTTTCCAAATGCTTCTTTCTTCATCTATTTGTCGCTTTAACCATTCATTTGATTTTTAACATTCTCCTATAGCACCGCATTTCAAAAGCTTCTAATCTTTTCTTCTCAGATACTCCGATCGTCCAAGTTTCACTTCCATATAAATCGACGCTCCAAACATAAACTTTCAAAAATCTTTTCCTGACATTTAAATTAATTTTTTATGTAAATAAATTATATTTCTTGCTGAAGGCTCGTTTAGCTTGTGCTATTCGGCATTTTATATCGCTCCTGCTTCGTCCATCTTTAGTAATTCTACTTCCCAAATAACAAAATTCTTCTACCTCCATAATCTTATCTCCTCCTATTTTCACATTCAGTGGTCCATCATTGTTATTTCTACTGCATTTCATTACTTTCGTTTTGTTCTTGTTTATTTTCACGCGGTAGTTCTTGCGTAGGACTTCATCCGTGCCGTTCATTGTTTCTTCTAAATCCTTTTTACTCTCGGCTAGAATTACTATATCATCGGCAAATCGTGCATCTTTATCTTTTCACCTTGTACTGTTACTCCGAATCTAAATTGTTCTTTAACATCGTTAACTGCTAGTTCTATGTAAAAATTGAAAAGTAACGGTGATTGGGAACTTCCTTGTCGGACTCCCTTTCTTATTACGGCTTCTTTCTTATGTTCTTCAATAATTAATTTTTTATATAAAAATAACAAAATGGGTTCAGGAGAACGAAGGAGAAATCGCCATTTTTCCTAAGGATATTTTTTGTTTAGTTTTACAAGTAGAATCCGAAAACATATAGCCCGCCCACGATTTTAGAAATCTCTGTTTATATATATATATATATATATAAAACCAGATTTTTGACGTGACAACGTCTTATAAATCAATGAACGCCGGCAGCACGCACGAAAATTGTCCCGTTCCGCCTGAGCCGAGCCGAACCGTCGTGCAATGGAATATACTATCATGTCAAGCAGGTTTTGGCGGGCTTTCTCAAAAACAGCAATTTCATGAATTTGATTTATGATTTCAATTTCATCGTTTTAAATTGACACTTTATCAACATTGATATGATTAAAGTTTATTTCTATAACAAATTGTTCATAATTATTTTTGAACAAATCATTCAATTTAAACTTGCAAAAATTAATAATATTAATTATTATTATTATTATTAAATGAAATGAAAATTGGAATATTAACGTGTTTCATTAGCTAATTAAACAATCACTTCGATTCAATTTGTTTGTTTAAACAAGTAATTTTTTAAAACATCCAAATCATGGATGAATTTAATTAATTGGTACTTTCATCTAGCCCAACACCAGTTTCTCAATAAACATGTGTTTACTTCATAAGGATAACAAGCTTTTTTAAACAATAAGTAAGAAGAAGCAACACCAGCAAATATGAGAAAAAAGAAAAAACAACATATTAAATGGTTGAACATACTGCCTGCCAAAAAATCATAAATAACAATAGTAATAATAATTGCAAATTAAATTAATAAATTTTACTATCGTAATTCATTCATTAAATATCGTAGCAGATCTTAAAACAACTATTATCGATACAAATAAATCGATACTGAAAATACTATGGATTCACTAATACCCTAATAATCATAATAATAATAATAAATAAAACACAATAGAAAATAACAAAAGTATAAATAATGAGGGTTTAAAATCCTTTTTTTATACTTTTCATTATTCAATTACTTTACTTTTATATTTTTTCATTATTTATTCTTTTGAAGGATAAAAATAATGATGGCTTGCTTTCATTTAGAATCGTAAACATGATTTTTTTTCGGCCTTGTAATTACAACTAAACATACATACAGGCAAAACACGCGAGTCAAATCAAACGGTAAACAATAATGGTCAAAATTAGAAGAATTTTGAATCCTATATTTCTCCTCCTTAGCGATTTATTGATTTTGAAGCTAACTTCTCTTTTGTTATTGTGTCAAGGAAGGTTAGTTTCATATTACGATAATTTGTTTCGTAAACCGGGTTTAATATATATCTAATAAATAAATTAATATAATTTATATTTAAGCTTCCAGCTCTTTCATATGGATATTATAGATCTTAATGAAAATGTTGAGAGTGTGCAATCTTTAAAAGATGCCTAAACCGATCTAAACCAAATTTAATTGGAAAGATTTGCTGCTATTTTTTCGCTTTTCTTTGATCAATTTTCATCATTCAAAAAAAAAAAGTTTTACTGAAGAGGTCATCAATTTTGAACATCTAATAATCCCATTCCTAGACGTCACCCGCCAGGGCAACCCGCTCAGAGGACCTAGCTGCGGAACCGTGCCATAGGCACGCCCTGCAGCTAGTAAGTAGTTCAATAACGCTCAAATCTCGTACGAAACGTAATTCCACACACAAACCGATGTTTATTTTCCAGAATTTTACCTTTTTTGCCAACCGGTTATCGTGATATGAGGAAAATACTGTTTAGAGATAATATCCCCATTTTTATATCTGATTGATTCAAGATTTTCGAATTTTAAATAATTTTATCAGAATTCTCATGGATTTAAATTCAGTTTTCTATGACTCACTATACAAAAAATAAAGAATAAAAATTAGTGATAATTACCCGTTCATCCCCCATTTTTATATTTCCTTAAAATTTAATAAAAATAAATGCCACGAGTATAAATTTTTTTAAAAACTTTTTTCGAATAATCTTTGTTGCCAGTCAATTCACGTACGTAATATAATTTTTTTTTGATTTTTTGTTTTTTTGTTTTTTGAACTAAAAAGATTCTGAAACGTCAACATTTATAAAAATGGGGATACCGAAAATTTTGGCTGATCATTGCACTTTCCCTTTATATCTTTTTGCTACTGCAGTAACAATAGAGCTACACCCGGGAAAGTAGAAAGAAAGAAAAGGGTTGAGTAGAGTACAAAAGTATTGTTGTGAGGTGGAAAGGAGGAATTGTAACCATGGATCTCTCTCTCTTTCTCTCTCTCTCTCTCTCTCTCTCTCTATATATATATATATATATATATATATATATATATTACTTACACACAGTTTTTAGTAAATCTTATTTCTAAATTGACCTTTTAACAATAACTTTTACTCACATGATACAGTTAATTTTTATATATAAATATACACGTTTTTATTATCTATATGTTATCATTATTATTACAAAACAATAAAAACAGTTCCTGGATCATTAAATTTTAATTATTGTTAAAAAGAAAAAATTGTTAAAATAGATTCAACATTTATTTTATCAATAAAACTAATTATTATGATTATTTTGTATAATATTATTTAATTTTTGCAAAAAAAAAAAAAAAAATATATATATATATATATATATATATATATATATATATATAAATGTATGTTATAAAATAAAACTTTGTAATCATAAGTAATAAAATTATTATTTTTTAATTTAACAAGTAAATGGAATAGTTTGTAATCACAAATCTGATGGAAAATTCCATTCGTTAAATCTATATGAGAATGGGTGAACTCGTGTTAGAATTGAATTTAAAAAAATAATCTTTGTTTTAGATTATTTAAATTAAAATAGTTCATGTGATAATAATAATAATAATAATAATAATAATAATAATAATAATAATAATAATAATAAGAATAATAATATAAAAAGTAATCTTTATCATACCGCGTATTATAATGTTTGAATTACGCGGCTGGAACCTATTTCGTAATGACGATCATTATGAAACAGATTTTCATTATAGTACAGATGTTCAACTAATCAAAAGCTTTCTTTCTTTTTCTCTCTCTCTTTTTCTGTTTAGCTACTACCGTAATGTATTACTTCAGAGGATGAATGAGGATATTATATATGAATGTAAATGAAGTGTACATTCTCAGGCGACCACCCCTAAGAAGTGGGGTTAATTGAAACCCAACCACCAAAGAACACCGGTATTCACAATCTGGTATTCAAATCCGTATAAAAGTTTACCTTCGCTAGGATTTCAACCTTAGAACTCTCAACTTCGAAATCAGCTTATTTGCGATGACGAGTTCATCACTAGACCAACCCGGTGGGCTAATCAAAAGCCTAATATTTTCAACCATTAACCGATCAGAAGCGGGGTATTGTTTAATTCATTAGCCGTTTTTTATTTTACCGTTTTTTATTTTTTTATTTTTACTAGATATATATATAGATATATTCATAGAAGGGAAGGTATAATAATCGGTCCAGTTTGGGAATACACGGTTTTCACCGGATCTTGACGTTTTGACGACACCTGAGGAATCCAAAAAACCGGATGGAAAAATTCCGGATGTGAATTTTCGTATGTACGTGTGTGTGTTCGGTGTTGGCCTCTAAATCATTTTATATCTCCAGAACCATTCGACCGATTTTAACCAAATTTGGTCAAATGATTTGGGGGTGAGGCTGTAGAGCTAGGTCACCCTCAATATCTTGAGATATCACCATATTTTTCTTAGGTATATTTTTTAACAATTAAAAAATAACAATATTTGCAAAAAAACCTTTTGCAAAAATCGTAACTCCCACCCCAAAAAATACTTTTGTAGTCGTCTGCTACATTGTGACGTCAGAGGTGAGCGGCAGAATTAAATGAATAAATAATAATATACAAGTGTAAAATGTTAAGCATTTTTAAAAAATTAGGGTTCAAATACAGAGATCGAAGAACGATTTCAAACATTTAAGGAACCAAACAGCAACAGTAATAATTGAGGAACATAAGAAAGAAGCCGTAATCAGAAAGGGAGTCCGACAAGGATGTTCGCTATTTCCATTACTTTTTAATCTTTACATGGGACTAGCAGTTAATGATGTTAGAGAACAATTTAGATTCGGAGTAACAGTACAAGGTGAAAAGATAAAGATGCTACGATTTGCTGATGATATAGTAATTCTAGCCGAGAGTAAAAAGGATTTAGAAGAAAAAAGAATGGCATGGATAAAGTCCTACGCAAGAACTACCGCGTGAAAATAAACAAGAATAAAACGAAAGTAATGAAATGTAGTAGAAATAACAAAGATGGACCACTGAATGTGAAAATTGGAGGAGAAAAGATTATGGAGGTAGAAGAATTTTGTTATTTGGGAAATAGAATTACTAAAGATGGACGAAGCAGGAGCGATATAAAATGCCGAATAGCACAAACGAAACGAGGCTTCAGTCAGAAATATATAATTTGTTTACCATCAGAAATCAATTTAAATGTCAGGAAAAGATTTTTTGAAAGTATACGTTTGGAGTGTCGTTTTATATGGAAGTGAAACTTGGACGATCGGAGTATCTGAGAAGAAAAGATTAGAAGCTTTTGAAATACGGTAATACTTATAGAAGAATGTTAAAAATCAAACGGGTGGATAAAGTGACAAATGAAGAGGTGTTGCGGCAAATAGATGAAGAAAGAAACGTTTGGAAAAATATAGGTAAACCAAGAGACAGACTTACAGGCCACATACTAAGACTTCCTGGAATAGTCGCTTTAATATTGGAAGGACAGGTAGAAGGAAAATATTGTGTAGGCAGGCCACGTTTGGAATATGTAAAACAAATTGTTACGGATGTAGGATGTAGAGGGTATACTGAAATGAAACGACTAGTACTAGATACGGAATCTTGGAGAGCTGCATCAAACCAGTCAAGTGACTGAAGACAAAAAAAAAAGACAAAAAACTCGATCGCCCGGTCGACTCGGTACCTGGTGCAATAAGCCTCGCGGTAACATCGGTCTGCCAACCGCGCAAGCGAAATTTGTTCTATGTAAGTTGTGAAATTATAATACTTTAGTTAGTGCCGACCGTCGCCGCTAGTACCGCCACATCCACGCGAATTAAATACGATATGCGCACGCGCTTCAGTTAGAATAATCGATTGAAATAAACGAAAAAATATTATATTTAAATAAAATGATAAATATTTTAATTTAAGTTGTGTATATTAGCCGTGCATCAGAAACAACCCGACGTTGTACGCGTGACGGGAATGTCCTACAACTGTGTTTTCACTTTTTACTTTGATTTTAATCCAAAATCACAGTTAACAAGAAAACATTTAACAGTTAGCAAGCAAAGATTAATTTGAATGTACAGAGATAAAATTTCCTTATTTTACTGTATTTATTCTTTTGTTAATTATGCCGGATTGTGACGAATAAATGTCTTTAACACCTATCGATTTTAAAGAAAAGGATAAACTTAGGACTAATAACAATTTATTGCCAAAAAAATGTATTGTTTAATGTATTTTTTTTTTTAAATTATAAAAAGAATATTCCGTAAACAATGTATCGTATTATTAATTTAAATCAATGATTCCAATATTTTTTCAGCTGTAGAAAAGATACGTTATGTAACTCTCTATAACGGCCATTAATGCAATTTTGCGAAGTTTATGATACTCGCCAACGCTCGTGTCGTAACTTACTTTGCAGTTGTAGATTAACGGCTATCATTATAGGTTAGTTGTATAATGTACTATTTTTTACGGCTTCTATATCTTCTCTTAAATCCATCTACAACCATCCAATGAAAATTAAATTTTAGTGAGCTTGTATGACGTAAATAAAGAATAAAAATCACAATAAAACAGTTTTACTTTAATATGTTAAGACAAAATTGTAATAATAATAATAATAATAAATAAATATTGGTCAGTAAAATATAAACTGCCTTTCTTTTTAACATTTATTATTACAGAATAAAGAAGTGATCCCTAAACAAAAAATCCCTAATAAAAAGATTAAAAAAATCTGATGTGGACGCCACATGACTTCCTTGTACATCTATTAAATTACATATACACATTTTTGCTTCACTTGATTTAAACTTATTTTATTTGAAAGTAAGATACGATCCTCCAATTCTTTAATAAAGTGGACAGTTACACGATTGCTGAAGTATTAATTTTTATGAACATTATACGATTATTAATTCAACAATCTTCCTGAAATATTACGATAGAGGAAAAGTCCCTTGATTACTCTTTAAATAAATTGTTTACCAAATAATCCGATAATAGAAACTGATTATTCTATACCGTAAGCTAAAAATTAATATTTGTAACCGGTATACAGGAGTTCACTAAACGGAATACTTTAATTATTATTAACTTTTATCCAAACGACACACCAGAAATCTTGTGTATATTACGCAGAAGTGAAAATAAATTTTGAATACAGTTTTTTTAATACAATTCAAAAATGTATTTTATTTTTCAGTCAAATAATTAAATAAAATTATTTAAAAAAAATAAATATACAATTTTTTATAAGAATTTGCTAAGAAAATCCAAAAATAATACGACTCTAAATCATAATTTTCAATTAATATTAAATAATCAGATGTTTCACCAAATCTATCACATACACACGTATGTAATACCTGTTAGATTACATTTACACATTTTTAAAAGACCATAAAATTTTATTTCGCTAATAATTTTTTTCAGTTTTGTTTTTGTAAGCATTGAATTATTATTTATTGTAAAACTTTTTTATAATCACTGGTTAATAATTATTAAATCAATATGTTTAAATTAAATTTTTTTTTAAATAACTAAAAAAAAAGTTAAAAAAACCAAAAGGAGGTAAAGTCAGATTCGAACCGATGTGTCTTCCCTTTAAGATTAAATTTCATTAATTAAAATTTTAATTTTAATTACGAATGCAATCGAAAAGGGAGATGCACAACTAGATGTTACAATAGTCCTAAATCCAAAACTTCAACATCCTACGGCTAATCGTTTTTTAATTATGCGAGATACATACGTACGTACAGACGTCACGTCGAAACTAGTCAAAATGGTTTCAGGGATGGTCAAGATGGATATTTCCGTTGAAACATGAAAACTAAAATGTTTCGCGATTACAATACTTCCTTTTTTTCGTACAAGAAAGTAAAAATTGTAAATATTTCTTAATAGCTCTATATATGTAGTATAAACTTTCAAAAAAAAAAATAGAAGGGAGATATAACAAAAGGAGAAAAAACATATGTTACATTTTTAAGAGGGGGGATTAGATTTTTGAAAAATAATTTTTCGGGTTATTATGTACCCGTTATAGGTAACAAATTTACTTTAATAAAGTTTCCTCTAAATTTTGTCTGAAGAAAATCGAAATAATTTTTTTCGCGATATAATAATACGATATAATAATATAATAATACGATCAATCGACTATGTATATAGAAATATCTGACCGAAATTTGAAGAAAATCGATTCGGTCATTCCTGAGATATAAGGCCAAAAGCAGTACGACACATTTACATATACTCCTAATTATTATCATTATCAACCACAAAATTCCAACCAATCGTATTCTTTGGTTTTTAACCAATGATAAGGTGAGAGTAATTCTTATCATTATCGGGCACAAAATTCCAACCAATCGTATTCTTTGCTTTTTAACCAATCATAAGGTCAGAGTACGAGGGTTTTTTTTTTAAGGTCCGATTGGTCACGAAATTAATACCACAGTGAAAATAATTTTTTTTTAAATTTGTAACAAGTACTTACATAGTTACGATATTTCTCTATATAGTCGCCACTCCGATTTAGACATTTGTCGTAGCGTGGTACCAACTTCCAATACCCTTGTCATAGAACGGAGCCGCCTGTGTTTTCAGCCATGTTTTTTCGCTGGTCTGCAGCTCGATGTCTGTGCCTAAATGTTGTCTTCCTAGCCAGCGTTTCATTTGAGCAGAGGTGAAAATCGGACGGACCGAATTCCGGGTTGTGTGGTGGGTGAATAAGAATAAGCGGAGAGGAATGTTGTCATCAGGCATTGGCTTTCTACATGACAATCCTCATCCGCACACTGCAGCTGTAACAACGAAGCTCCTGCAGCGTGTTTTAGTTGGGAAGTGTTTGATCACCCACCTTACAGCCCGGATTTGGCTATCCGATACCCCATTTTTTTATATGATCACACCATACTTTTCTCTTTAATGTGGCTATTCTCGTTAGATTAAAAATCGTAAAGTAAAAATTAAAAATTATTTTTATTACTTTTTTTACATAACGTCCCTAAAGTTCTACCAGTTCTACCCATTTTCCCCTGTGTTTGGGGAGCTTTTGGATCCCTTTTTCACAAAAACTTTGCGGAATGTCACGCGGCAATTACGCGCGAACTCTTCTTCTTTATTGTTTTGGATTCGATATCCTGCAAGCACTTTTTTCAGCGGCTCGAAGAAAAATATCTCTAGAGGTTAAATCTGAACTGTATGGGGATTTTCTAAGATTTCCCAGTAAATTTCGTCCGTTTTAGCTTGATTGCTAACGGCTGTATGATGCCTGGTGTTGTTGTAAAGAAGAATCCCATCTCATCGGTCGACGGCATCTTTTGTTCCTTTAGGTGGCTTTCGCTTTGACCGAGCGATGCGCAGGGTTCGTGCTTCCGCGTTCGTGCTTTAGCTAGTTCAGAGGGAAACGATGTAGGAGATTCAAGATGTCCGGACGAGGCCTACAGCGAAGGCAAAAGATAAGTTAATATATCACCGATGTAAATATCTACCGAGGGATTTACATCAGCGGCATCCAAACGAGGCGAGGCTTATTAATATGAGATGTAAAAAGTCAGAGGGCAAAAGACGATTCCCGTTAAAGCCCATCAAGGGTAGTAACGGTTGGGAGGGGATGTGGCGACCGAAAGCGTCACAAGGCGAGTGTGTCTTCCCTTACGGGGTTGGAATGCCCGAGCGATGGCAGCGGTACGCTACATTTATAATTCGTGGAGAAAATCGACGAGCAGTACTTCTTTTCGCTCTCAGTAGACGGTCGCTTGGACTCTTCCGGCTGACGGATACGTTTTTATCTTTCTGAATAATTATTGGCTCGACCTAGCATAATGAAAACATTGTTTCTGTAATTTACTTACCGTCTAATAATCATAGATTGCAAAAGTTAATAAAAATCTGTTCCGTTTATATTAAATAGCCTTTTGCGTATAGTGATATTTTATTTTTGTTATTTATACCGAATTATCCTTGTATTGTATATGATGTATTTTTCAACTGATTTTTATTAAAAAATGAAATTTAATAAGTAAAAAATAGGAATTGACTATTTTTATACAATATCTGATTGCTATCTATGCAATCATTTTTATTTATTTATTTATTTTTTGTTTATAATAATGAAAAAAAAGCAAACGAGAATAATTTTACAGTTTTACATAAAATAAAATCTTTCCGCATATGTATATATATATATATATATATATATGGTTTTGTTTTAGTATTGATTACACTGAAGGATAAAAGGATGTTGCTTTTTCCTTTATAATTAATACGTTATTTTTAGTTTTACCACAAATTTTTTTTAGATTTCTATAATTATTATTGTACTGTTCCAGAGGTAAATGTTATTTTTTTCCTGTAAGCTACGTTACGAATCTATTACATAAAAACTAGTATCAAATGAATTAACCTGGTTGTTAGCCGAGATAAAATATTACATTTTTTAAATTGTCACCATCACATAATTTATTTTAACTCCTTTTTTTTAAGCGAATATATTTTAAGGGATTTTAAAGAAAATTACAAAAATAAATTCTTTTTTATCGATCTCCTTGGCGAAGTGAATGGTGGTCTCAGCCTTTCATCCGAAGGTCCCAGTTCGAATCCCGGTAAGGCATGGCATTTTTCATACGCTACAAATTTCCATTTTCATATGACAAAATTACCAAATTAGCTGACGTCTATTTCAAAAAAAGACTCTCGCGCAGTACTGTGCAAGAAAACCAACTTTTCTTTTCCGACGTCCTCACTATCTCGCAGTCAGAAATGCACTGATTTTCAGAGTGCAACGTACTAAATACGTTCGATTTACCAGTAGATACAACACACAAGCAACAAGTTTGAACTCAGAGTTCAGTCTGAGTGAGTTTGAACTCACTCACCACTGAGTCTAATTGAAAAAGCGCGTATAAAAAATACACCACTACTCAGTCAACATGACCTCAAATTTAGATTATGTTCCTGCTTTCAATCTTTAATTAAGCGTAACTCAAGAACGACTCAACCAATTTTGATAAAATTTTCTCATGTACAATATCGGATACACTGCTGCAACATATCTAACTTTCAATGAAATTGATGTAGTAGTTTTGGAGATTTTTGAGCCACAAAGTTTATACATAGGCCCGTATATATATATATATATATATATATATATATATATATATATATATATATATATATATAATATATATAAATAAGCAAATTATAATTTGAGTGAATGGTATTTTCGAACTCCTCATACCTCAAAATGTAAAGAAAATTCAATTTCAACCCCCCCCCCCAAACACTCCGTGCAACCGAAAGTAACTTTTCTTCGAAAAGTCGTTAAAAAGTATTTTCTGATATGTTTTTTTTTTCAAATCATGCTTATACGTTTTACTTCATTGTACAAAGTAAAGGAAATATTGTGATGGTGAAAAATTTCAGTTTTCAGATTTTAACAGAAATATCCATTTTTAACATCCCTGAATTCATTTTGACTAGTTTCGGCGTGGCGTCTGTACGTATGTATCTCGCGTAACTCAAATACGATTTGCCGTAGGATGTAAAAATTTTGATTTAGGACTGTTGTAACATCTAGTTGTGCACCTCCCCTTTTGATTGCAATCGATTGAACCAAAAGTGTCCAAAAAAGTCCAAAATCTAAAACAAAATTTGGATTTTGGACTTTTTCTTGACTGCAGTAATAAGCCCTGTTTTGAGAGAGCTTTTTAACGATATATATCATAAGTGGTACTTATTTTCATCGGTTCCAGAGTTATAGCCAAATGAAATTTTAATTAAAGAAATATTTAAATCTTACAAGAGGAAGGCACATCGGTTCGAATCATACTTTATTTCCTTTTTTTTAATTTAAATATATTGATTTATTAATAATTATTAACCTCTGATTATAAAGAATAATTACGATAAATAATAATTCAATTATAACAATAAAAAAATAGAAAAAATATCAGAAGTTATTAATGAAATAAAATTTAATGTTCTTTCCATTTAAAAAAAAAAAGTATGTATGTAATTTAATAGGTGTACAAGGAAGTCTTAACTACCAACGATGGTATACGCTTTGGCGTAACCATCGCACCTTTAAAGATATTTTTATCGATAACCGAAAAACGTATTGAAAAATACCTTTTTTTTTTGTAGAAAATCTAATTTTAAATACTAAAAGTGGTTTTTAAATTCGATTTGATCAACGATTTAGCCATAGTAAAACTGAATATCGCAAGGATTATAATCCGGTCCTTAGCGACAGATATTAAAACAGCCAACATCATACTGTGAATTATTTCGTAACAGCTTTTAGTCATATGTTCTTTCCAGGTGTAAAAAGTATATTCATGCAAAATTTCCCCTCAATCGGTTGAGTAGTTTTTGCGTGAAAGAGTATAACATACTCACAAAAATCACTAAGTTTATATATATATATATATATATACAACATATATATATATATATATATATATATATATATAACAAAAGATCTCCCTCACCTATATATATATATAGGTGAGGGAGATGTCTTTATCACAAAAAAAAAAATATTTAGATTTCCTACAGAGGCATGTTAGAGAAAATTTGTTAAAGCAAATTTGTTTTTCTACAATGCTTATATAATTAATCCAATTTTTAAAAAAATTAAACCGCATATCTTAAAATTGAAATATTTTTACTTCTTGTAAAGGAAGTACTGTGATGATGAAAAATGTCGGTTTTCAGATTTCAACGGATATATCCATTTTGACCATCCCTGAATCCAGTTTGACTATTTTCGGAGTGACGGTACGTACATACGTACATATGTATCTGGCATAACTAAAAGATTATTAGCCGTAGAATGTAAAAATTTTGGATTTAGAACTATTGTAACATTTAATTGTGCACCTCCCCTTTTGATTGCAAATCGACTGAACCAAAAGTGTCCAAAAAAGCCCAAATTGCAAAACCAATTTGGATTTTGGATTTTTTCTTAACTGGAGTAATAAGCCCTCATTGAGAGGTTTTCAACGATTTATCATAAGTGGTACTTATTTTCACTGGTTCCAGAGTTATAGCCAAATTAAAATTTAATTAATGAAATATTTGAATCAAGGGGAAGGCACATCGGTTCGAATCAGACTTCATCTGCTTTTTTTTTTTTTTGTTAACTTTTTTTTAATTTAAATATATTGATTTAATAATAGTTATTAACCTGTGATTGTAAAAAAAAATTACGATAAATAATAAATTCAACAACAATTAAAAAAAATGAAAATAAAAATCAGAAGTTAATGAAATAAAATTTTATGTAGTTTTCATTTTAAAATAATGTGTATATGAAATTTAATAGGGGCAGAACGAAGTAATGTGGTTCCCACATCCAGATTTTTTCTTTTGCTCTATTTCCTTTTGATTTAAATATTTTTCAAACATTTTGTGGAAGTTTATACTTTATATATAGAGCCATCACGAAATATCTACAATTATTTCAAAAATTTTATACCCCGGACCTAAAATGCAGAAAGTTTTTTGAAAATTTTATTTTTTTATTTCAACAAGAAAGTTATTACTACTATTATTATTTTAATAATAATTTTAACAACTGTAAGTATATTTCCACAGAGAAAAGCTGTAGATATTGTATAAGAATCCATTCTTTAGATTATATTGTTTACAAACTGTTCCACAAAAAATAAATCAAAAAAAAATATGAGAAACGAAGTACGGGACACCTCCTTCTGTGTTTGTCGGCTAACGCAAAATACTTTTTTAATCGTATTAAGGACCAACTTTAACTACTATTTTTAAGATGGGGGACGACTATTCGGAAATCCCCATACTTCAAATCATTCAGACTTTCAAGTCCTGTGTTGACCAAACTGTTGCTCTGAAGAAATTACAATATAGGATATTTTTTATAAATTGAACAGGCTTAAGTTTTTATTATATATAATTTTAAATTTCAGTTTAATTTCCTCGAGCGCTTTCGGATATTCAGCCATCTTCAAGAGCAATATAATTATAATTAAAATGATAAAACCACCATATTTTTCCATATTATATAATAATTTTTAACGTATTTATTTTTCAGGTAGGATGACGCTGTACTTTTGAAATAAAATTACCTTATTAGTGGTAAGTTTAATTTAAAAATACGATATTCTTATAAACTTCAAAAATATTTATAATAAATTTTAATAATAATTACCTTTAAGATATTATATTTTATTTTAATGTATACAGAGTGTCTCATGAAGAAAGGAAAGCATTTTAGAATATGTTCTACAAGTAGAAATAAAGGAAAAAATTAACATACATAAACGAGGTCTGTTCAGAAAACAACCGAAGTTATTTTTTTTAATCTTTATTATTAATTTTAAATTATTGATCTTTATCCCCTTCAAAGTACTCTCCTTCCCTATTGGAAAATTTTTCCCAGCGGTGTTTCCACTCGCGAAGCAGTCCTGGATAGCTTCTTTTGAAATGACTTTTAAGGTCCGTGATGAATTTGAAATAATAATAATAATAATTATTATTATTATAATCGAGAACTTCCCAATGGAAAACGTTAAGCAATCATGATTCATATTTATTTCGCTTTGCATTGTTATTTTCCCTCCAAAATTCTTTAATTCTTTCAGAAAAGGTCTTCTTCCGTTCTTCAGACCATTTCGGACGATGTTTAGCCTTCGGCGCTTCTGGTTTTTTATTATTATAAGTTGTATTCTTTTTTTTTTTGTTCACCTAATAACATAATGACGAATGCGCTACCTTTACAATTTATTGAATAATCTTATATATTAGCTTCCTTGTTGCGGCTTCGCCCGCGTTATTTGCTCATAGAAATTCAAAAATTGAAAATAATTTTTTTTTTTAGTAATTATGTGTGCCAGTCTCCGTGACGCGAGCGGTAGTGTCTCGGCCTTTCATTCGGAGGTCCCGGGTTCAAATCCCGGTCAGGGATGGCATTTTAACACGTTACTAATCATTCATCTCATCCTCTGAAGCAATACCTAACAGTGGTCCCGGAGGTATAAAAAAAAATTAAAAAGAGTTGTTATGTGTGGGGGGCTGTCGCTCTCAAAAAGTTATGCTTATTCACAACTTAACGGATAAAATAAAATGTTATTGCCCGGGCACAGCGAAGTCTAGGAGTTTCATCGTTTCATTTTTCTTTGGAAACAGAACGATTACAAACGATTTTCATCATATTACCTGTTTTTGAATATCTTTTAAATTCAGATAATCAATTTCTGATAACGAATGATAATCGAAAGCGAATTTGAGACCTGACATATTTCTCGACGTTTAGACGAGCGTGTACATTGCTCTTCTAGATTTTTTGAATGTTCTGGCATAGATGTAAATCGTCTACGATCATAAATTCTAGAAGCCATAAAGATAGTGTTCTTCATATCTCTGATTTCGCTGACCTAGACGTTATGAAAACATTAATACTCGTAATAAATTGAAAGTCGAATCTTATGCGAACGGTTTAGCCTGATAAAATTTTTAATTCACGATATAAAAATCTACAGAGAGCTAAATTAATCGAGTAAGGATGAGTTCTCTAAGATCGCTGCCAGATTAGATGACATTAAATGTTTTAAAACACATAAATTTCGCAAGAAGCCGATATCCGTATCGAAATTCAATATCTCTCAAACTATCACAACTTTGTCATATATGTAATTAGTCGTTTTCCCCTTTAATCTTATTATCAAAATGAACAATTTTACGATAATTGAACTTTCGTAGACTATTTTCGAACCTCGGACATCCGGGTGTACCAGGTTCGAATCCCGGACAGGTATTTTTAATACGCTATAGAAAATTACATTTCTTATTCCTACGCACAAGCTTTGAGTTTTTATAGTGAATTTCATCATGCAAAAAATAAATCTGGTGTAGACAACACGTAAATTTCTTGTACGCCTATTAAATTATATTTACACATTTTTTAAAGATGAAAAGTGCATAAAATTTTATTCCGTTAAAAACGTCTGATATTTTTTCAAATTGTTTTTTTTTTGTTATTGAATTATTATTCCTCGTAAATTTTTTTACAATGAGAGGTTAATATTTATTAATAAATCTATTAATATAAATTTATTATTAAAGAAATAAATTTATTTAAAATAAAAAAAAAAAAGTAGATGAAGTCGAATTTCAACCGATGTGCCTTCCCTTAAGATCCAAATATTTCTTTAATTAAAATTTTATTTGGTTATAATTCTGGAACCAATGAAAATAAGTACCACTTATGATAAATCGTAGAAAAGCTCTCAATGGATGGCTTATTACTGCAGTTAAGAAAAAGTTGGCTTTTTTGGACACTTTTGGTTCAGTCGATTGCAATCAAAAGAGAAGGTGCACAAAAAGATGTTACAACAGTCCTAAATAGAAAATTTCAAAATCCTACGGCTAATCGTTTTTGAGTTATGCGGGATACATACGTGCGTACAGGCGTCACGCCGAAACTAGTAAAAATGTATCTAAGGATGTTCAAAATGGATATTTCCGTTGAAATCTGGAAACCGAAATTTTTCGCGATCACAATACCTCCTTTACTTCGTACAAGGAAGTAGTAAAAGAAACTATCTGAAATAGTCGATACTGACATAAAGAATGATCGATGTAAATAATATATATCGATATAATCAATAATATTAAATTTACTAAGATTCGAACTATGGAAAACATTCCGGAGGTCATAAGAAAGCTACAATTAAAATTATGTAATGATCGGTTCAATAATTTTGCGGTTATCACAGACAAACGCAAAAATTCGTTTTTTTTAAACTTAATTTCATGATAAAATTTTTTAATTGATTTTCACTATTATTCGGCAGTAAAAATTTTAATATTTTATAAAAAAAAGAAAAAAAAAAGTGTTACTTAAGAAATATTTAAGTGGTATTTTTGGATCTTTTAAAATTACTTTTACGTAATCTATCATTTAATCAATGATGTAATATTACATAAAAATTACATTACTTGTTTTTATTATTATTATTATTATTATTATTATTATTATTATTATTCATTAATCTTAATAAAAGGGCAAATGGATTAATTAACCTTCTAAATAGATTACATTTTCTTATCTAACATTTATAATCAACTTATTATTATTTACTGAACACAAATAAAATTTTATTTGTCATTCGATTCCGTCAAAAATAGAAATTGTTAATGAAGTAAAGAAAAAAAAATTCATGATAAGGGTACACCGATTATCTGTAATCATTTTGCTGTTGTTAGAATAGGTATATTGAAGGTGAGTGTTCATGTCAAAAATAATACATCGGGTTTTTTTTTTAGAAAGATTTACGTTTTAGGGTCCAACTATTTAATCTAGACAAAAAAATAAATATATGTAAGTACGTATAAATATATAAAAGGTGACAACACAGTTGTAGGATTTTCTCGTCACGCGGCTATTTTCTAATGCGCAACTTAAACATATATATACACACACACACACACACACACACACACAAAACTTAATTAAAAATATTTATGATTTTATTTAAATATAATATTTTTTGTTTATTTAATTCAATGATTCCAGTTAAAGCACACGGGCATGCCGTATTTCATTCGCGCCGGGTATGGCAGTATTAGCGGCCATTTTTTTATTAATTTATTTAATTCTACCGCTAACACCTGTGACATCACAACATATCAGTCGACTACAACAGCTACATGTCAGTGCTATACTAGCGTTCCTTGTGGTGAGAGGGGGTACTATTGACGCAGTATTCCCACTTAGCCGCTAATTTATTTAGACATTTTTTTGGGGTGGGGTGCGATTTTGTAAATATTATTATTTTTTAATAGTTTTCATATGTGCTTAAGAAAAATAGGACCTTAATTAAGCAAAATTTTGAGATACTGAAGATGACCTTTCTCAATAGCCTCACATCCTTGACCTTTTAAGTTGAAAATTTATTGCAATGCCTCATATATAGAAGTAATCTGATCAAGTTTGGTCAAAATCGGTGGACATATAAAATGATTTAGAGAGTGACACAACGTACACACGAACATCCGGAAAATTTCCATCCGTTTTTTTTGGTTCGTTGGGTGTAAAAAGTCAAGATTTGGTGAAAACCGCATATACCTAAATTGTATCGATTACAATACTTCTCCTTTTGAAGCTATAGTTCTGCAATACCGCTAAACGGGAAGAAATATATAGGTGTCTCATTGCTTTTATTCTTATACTTTAAGATTGACCGAACATATTTTCTTCAGATTTGGCTGAAATATTTCTATATATAGGACATTGATCGTATTAATTTTTTTTACAAAATTGGTTTAGGTGAGGGAGATGTTTTTATTACAAAAAAATGAATTTTTCGATTTTCTGCAGAGGCATGTTAGAGAAAATTTGTTTTCTACAATGCTTATATAAGTAATCCAATTTTTAAAAATAATTAAACCCCATATCTTAAAATTAAAATATTTTTTACTTCCTTGTAAAGGAAGTACTGTGATGAGGAAAAATTTCGGTTTTCAGATTTCAACAGATATATCAATTTTGACCATCCCTGAATCCAGTTTGACTATTTTCGGAGTGACGGCTGTACGTACATACGTACATATGTATCTCGCATAACTAAAAAAGTTATTAGCCGTAGAATGTAAAAATTTTGGATTTAGAACTATTGTAACATTTAATTGTGCACCTCCCCTTTTGATTGCAAATCGACTGAACCAAAAGTGTTCAAAAAAGCCCAAATCCCAAACCAATTTGGATTTTGGATTTTTTCTTAACTGGAGTAATAAGCCCTCATTGAGAGATTTTCAACGGTATATCATTTTTTTTTTTTTATTGTCTTCAGTCATTTGACTGGTTTGATGCAGCTCTCCACGATTCACTATCTAGTGCTTTCGTCTCATTTCAGTATACCCTCTACATCCTACATCCCTAACAATTTGTTTTACATATTCCAAACGTGACCTGACTACATAATTTTTTCCTTCTACCTGTCCTTCCAATATTAAAGCGACTATTCCAGGATGCCTTAGTATGTGGCCTATAAGTCTGTCTCTTCTTTTAACTATATTTTTCCAAATGCTTCTTTCTTCATCTATTTGCCGCAATACCTCTTCATTTGTCACTTTATCCACCCGTCTGATTTTTAACATTCTCCTATAGCACCACATTTCAAAAGCTTCTAATCTTTTTTTCTCAAGTACTCTGATCGACCAAATTTCATTTCCATATAAAGCTACACTAAAAATATATAGTTTCAAAAAACTTTTCTTGACGTTGAAATTAATTTTTGATGTAAACAAATTATATTTCTTACTGAAGGCTTGTTTCGCCTGTGCTATTCGGCATTTTATATCGCTCCTGCTTCGTCCATCTTTAGTAATTCTACTTCCCAGATAACAAAATTCTTCTACCTCCATAATCCTTTTTTTCCTATTTTCACATTCAGTGGTCCATCTTTGTTATTTTTTATACATTTCATTATTTTCGTTTTGTTCTTGTTTATTTTCATGCGGTAGTTCTTGCGTAGGACTTCATCTATGCCATTCATTATTTCTTTTAAATCTTTTTTACTCTCAGAATTACTACATAATTAGCCAAACGTAGCATCTTTATCCTTTCACTTTGTATTGTTACTTCTGATCTAAATTCTTCTTCAACATCATTAGCCGCTAGTTCTATGTAATGATTAAAAAGTAATGGAGATACGGAACATCCTTGTCGGACCCCCTTTCTTATTACGGCTTCTTTCTTATGTTCTTCAATTATTACTGTTGCTATTTGGTTCCTGTACATGTTAGCAATTATTCTTCTATCTCTATATTTGAACCCTATTTTTTTTTTAAATGCTGAACATTTCATTCCAGTCTACGTTATCGAACGATTATCATAAGTGGTACTTATTTTCATTGGTTCCAGAGTTATAGCCAAATTAAATTTTAATTAATGAAATATTTGAATCAAGGGGAAGGCACATCGGTTTGAATCAGACTTCATCTCCTTTTTTTTTTTTGTTAACTTTTTTAAATTTAAATATATTGATTTAATAATAGTTATTAACCTGTGATTGTAAAAAAAAAAATTACGATAAATAATAAATTCAACAACAATAAAAAAAATTGAAAAAAAAAATCAGAAGTTAATGAAATAAAATTTTATGTAGTTTTCATTTTAAAATAATGTGTATATGAAATTTAATAGGGGCAGAACGAAGTAATGTGGTGCCCACATCCAGATGTTTTCTTTTGCTCTATTTCCTTTTGATTTAAATATTTTTCAAACATTTTGTGGAAGTTCATACTTTATATATAGAGCCATCACGAAATATCTACAATTATTTCAAAAATATTATACCCCGGACCTAAAATGCAGAAAGTTTTTTGAAAATTTTATTTTTTTATTTCAACAAGAAAGTTATTACTACTATTATTATTTTAATAATAATTTTAACAACTGTAAGTATATTTCCACAGAGAAAAGCTGTAGATATTGTATAAGAATCCATTCTTTAGATTATATTGTTTACAAACTGTTCCACAAAAAATAAATCAAAAAAAAAATATGAGAAACGAAGTACGGGACACCTCCTTGTGTGTTTGTCAGCTAAAGCAAAATACTTTTTTAATCGTATCAAGGACCAACTTTAACTACTATTTTTAAGATGGGAGACGACTATTCTGAAATCCGCATACTTCAAATCATTCAGACTTTCAAGTCCTGTGCTGACCAAACTGTTGCTCTGAAGAAATTACAATATAGTGATATTTTTTATAAATTGAACAGGCTTTAGTTTTTATTATATATAATTTTAAAAAACAACTTACCAAATTCCAGTTTAATTTCTTCGAGCGCTTTCGGATATTCAGCCATCTTCAAGAGCAATATAATTATAATTAAAATTATAAAATTACCATAATTGAATTATATATATTTATATATATATAACAATTAATCGTTTAAATCTAACTGACCACGTCCGTATTGTAATAGTTTCTCAATTGTTAACATAACAATTTTAATTTTTTTACTTTGTAAATTTTTACATTGTAAAAATAAATCGGTTTTGTACTTCTAAGTTCTACAGGTATAATTGGACGAAGTCCTGTAGCTCCTTCATAATTTTTTTATTTTTATTGATGAGTCGGAGGAACCCCATTTACAGGCGAAGTGTCGAGCTCGATGACAGGTTCCACAAGATGTTTTAAGAGTGCGTATACGTGCCTGCGCCCTACCGACTAAACCTCCTATTACACCATTTTTCCCCTTCCGGAGCCGGCCCCGCGATAAAGTATAACATGACACCGGGAGGTGCCTTTGAGCTAAGGGGATCAGGAATTCCCGTGCATCATCACAGTTGTTCATTCACGCAAGCGTGGACGAACAACGACTCCACCGGGAGCTGTCCATTTCCCTTTCACTCTCCGGTTGTAATCTTCACCTAGCTCCTGACTAGGGCTTTACCAGGATATTCTATGATCCTTGTTTCGGTTTCTTTCTACGGATGATACTAGAAACCAAATCGGTGATGGAATTCCGTGTGGCTTCATCGCATATCACATTCACAATCCCATATCATATCAGGAATAGAGCTACTTGCTGCTCTAAGTAGGCTAAAATCATCATCACTTCTATCGTTTTCAATCGGGTTTTTTGAAAAATGATTACGTCTAGAAGTATTTGGATTATTAGGAATTGATGTTAATAATAAACAGTACGTTGCACAAAGTCAACCAAATGTTAAAACCTAAAATATTATAAAGTTTACATCGCAGGGAATTTTGTTTTAAAAGCGTGTAATGTTTACTAAATTTAGTACACACACGGTCCACTAGAAACATATTGATGTGTACTAGTATTAGTACATAAGGTCCATTAGTAAAGTTTAGTGTGTATAATATATAATACACATGGGAGGTAACGTGTTAATGAACACAGGAGGGTCAAGGGAACGGATCCTCCTGGCTAAACGGCAAGGGCGAATGAAATATGTCCGTCGGTTATTATTTCGAAATAATTAATTAATATTTAAAAACATTATGACGCATTTGAAGTAAAATTCTATCAAGATGAAAACTGGAAAAATTATTCAACCCTTTCCCGGCATTTATTTTTTGTATTATTTATTACAGTTTAATTAACCCAATTTTTTCTGGAAAATTCGTATTAATTCTAATCATAGGTCATTAATTGGTACTGTTGACTCATTATTCAATCATAAGTAAGAAAGTTTTTATTTTTAAACCTTTAACGATTGTGGTAATAAAAAGTTTTAGAAAGTTATTATAAGTTAAAAAGTGAGCCTACAATAATTTCAATTTTTTATTATATAATTTGTATGTATCGAAGTTCGATAAAATAATTCCTTATATGTATTTTATTATACGTACGACTACTGTAAGATCCTTTAATTAATTTGGAGAATTCTTCGATTAAATATTTTACATTATTAAATGCACCAGCTTAATTGAAGTGACATCGAGGATAAATTCGTTATATTACATAATCGATTTTAGAAAGTCGATTTATTATTAGTTTTTTATTTCTTTTTCATTTCAAGTAAAGGTCGATGTTCTTAATACTGGTCGATGTTATTTCGTAAGAATTATTTTATTTCTTGTCCGTATAAAAAGTATTTTGAAGGTGGAATCTGTCTTTAACTTTTTCTAATTTAATCTTTCTTTTTTTGTTTAGTCTCCGGAACCACCGTAAGGTATTACTTCAGAGGATGAATTAAAATGAAATATAGTCTTGTACAGTCTCAGGTCAACCATTCCTGAGACTGATCGGCGGTTAATTGAAAAAAACTACCGATGAACACCGGTATCCACGATATCAAATCCGTATAAAAGTAATTGCCTTTACTAGGATTTCAATCTTAGAACTCTCGATTTCGAAATCGGCTGATTTTTGATGACGAGTTTAACCGCTAGACCGACCCGGTGGGTTTTCCATTTTTATCTAGCCGATATTGAGGACAAAAGTATGATAATTATATAAAAAATTAGGTATCGGGTGTTTATCAAATATTTACGTGTTAAGGCCAAACAAGTTCATCTAGACCAAAAGAAATATATATATTAACGTATGTGTCGCTTTGCTTTCGGCTGTATATCTCAGGCTTGACAGAACTGATTTTCTTCAATTTTGACTCAAATATTTATATATATGAGACATTGAGCGTAATATTTGTTTTTTCAAGATTCGTTAATGGGGTGGGGGATATTGCGAAAAAACCGATTTCGATTTTCTTCAGAGATTTTACTAGATTCAGGGCGTGCCTATGGGACACCTCCACAGCTAGGCCTTTCGGACGGGTTGCCCTAGTGGGCGGAGTCTAGGAATGGAATTATTAGGTGTCCAAAATTACATCTTATGTAAAAGTATTTTTTTTTTTTTTTGAATGATGCAAATTGATATACCGAAAGTTAAATTAGAAATTTAACTCTAGAAATTGATACTGACGAATCGGGATTTTCCGCTACTGATCGGTACATTCCGGGCCTACATTTTGGATACAGTTCATTATTTTATGAAGAAAAACAATCACATAAATAAATTAAAAAATTATAAAAGATAATTCTTAAATTAAACGCACTAAAATGAAAAAATAATTTCGAGACGGTATCTCAGTTTGGATTTGACAACAAGCTTTAATAGTGATATGTAACATTATGTAAAAGTCGAAGCCTCAAACTAAAAATTTGATTTTTGCAAATTTTTTTCATATGCGTGATGAACGGCCTAAAGAGTGGGTTGTCGCGGCACGCCACTCTTGACCCCGGACCTACAATGCGGAAAGGATTTTTGAAAATTTAATTTTTTTATTTTAGCCTCTATTGAAGAGGATGTTATTTAGAAAAAAAGTTACTTTTTTTTTTGAGCGGTTGAGAAATCCCATTTACGGGCGCCGAAGCAGTGTTGGATTCGGTAACAGATTCCGCAGTATAGTAAAAAAAAAAAGGCGTATATACTCCTGCGCACTACCGAGTAAACCTCCATCTCTGGCGACCCGCCTCCCCTGGGAATAGCTGATAAAGCGTTATTTCAGACGGTGAGGGGAATAAGCGCTCACACACACATTTTGGACAACAAAGCAAATAGCAAGGTACGTATACACACAAAAACAGATCCACACATAACTAAAAAACCAACACAAAACAACATGAAACACACGAACCAAATATGCCAACAGTAATACACCACACCCAGACACCAACAAATCTCACAACACTCATACTTACCATACGCATACAACAGGTTTAGCTGGAAATTGGGGGAAGTCCCCGGGACCCCAGCCGGTGGAATGACCGCGGCCTCATTGCATCCTATCGACCCTCACATGATCGGGGGGCCCTCTAGATACTCGCCCGCGGCCCTGTCCCCTACAACGGGACCTCAGGGCCTCTAATTAACCTGCGGCTTTCTTCGGCAGAATGTAATTTTTCCATAACTCCATTAGCGCATCTGGCAACAGCCGCCCAGTAGAGAAAATTTTACTTAAGCAAATTTATTAAACTTAATATGTATGAATATTTCTAGAAATATTTCTCTTAAAATTTATTCTCCATCTCTAAAAAATATATATTCTGTTTTTTTTTTATTTTAGAAATTGCAGCTGTTACTGTCGTGAAAATTTGTTTTTAAAATCTTTTTTAAAAACATATTGATATATGTTTCACCATATTTCAAAAACCCAATTTGGGCGTGGCAATGATTTTTTTGAAATTTCGGGATTTCAGAAACTTAAGATTATACAGACGTGAAGATTGGTATTTAGACACTCCTTTGAAAATAAAATTATACATTTATCATAGTTTTTAAAAATTAAACTTGTGTGTGATTAAAGGGGGGGGGGCAGAGACTTTTCGAACATTCCCAGAATAAAGCCAACCACTAAAAATAAGACATATTTTCGCCAAAGTAAATAGAAACGTTTGAAAATATGCCCACTAAAATATCAATTTTTACCTTGTATGATAGAATTTTAACAAAAACTTAATACCTCTTTTGTAGGTTAAAATCCAAAATCTACGTGGGCAACAGTCAATTAAGCACAAAACAATATCTACAAGTAATTATGTAATAACTTTTACGGATCTAAAGAAAACCTATGATTTAATATAAAAAATTATTTAATACCCTAGATGAATTCAAAATCGATCCCAAAACCAGAAAATTAACGTATAAATTTAAATGTAAGAGTTCTTTCTAGATCGTCACGAGTTAGAAACATTTACTAAATTTAATTTTTCTATGATTTATCAGCTAAAATATTATTTAAGAGTTACCATACCGTATGAAAACTTAATATATTATTTAGTAAATCAATATTAAACGAAAATTAAAAAAAAAATCATTAATTTAATTACGTAGAACGTCCTGAAAGTAAGAACCGTTTGCGCATCGCATGCGCTCAGCTTTACTTACAACAATGGATTAAGACCGGCTGGTCTCAGTAATTGTTTTGCTAGCGCCGTACGAAATTTTCTAGCTGTACTTTAACAAGGAGTGATTTTTTTGTGTATTTATAATGAATAAAATATTTGAAAATCCCACCTACTATTAGGTACAATCGATCATAACATCGATTGTGAATGACCGAAGTGTTCGTCCTGTGAAAATTCATCGTAAAATTATCGCCTATATGGTGACAAAGTGTAATGAGTGAAGGAAATATAAGGAAATCGTGTCGTTTATTTAAGGCAGGAAGAACATCTGTTCATGATGAGAAACGTTCAGGGTGTTCTATTCTCATTAAAGAGAACCTTCATTTCACGTAAGAAGAACTTGATAAATTTCCTATATTTTCAAAGTCTCTGATACATAAAAGCGTCGATGATGACAAGCACCTGTTCCTGAGTGACAATCTATTAACTACCGAACATAAACATACTCGGTTTTTTCTAAATGAACCCTTTATATTATTTATTATTATGAATATAAAGTTAGAAATATATTCATATAAACAATAAAGCAATTATTACTCAGAAATAAAACGGTTTGTTTACGTATCTTTGGCAAAAAGTATTAAAAAAATGTCATTTTCTGAAGAATATAATAACAGATTATGAACAATTTATTAAACTAAAAGAAATACAGTTATATTTTAATTTTTTTTTATTTATAAAAAATTATTTATTTTCTTTACTGCGAATGAAATTCTTGAAAACATTTTGAATGTAGGTGCACTTTATATTTTATACACAAAATAATTTATATAAAAATAAAGTATCCACTTACTAACAATTATGAGTATTGATTATACGAGCTTTTTCGGATTATTCCTTCATCATCAGGGATTACTAATTAATTATGAATTTTATGGTTGTGCATATAATTTTTTTTTTATATATGGGAATTAAAAATAAAATAAAATATAAAATTATTATATTCATAACAGTTGATTGTCAATAGTTAAAATATGTCAACGTTAAAAGAAGAACATTTACGACTGTAAACGTTTACAACTGTTATCTAAACAGCTGTAAACATCTTAATTGACAAGACGTTTTTCTCTAACGTTGACATATTTTAACTATTGACAATCAACTGTTATGAACATAATAATTTTATATTTTATTTTTAATTCCCATATATAAAAAAAAATATATGCACAACCATAAAATTCATAATTAATTAATAATCCCTGTTGATGAAGGAATAATCCGAAAACGCTCGTATAATCAATACTCACAATTGTTAGTAACTGGATAAATTGTATAATACGAACGGTGCCAGATGTTAAGAAAATTGAACGTAAAATAATTGTATGGTTTTTGCCTTCCTTATATCTTCGTCTAGCTTTTTTAACATTCTCTGAAATAACGTGAGCCCTATTTCATCATAACAAACATCTTGTGCCAAACTATATTTTTTGACGGACAACCCTTAGTAACTCATTGGTGGTGAAGGAAAATTATATACATTTTTCTTCATTTTCAGCAACGTTTTGTGGTATTTGTATTTCTTTATTCTTTATCAGTTGTAATACAAGAGAAGACCTAAAATCAGTTTAATTTTATCGTTATTTGCACGTCTGTATATTTTCCAAGAATTTACTATATAGTAGAATCGAAAGAATTTATAAACAATGATTACAACCATTTTTTTCCACGCTCTCGAATTCTATAATTTCCATACCCGTTGTCATTGGAATCAACGCCAGCCGTTCTTTTAGTGTATTCTATCATTAGCGGTTGGTGTCTTTCTTTTCGGCTATATCTTATTTGTAGTTGATAATGGATATATGCCATTGTGATTAATGGCAACTGTCGCCACTGGATTATCATTTCATCTGCTTAATTTTTTATCAGATGTACCTCCTCTATTTATTTTCTGCAATTCTTTAGAACCGTTTAATGTCAAATAGGAAGCCTATTTTCTCAGACAATGCCAGTCATAATCCAGTTTCTTTTAGGTTTACAGTTTTTTTGGTTTCTCCCTGCAACTGGATTTTTCAACGTCAGTGTTTTTTCCAGTATGGAAATGAATTTCAAACGTATCTGCTATATCAGTTGACCCTTTCGAAGGGATAACGGTTAGAAAATTTTCATCAGTATCTGTTTCGTCAGTAAGTTCATCAAATGTAGGTGGAATATAAGTTAAACCCACCGGGTCGGTCTAGTGGTGAACGCGTCTTCCAAAATCAGCTGATTTGGAAGTCGAGAGTTCCAGCGTTCAAGTCCTAATAAAGCCAGTTATTTTTACACGGATTTGAATACTAGATCGTGGATACCGGTGTTCTTTGGTGGTTGGGTTTCAATTAACCACACATCTCAGGAACGGTCGAACTGAAAATGTACAAGACTACACTTCATTTATACTCGTACATATCATCCTCTGAAGTATTATCTGAACGGTAGTTACCGGATACCGGAGGCTAAACAGGAAAAAGATAAAGAAAGGTAGAATATAAGTTACCCACCAGGATGGTCTAGGGTGTACGCGTCTACCCAAATCAGCTGATCTGGGAAGCTGATTCACGGGTTTGTGAATTTATTATTTGTAATGTAAAAATAACATGTCGCACGCCTAGCGTGTGATTCATCATTCCATAATTTAAAGGTGGGTCATTGTACCATTATTTTTAAAAACCATTATTCTTTATCAGTTTTCAAAATAAATATTTTTTTTGAATTGATGAATTAAATCAACCCTTAAATAAGCAAACAGTATATAAATATTTTTTAAACAAAGCTATCGCGAACATTATCTACCTTATACAGAAGGGGGTGCACGATTTCGTAAAGTGCAATAAGTTGATATGCGTATAAACTCGTTAATTAAAAATAAATAAAAAATTACAATGAAATTGTAAACCGTACGGTAAGAGTCTCGTAGATGACATTTCTTCCGCTCAAAATACAAAAATTTCTGTAATATAAATAAATCTGTTTTTAACAAAAGGTATACTGATATCATAAGAGGTAAGACACTACATTTCTATAATCAAAATCTATTATAATTTTTTTTATTTTGTTTAAAAAAATACTTGTTAAATTTATGTAATATACAATAATAGATAATAAAAAATGTTTAAGCGTTCCATATAATAAGCAAAAAATAGAAAAATTTGTAACAAAATTCTTACCGGCCCGATTTCATTTATATGTAATACATATCACATTTACAGAAATAATACAATTCTTATGATTATTTGTTGTTTAATAAATGAAATCGAGACGGTAAGAGTTTTGTTACAAATTTTTCTATTTTTTGCATAGAATGCTTAAACATTGTTTATTATCTATTATTGTATATCTATTGTCTATTACATATATTTAACATGTATTTTTTGTTAATTCTAAATTAATAACAGATTTTGATAACAGAAATGTAATGTCTTAACTTTTTTGATATCAGTATCGTTTTATTAAAAACAGTTTTATTTATATTACAGAGATTTTTGTTTTTTGAGCGGAAGAAATATCTGCGAGACTTGTACCGTACGGTTTACAATTTCATTGTAATTTTTTGCATATCACTCCGTTTTGTTACATAATTTTTTTATTATTTTTATGAATTAATGATTATTATCGTATGGATTTATTATTAAAATTTATTGCCTTAGAACAAACAAATTGAATTTCACGACCAATTTTTTTTTTTTTTTTTTTTTTTTGATAGTCGTATCATTCACTTGATACCATATTTCTCTTTTTATAATAAAACTAGTATAATGACCTTCAGGAATCGAAGATCCCTGATGTAATATTGCACTTTGTAAGTGTAACTCTCGATTTTTATCGTTAAATTCGATTTTACCAATCTATTTTATTTCTGTTTTATTTATTCATTTTTTAATAAAACTAGTATAATTTTATGTAAACTAATAGTTTTATTTTTTATTTTAAAAAAGTGATGGAAATTAAAAAAAAATGTTTCATCTTATCGCCGAATGGCTTCGACGGCACTTACTAACCTTATGGTGGCCCTGAACAGGGCTGTTTTTTGTGTTAGCTCTGAGAAGAGCGGTTTGGTCCGGAAGCTGGTCTCCGGTGAAGTCGGGGAGTTGCGGCTCGTCCATCGAAGTCCGACCGGGTCTTCCCTCAGCGGCAGTCGGTTCCCCGCTACAGCGTGGCCCACAGAGCCCCGCAATGTAGGGTCGGCGTCGGTCGTCCTTCGCCGGCTCGGCCGAGGCGGTTCTCCCTGAACGATCCCACGCCGGGTCGGCTCCTGCAGCTGAGTCCGCCGGCCGTCGAGCCGGAGCTGGAGCGGGAAGGTAGCGTCTGCATCCGGCGACTTCCTCGGCGGGCCGGCCAGACCTGCTGCTCCGGCGGGGATGTTGGCATTCGGCGGGAGGTCCCACGTTGAGGCGGCCAGGGAACTTCTTCTGTCTTCTTCCATCTTCTTCTTCTTCTTCTTATTCTTCTCCAGATGGTGGTCGACGATGAATTGCAAATTCACTCGTGCACGCTCTTTTATTGGAGCCTGAGAGTGGCGGGGCTGCAGCGCCGTTAAGGTGGAAGAACTGCACGGTTAGAGTGATGCTTGTATCCGCGCGTCCGTATACTGTGCGCCTCGCTCGCATCGTTGCTACCGTTATCGTCCGCCGATATTAAATTAGGCAAAATATGCGGTAACAATCTTCAGTACTTTCATTTACATAACAACATTTACTATTAAAACAAGTTTAGTATATTTTCTTTTAAATGTTATTATTTCAACGACATTATCGAGTTTGTATACAATACCTAGTACCATACAGAATTGCTCTCTAGCGGTGCGATTCGTAAAGTCACCGTAAAAAAATTAATAAAATAACATATCGAATCCAACGGTTCATCAAATGGAAAAAAGTTGTCTAACAAAATTCGAGGTATTTTTTGAAAATTTCTTTACTACAAATCTAATTGAACTGAAATATTATGTTTTCATGCTTTTAATTTTTTCCCCATTTTCATTTCACTTTTACGTTAGGTCATGTTTAGAACTGTAAATGAAGTTCGTTGAGTTCGCCGTCTGCGCACTCTTACCGGCGAAGTTATAACGAACTTCGTGTGTTCTTACTATACATCTTTTTTTTGTGTTCAATAATAAGGCAAATTGCACAAAGTGCGAAAAATCTTGTTGAAATTTAATAGAAAAAATATTTATGAAGAGGAACCTCTTCATAAATATTTTTACGCACCATTGGCTGTTAATCGGTTAATGACTAGCGGCAGACTTCTTTGATAACGACATACAAAAGGTAGTGCCTCACGATTTGGCAAACGCTTGTACTTAGAAGGTGATTATATGAACAAATGCTTTAAAAATGTAGATTATGGTGCAAGTGTAGATTGTGGTTATAAAATATATTTTTTGTAAAATAAAAACGTTTTTTACTTTCTGGATGACTCTGTTAATATTAATTAATTAAAAATTCTTCAGCAGAGTAGTATTACTTTTTTTTTTAAAAGAAATCCCCCTTGCCTGTTTCTGTGACGTAATGATAGCGCCTCGGCTTTTCATCTGGAGGTCTCAGGTTCGAAGCTCCGGTCAAGCATGGAATTTTTAATACGCTGCAATATTCCATTTCAATATTCACATGTATAAGCTTTCAAAGTGTTATGAATTATTTGATTTAAAGCAAAAAAAAAACTGATTTTAATTGAAAAAAAAATTGCTGCGATAAATATTCTTAATTATTATTAATAATATCGATTGAAGTTTAATAAAAACCCTTTATCGTAAACTAAATTAAACCAATATTAACCGGTTTAAATCTAGATTATTTGTAATTGTTTTGTTTTGTTGTAGTCTTATTATTTAATTAAGAACAATGTAAATGGAATGTAAAAATGGGTACATTAATTTATCTCTTACACTTCTACATTTCCTAATAAGATACATATAAATAATTTGGAGCGTTAAGAAGTATACAAATCAGATATGATTTCTCTGAATGTAATGATGATGTTCACTATATAGGAAGTACTTGTTATAAAAGTATTATTTGTAGGGCTCAACGTTATCTATATTTCTATCGGTTTGGTATGCTGATGTATAACAATACATTCGGCTCGGTGAAAGAAGACCACAGAAACCGCTTTACTCCTCAGTTAACCTTTACATCTTTTCCTTAGTAAACGTGACTTTGGATTCTTGTTATTTAGGATGAATTTTATATAATTTTTTTTATTATTACGGATATCTAAGGTCAGATCTCTTAACCTACCGGGTTATCCCATTCGTCATCACAAATCAACTGATTTCGAAGTCGAGGGTTCTAAGGTTCAACTCCTAGTAAAAGCATTTACTTTTATACGATTTGAATACTACATCGTGGATACCGGTGTTCTTTAGAAGTTGGGTTTCAATTAACCACACATCTCAGAAATGAGTGTGCAAGACGACACTTCATTTACATTCTACATATCATCCTCTGAATATCTTACCCCGGTTTCGGAGGCTAAACAGAAAAAGAGAGAGAGAAAGAGAGATTTTAATTATGATATGTAACGTATATCAACAATATACTGTCCTTTTTTAAAACTTTTAGATATAAATTAACTAAAAAATTATAATTTAAAAAAAAAATTACGTATGAAATTAATAAGTATGAAGCCAATAATTTAGAATATAATCTATTTTTGTCGTTTGACCTTCCAGATAGAAATTATAAATATTTATTACATATATTGATTGTGACCTTGGCGTTAACAAGTACACTTTATAATGCGATACCTTCTTCATTTATAGTTTTATGGTCAAACAGTTATATTTTTCAAGTTTGAAAAAATTGTATAAAAATTATTTCAAAATAATATATTTAAATTATTTCAATATTATATAAATATTTTCTGCCAGTCAAAATAATTTACTAAAAGATTTCTTTTAAATGATTCTATACTAAAGGTTTAAGTCATAAATTAGTAAAAAGGTTTTTAAAAATATTAAACCTTGTTCTTGTTCTTAAATAACTCTTTTTATCTTTAATAAATAACGAAAAAACTATTAACTCGTCCGATCGATATTATTCATTCATTGAACTTTACCATTAGGGCAGGTCGTGTTACGGCTGTTGCTCTCCACCTTGTTCTATCCTTCGCTAACCTATTTGTTTCAGCATATTTTCCCTTTTCCATAATCCTATCCATCATTTGAAATCTCTTCCTTTCCTTTCATTTACTAAGTCTTCTAACATATCCACTAATAAACACCCTACTCTCCTGTCAATGTCCTACTCGGTTCCTTTTTTATATTCAATCACATTTACCGTTTTCCTGTTCTTTCCGAGTCTCCTTAATACTTTTTCATATGTTATATGGTCTTGCTATGTGACATTTATCATTCTGCGCCACACCCGCATCTCAATTGCCTCGAATTAGTTTTCTTTCTGGCTTCAGCTCCATAGAGCATCACACTCCAAATAAAACATTTCATTAATCTCTTCCTTAAAGCTAAGTTTAAATTTCCACACAGCAGTTTTCCCTTTTTATTAAATACCTGCTTACTTCACGATATTCTGGTTTTGATTTTTACTGAACAAGTAACGTCATCAGTTTATATAGCTCTCTAAGAACTGAAATCTCTTCACCTGCTTAAAAAAATTCACTTCCTATCTTAATCTTAATTCTTTCCTTTTTCATCTAATACCGTACATTTTATCTTCTTTTTGTTGATCTTCCTACTCTGGCTTTCGCAAGTTTCATTTAAGTCATCGAGCATTTTATTTAGTTTATTTGGGCTCTCCGTTAGTACCGTCATGATATTAGCCAAATCTTTTTATGTTCTTCACATTTCTTTGTATTTTTTCGTTTTCTGTCGGTAACATTATTGTATCCTGTAAATTCTCCGGTCACTTTCCTTCTTCAAATATTCCACTGCATAGTTCTAGTAATAACAATTCTTCTGTTTTTCCTAGTGCTTTGAACAGTTCAGTTGGTATTTCATCGCATTCCTCGGCTATTTCTTTTCTTAACATTTTAATTGCCTTATTTTTTTTTCCACTTTTTAACATACCCTTTTGGATCTTCGTGAAGTTCGTACGCTTTTTTCACTTCCATATCTATTTCTCTTGATTTTCTCGTAACGCTTATAAATCTGTAATGTATTCTTCCCACCCTCCTTTTTATTTCCTTCTTCTCATTAAGTATTTTCTTATTCTTTGCCTTTATCTGGTACATTTTCTTCCTTTTTTTTTTCTTTAAAAACCGTTTTTAAAACTTCATTATACATTAGTTCATATCTCCCTTCTTTTTCAAAATTTTCTATCACTGTTCATTTTTCCTCGAACCGCTTTTCTTAGTTTCCCTTCTTAGTTCGTTATTCATTTTTCTATATTTCCTTTTACCTTCTTTTGTTTCTACATATTTTCACTTCTTTCATTCATCTGGTCTAACATTTCTGTTATAACAATCTCTTTTCTTATTCTGTTCCTGTTTTTAAACTCTATCGTCTCTTTTACTGTTTTCTTAACTTTTCTTAATTTTCATCCACTTATCATCTGCATTACTTGCTTTATCTCCCATTCTTATTTTTTCCATTTTCTGTTAGTTTCCTGTTTCTTTCCTTAGCTTTCCAAATTACAGTAATCTCTTTTAACTGCCACTCCCAATTTTTTTAAGCCTAATGTTCACTTCTACCACAACTAGATTGTGATATGAATTTATATCTGCACCTGGATAAATCTAAGCATTCTTTAAACGATATCTAAATCTTAATTGTATCATAGTATAATCAATATTAATATCGTTCTCTGTTCATTTGTGATAAACAAAATAGATCTTATATCTTTAATCTATATCTTATATCTTTTATCTTAGATCTTATATCTTTCTCTGTGTATTTGTGATATACTTTTTGTGATAAGTATATCTTTCTTTTATAATTTTTAAACCGGATGTTTCCCAAAACTAATTCCTTCTCACTTTAGAGACCAGAAATCTTTCTTAACAGCTGCATACTGATTCTGGTCATTTGTATACAGGCTGAAAATTATTGGAACCATTTCATTTGATTGTTAAGAACAGGTGGTTGCAAAAAGGTTTGAATCATATAGGTCAGCAGTTCTGTCATATTATCCAATAATCCTTTGTGATGTATTACCGCACCAGATTTTGCATTTAAGCGGGCATTATTCTCTCTGATGAATAATCCTTGGATTTGCAGTTTACCATATTTTTAAAAATTTTGTTTGTTAACAAAGCCATTCAGATGAAAGTAGCCTACATCGCTCATTATCAAATTTGGCATGAAGTATTTATTTATTCGTATCAATTCTTGAAATTATACGGCATAATTTAGACATTGTTCAAGGTCCTTCGACTAGTCAATTCTTGGATTCCTGTACTAGTTGAATTTTGTATGGGCTAAAATCCTTCACCAATATTCCCTGTGATCAGAGTAATATTTAGCTGAAGAGGACATCTCCGAGTTGATGTTTTTGAGCTCTCTCCTCAACACTTCCTCGTACCCGTTGAATATTCTCTTCACTTCGGGTTGTACGTGGTCTTCTGAATTTTGGCATATCCCATATTGAACCCTGCTTGTCGAAAACGTTCCACCAAATGTCTAATCATTTAAGCGTAGGATGGATTTCTTATATTGAAATTGCGGGAGTAAATGAGTCTGAATTATTGAATGTTTATTTTCAAAATAATAGTACGTTTTCCATTTGCTGAGCAATTGTGTATTTTTCCACTATTGATTTTCTAGATTTCCTTTATAATAAAGAAAATTTAGAAAATCAATTAAAAAACTTATATAAATTTTTCAAATCGTTTGGTATCTTTTGTACCATTCTGTAGTTTTATTTTTAGTTATTTTAAATTAAAACATTATTTTAAATTAGTCTAAAATTTATAGTAATACGAGCATTTATGGTATATTTTAAATTATAAATATTTGTACGTTATTTGAGATGATACAAAAACGTGTTTTATCCAACATTGTTAAATATAACAATGGAATGTTTATTACTGTTTACCTTTGATACGTGATTATTATTTAGAATTCTTACTAATGAACATAAAAATTTATTTTTTACGATAAAAATAATTGTTAAAAGAATTTCAAAAATTTAATTTAATATTAAATTTTGCAAAAGTAGTTATCTAATTATTAAAATTATGACCCATTAATAGATTGAAGAAAAGAAATTTATGGATTATAAAAATATTTATTAAGGTTAATAAAAAAAAAAAAAAGTTGGCAAAGAATATCATTAATTTCCTGCCTATTAATAATACAAATTGGAAGAATTAAAAAAACAAAAAATATATTTTTTTAGAGATAGGGAATAAATTTTAAGAAACATCATTTATTCTAAAAATATTCATATATAGGTTAAGCTTAACAAATCTGCTTAATGAAGGTTTTCTCTTAATCTAACACCACGCTTTCAATAAAGGCAAAAAAAATTCTCAAAAACATTTTCTGGGATATATCATTTTAAAAAAATTGTACAAATTTCTTGATAACTCTATAAATGAAGTAAAACATTCAAAAAATTATTGAAAAATATTTAAACTAATGAAAAAACTATGAAAAAGGGAAATTTCCGTCAGACTTCAAAAAAAATTGTTATAGTCATGATACCAAAGAAAGCAGGGGCAGATAAATGCGAAGAATACAGAACAATTAGTTTAACTAGTCATGCATCAAAAATCTTAACTAGAATTCTATACAGAAGAATTGAGAGGAGAGTGGAAGAAGTGTTAGGAGAAGACCGATTTGATTTCAGGAAAAGTATAGGGACAAGGGAAGCAATTTTAGGCCTCAGATTAATAGTAGAAGGAAGATTAAAGAAAAACAAACCGACATACTTGGCGTTTATAGACCTAGAAAAGGCATTCGATAACGTACACTGGAATAAAATGTTCAGCATTTTAAAAAAGTTAGGGTTCAAATACAGAGATAGACGAACAATTGCTAACATGTACTGACCCTGATGGGTCAATCCTGAGGTATAAAGCTAAAAGCAGTGCGATACACATATTTACGCACATACATACATATACATCTTTTAGGTAGATTTCATGAGAAAGCTACCTATTGTAATGGGTACCATGTCTTCCGGAAAATTTTGACATATCTTCGCGTTTCACATTCCCTAGACCCCAAAACCACCATCAGCTCAAAATTATATATATATATATTTATATAATTCACTTTCTTCTTGTGAACACGATAACTGCCGTAATTTTGCTTAAATCACTTTAAAATTGTTCCTTAAAAATAAATCGTCCCAAAATCTCGGTCGAGTTCGTTGACGACCAAAATCGGACCACGAGGGTGGAAATGGAGGGGGCTTTTAAATACTTTTTTTGTACAGAACTCCTAAGAACATTATGAAACGCCCTGTAAAATAATTATATATACCAACGGGCCATGCTTAATAAAAATTCACACACATGCACACAAATGTATATATATATATATATATATATATATACATTTGTGTGTATGTATATATATATATATATATATATATATATATATATACATATATATGTATATATGTTATATAGATCATAAAATACGTCTTTCTTACTGTTCTATTAATGTATATGAAATATATAACTTACCAAACTGTAAAAACACAAATATAAATTAATTCGGAATCTGTTTATAATTTAGAAATAAAAATTAATGAGGTGGTAAATTTAACATACTCACTGAGTGTGAAAATATAAAATGTATTAGTTTTTTTAATCCGGCATCAAAGAAATTTAAAAATATATACATTAGTTTTTATTATTAAATTAAATAGAAAAATATGTCGTGCTATCGAATAAAAAAACCATGCTGTTAATTTTTTTTTTGTAATTTGTAAATTTATTTTTATTTTCAACTAAGTTTTATCTTCCATTCAAATTCTGATATATTTTTACTTTTCCGGTCAATATAGTTTGAATATTAAAGGGTAAAGTACGGCGATCTTTTCAAAAATGAGGTACCGGATGTTTTGCTAAATTTCAGGATCTAACTCGTTAATCTAAAAGAAAAAAGCATATATGTATGTATGTGTGTCGCACTGCTTTTGATTTTATATTTCACGTTTGAACGAACCGATTTTCTTCAAATTTGACTCAAATATTTCTATACACGAAGCATTGATCGACGAATTAATGATTTTTCAAAATTGATTAAGGGAGCGAGGGGATATCGCGAAGAAAAAATTTGATTTTGTTGGAAAATACTTTAGATAAAATTTTATGAAAGCAAATTTTGTTTTAAAAATCCAACCCTATCTCATATAATTTAAATATATGTTTTTTGATTTTTTTCTCTATCCCTCTTTGGTTTAACAATTTTTAAAATATACTTCGCTGTTTTATACATCGTATATATGAGTATCAAAAAATGTCTACAATTTTCCAAGATTGTTTTTTTCCAAAAAAGTTTTTTGTTGTGGAAAATTATATATTTCTTATTTTATCCTCTGTTGAAGTGGTTTTAGATTTAGAGAAAATTTTACTTAAGTGAATTTGTTAACGTTAACTTGTGTACGAATATTTTTAGAAAAAAATATTTCTTTATATTTATCTCCCACTTCTAAAAAGTATATATTCACTTTTTTTGTTTTGTTTCCTAGCTCTTTTATTTTTTATTATTAAAAATTCTTTTTTGTATTTTTCTTCATCGATAAGGGAGCTATTAAAATTAAAGAAACTTCGGCCCGTATATTATATTCTAGAACCGAAATGAGAAGCAATCTTTTTCTTTACTTTCATAAAATTTATATTTAATTTTAAATTAAGTAAAAAACAAAACAACAATTTATTTTTCCTAATGTTTAGGTTTCAGTCTGCTCTTTTTTTTTTTAAGAGGATGAGATTTTGCGTGTGTTTAAATTCCATGCCTGACCGGGATTCGAACCCGGCACTTCCGTATGAAAGGCCGAGACGCTACTATTCGCGTCACGGAGGCCGACCAGTCTGTTCAATTAGTGAATAATAAACAAACCTCCTCCCGCACACGGCTCAGTGAGATGATACTGATATGATATATAAATGAGGTATAGCTTTATTTAGATTCAGATCGACCATTCCTGAGTCGTGTAGTTAATTGAACCCCAACCACCAAAACACATTCGTTGTTTAATACTTAGATCCTAGAAAAAGGAACTAACTTTTACTATGATTAGAACCTCAGAAACTTTGAGTTTAAAAATCAGCTGTTAACCAACTTTTTTTTTTTTGTGTATTTGGGACACCCGAGTACAAAAAAATATTTAAACCGTAGACGTTATTCAATTATTCAATTTTTTTTTTGCTTGATGAATTCAATCATTATAGTAACCTATAAAGAAGCTATGGGGATATGAAAGAAGAATTTCGTAGCGTTTGAAATATGCGGTGACCGGGATTTGAATCCTGAATCCAAAGGACATTTTAATTTTAAAAAATGTTGGATAAACGTTTATAATATTTTAGTAAAATTTACAATTAATTTTTTCTTGTATTAATAAAATTAATTGAAAATTATTAAATTAACAACTTACTTTCTTATCTAAATAAAAATAAGAGGAAAATATAGTTAAAAAGTAAATAAGTGTCTTTAATTACGGTTTTTTAAAAACAGTTTTTTACCTTTAATTGTATTAGTCATAATTAAAAAAAATAAATAAATAAAAAAATAAGTTAAAAATTGATCAGTTAAACCTACATTTTTTCAGAACGAAAATTAGTTAATATTTTTATATTAAAAATAGACGTTAGATAGATCTTCCTTTTTATTTCATAAGCCGATTTAAAGTTCGTGATAGAAACCCTTTTATAGATTTACTCTTAAGCTTTTACCTTCTTTTCATATTTTTCAGTTCAGTAACCTAATCCTACCATTCTCAAAAAATATATCTGTTCTCCCTCTCTCAATCTCTTTCTCTCATGTCTCTGTATCAAAATAAGTGTGTGTGTGTGTGTGTGTGTGTGTGTGTGTGCGCGCGCGCGCGCGCGCGCGAGTCGTATAAGCATTCGAATGAAAAAAAAAAGTACATACTGAGTATATCATAAAGTGAAAGAAAGAAAGATTTCGGGTAGCGAAATCTTTCGCAATCCGTAAACTTGCAAACGAAGCATTTTAGAAAATAAATTTATATGAAGTTTTTTGATTATGTTTAATTTCCTTAAAATTTGGCCCCGTTGGTGACAAATATAATAACGAAGAAGACAAAATAATTAAAGGAATGAATTCTTTAAACAGTGACATTAAATTTTATTTAACAAGGAAATTAATAAATAATTGATATAAATATATATGTGGAAATCTAACCAAAGAAGGCTCTATATAATACATTTCAACTCGTTTTTTTTTTTTTTTTAATTTTGGTTCTTTTCATTATATTTTTTATATTTATTTTTTACTTTTATTTGATTTTGTTTGCTTCATCCATGGAATTAGAAAATAGCAACTTTGAATTAATTGATTTACAGATCAATAAAATACATATGTGAAACTAAAGAATGAAATAAATAACATTAAATAATGGATATGATGCAAACTTAATAAATAAATTATGTTACAAAATAAAAAAAAAAATACATATAAAAGACAAAATAAAATTAACAAATAATAATACTATAGAAGATTACGTTAAAATAGAATATAATGTAAATTGTAATAAATTTAAGACATTTAAATTAAAAACAGCATATACAATCAATAATAAAACAATAAAATACATAAATTATGAGGACCATTCTTTTTTTTTGTCTTCAGTCATTTAACTGGTTCGATGCAGCTCTCCAAGATTCCCTATCTTAGTGCTAGTCGTTTCATTTCAGTATACCCTCTACATCCTACATCCCTAACAATTTGTTTTACATATTCCAAACGTGGCCGGCCTACACAATTTTTGCCTTCTACCTGTCCTTCCAATATTAAAGCGACTATTCCAGGATGCCATAGTATGTGGCCTATAAGTCTGTCTCTTCTTTTAACTATATTTTTCCAAATACTTCTTTCTTCATCTATTTGCCGCAATACCTCTTCATTTGTCACTTTATCCACCCGTATGATTTTTAACATTCTCCTATAGCACCGCATTTCAAAAGCTTCTAATTTTTTCTTCTCAGATACTCTGATCGTCCAAGTTTCACTTCCATATAAAGCGACGCTCCAAACATACACTTTCAAAAATCTTTTCCTGACATTTAAATTAATTTTTGATGTAAATAAATTATATTTCTTACTGAAGGCTCGTTTAGCTTGTGCTATTCGGCATTTTATATCGCTCCTGCTTCGTCCATCTTTAGTAATTCTACTTCCCAAATAACAAAATTCTTCTACCTCCATAATCTTTTCTCCTCCTATTTTCACATTCAGTGGTCCATCGTTGTTATTTCTACTTTGTTTTTTCTTTCGATCTTTGCTTTGTTCTTGTTTATTTTCATGCGATAGTTCTTGCGTAGGACTTCATCTATGCCGTTCATTGTTGCTTCTAAATCCTTTTTATTCTCGGCTAGAATTACTATATCATCAGCAAATCGTAGAATCGTAGCATCTTTATCTTTTCACCTTGTACTGTTACTCCGAATCTAAATTGTTCTTTATCATCATTAACTGCTAGTTCCATGTAAAGATTAAAAAGTAACGGAGACAGGGAACATCCTTGTCGGACTCCCTTTCTTATTACGGCTTCTTTCTTATGTTCTTAAATTGTTACTGTTGCTATTTGGTTCCTGTACATGTTAGCAATTGTTCTTCTATCTCTGTATTTGAACCCGAATTTTTTTTAAAATGCTGAACATTTTATCCCAGTCTACGTTATCGAATGCCTTTTCTAGGTCTATAAACGCCAAGTATGTCAGTTTGTTTTTCTTTAATCTTCCTTCTACTGTTAATCTGAGGCCTAAAATTGCTTCCCTTGTCCCTATACTTTTCCTGAAACCAAATTGGTCTTCTCCTAACACTTCCTCCATTCTCCTCTCAATTCTTTTGTATAGAATTCTAGTTAAGATTTTTGATGCACGACTAGTTAAACTAATTGTTTTGTATTCTTCACATTTATCTGCCCCTGCTTTCTTTGGTATCATTACTATAACACTTTTTTTGAAGTCTGACGGAAATTCCCCTTTTTCATAAATATTACACACCAGTTTGTATAATCTATCGATCGCTTCCTCACCTGCACTGCGTAGTAATTCTACAGGTATTCCGTCTATTGCAGGAGTCTTCCTGCCATTTAAATCTTTTAATGATCTCTTAAATTCAGATCTCAGGTATTGCTTCTCCCATTTCATCCTCCTCAACTTCCTCTTCTTCCTCTACAACACCAATTTCTAATTCATTTCCTTCGTATAATTCTTCAATATATTCCACCCATCTATCGGCTTTACCTTTCGTATTATATATTGGTGTACCATCTTTGTTTAACACATTATTAGATTTTAGGACAATTCTAAAACAATAAAATATGATGACAAATATGATCTGGAAAACCAGGAGTACATAGTCTTAAATGTGAAAATTATGTTATAAAATATTTAGGTATGACAAATCGTTCATTCTCTATTAGAATTAGAGAACACAGCAATTGCATAATTAAAAATAATAAACAACAATCTAACTTTGCTAATCACATTATAGAGAATGGACATAATTACAACTCAAACGAATTTATTGAAATATTGGAATACATTAATAATTTTCATAAAACTACAGAGTGATTTTTTAGTCCTGTTACCCAATTTTAAATGTAATTTAAGAAAGGGAAATTTAAGTGGAATAAAAAAATGTATTTGTTACTTACAAAAGAGATTTAATAAAAAGCTATTACTTACATAATTGTTAAAGAATATGCTCAAAATGTCCACCCCTTGCGGTTATACACGCACGGACTCTTTTCAGCATATTAGCAGAAACCTTTTTAAGAGTCGCGTTGGAAATATTCGCGATTAAGTTTGTAATATTGATTTTAAGTTCATCAATAGTGTGAGGATTGTTTTTGAAGGCCTCGGACTTAATATAGCCCCGCAAAAAGTAGCCAGGAGATGTGAGGTCTGAGGACCTTGGAGGCCATAAGCCCTTGCTTATTATTCGATCATCAAAGAACTCTTGCAGAAAATCCACGGTTTCTCGAGACGTGTGGCATGTAGCGCCGTCTTGCTGAAACCAGTAATACCGTTCTTGAGGTTCCAGGAGGGACACAAATCGGCGCACAATATTCCTGTATACTTCACCGTTTACTGTCTGTTCGAAGTATACGGGTCCGACTATACGATGACGAGATATCGCACACCACACATAGATTTTTTCAGAATGCAAAGATTTGTCTTGTAAAGGGTTAGGATTTTCAACCGCCCAAATTCGACAGTTTTGACTGTTCGCATAACCGACAAGATGGATCTAAGCTTCATCGCTAATGAATACTGTGTTTAAAAATTCGATTCCGTTATCGTTTACGAGAGACCTAAACCGAAGGCAATATTGCAATCGCTAATTTAAATCTGGAGGCTGAAGCTCTTGGAGTAATCGTACGCGACACGGTTACGATTTCAATTTTTTAGCGGCTTTCTGAACACTTGAATATGACAATCCGACTTGCGTGGAAAGTTTTCGTAAACTTTTCCGTGGATAATTGAGCGATCTTGTTTTCAACCACATTTTTTAAACCTTTATAAATTTGAATTAAATACTAAAAATTAAAAAAATATATTTTTACAATATCCGTCTTTCATGTCAAGTCATTTTCTTATTAGTGTTTTGAATGGTAAACATACCTGTCAATTTAGTATTTTAGTATTTCGCACCCTTAATTTAGTAGTATTTTAATTGTATTATTTAATTAAAAACTTCATAAAGTTACTAGTAAGATACCGACTTTTTCTGAATATCAATTTCCCGCTTATACATCTGTTTCTGCTGCAGAATTACAGTTATAAAGTGAAAATATACGGATCGGCCAAAGTTTTTGGGGATCAGGGTTTTTTATTGTAAATTTCAACGATGAAACACCTACCTTCTTACTTAAAACTTATACAAATTTTCGGAAGATATAGAAATTTTCGGCTTTTGATTAATACTTTTGTACTAGCTTAATATAAATTTTTCAAAAATAACGTTATTTTTCAAATAACGGTTGTACTGAAATGAGCTTTGCTAATCTCCGTGGCTTAGTAGGTAGCGTCTCGGAATTTCTTCGGAGGTCCCGGGTTTGAATCCCGGGTAGACATCGCATCTTTTGATACGCTACCAATTTCCACCAGGCGAATTTCCACCGTAGCTGTTTGTGCTGTGTTATAACAAAAAATAGAACTATTCATTAGGATGAAAATTTACTAAAATTTATAAATTAAATTGAAAATAAAATTTAAAAAATATGTATTTAAATATTAAATATTTAAAAAATATGTATTTTAAATATTAAAAAAAACAACTAAGATAGGTAAATTTTCTACAATCATTTATACATTGTCATATAGTAATTTATAAAGCTATTTAATATTCACGATTTTGTAATTATTATTTGTTTGTAATTATAATGATGATAATATTTGCTTTTGATAGGTTTACTGATGGTTAATTTATAGTTTAAAGTTCACTGCCAAGGTTAGCTTGGAGAAATAAATTAATATGTGCTTGTGCATGAGTGAGAGATTAATTTCAAGGTTATATTTTAAATTAATTTTCCTCCCTATAAACAATTCATCCTTTTTAAAATCATTATTGGTTGATATAGATACTCTTCCTTTACCAAACAATTGACTCTTTTCACAGACAATTTCCGTTTTATTAGTATTATTTATTATTATATTTTATTTTTTTCATAACTTCCTAGAAAAAAATTACATGTGATTATGTTACGTTATACTCATTTTATACCTTAATCATTTATAATCTATTTTAAAATGTTTGTAAAAATACTTTATATTCCAAATAGTATGAGATCATTACTTTTTAGTAAAGGAAACTTATCGAGTTTTACAGTTGTAATTTTATTTTAAAATATTTATCTTAGTTTGTATATAATACTACAATTTTTTTGTCTCTTTTTGGTTTTATGAAAGGAAAAAAAGTGATTTTCAACATGTAAATCTTTTATAAAATATCCTCAAAAAATAATTCTAAAAAACCAAGGGGGAATCTACACGTATTCGTAATATATTTGCATCTTTTTTTAGGTTGGTAAAACTGCCTATTTTTACACTTAGTTGATTATTCGTTGATTATGACTAAAAATTCTACGTAGATTTGAAGTTAATAAATCAATTCTTAGTCGGTTTTTTATTCTTATTTAGTAACGTACGAGATTTGTAAATAAAGTAATGAGACTAGTTTTTTGGTAGCCGATGTGGCAACACTGTAAAGTTACTAGTAAACATATATTTATATGAACAGCTGATTTATATTAAATATTAATATTTTTAGTCTATTGTTGCCATGTGAGACGTAAACAAACTTTTCGTGAAACGAGTTTTTGTTTTGCGTTATAAAAATGAGCGATACTAATTATGAGCAATCAAGTTTTGTGTTAAACTCGGTAAGAATATGGAGATGACGCTCTGTGATGAGCCCAAGTATTTAGGTGATATAAAGAAATTTCAGTTTGCCGGGTATCAGTTGCGGACGATCCACGCTCTGGAAGACCGTTAACGTCAAAAAGTGACGACAATGTTGAGCTAATCTAAAACTTTTGGAGTTTTTGTCTACAGTACTGACTGTAAATCAATATTTTTAAGAAATTCTTGAAACTGCGGAAAACAGTTGTTCGCGTGAGACCAGCCATCAAAGATTACTGGATGCTGCATCATGACAATGCACCTTGTCACACTGCACTCTCAATTAATGAGTTTCTGGCAAAGAAAAACATTCCTGCAGTTCCTCAACCACCTTATTCACCTGACTTGAGTCCTTGCAATTTTTTCCTGTTCCCTATTTTAAAATACACACCTCAAACGACACCATTTTGGAACATAAAAAAAAATTTAATCGACTATCTGAAGGATATTCCGGTTTCTGAGTTCCAATACTGTTATGAAGAATGGGAAATAAGTTTGAAGCATTGCGTGGCTTCTCAAAGGAACTATTTCGAAGGTGATAGAGTCCATGTATAATTGGATGGTAAAAAAAAAATTTTTTTTGAACCAGTTTCATTACTTTATTTACAGACCTGGAAGCACCAAATAGGGTTGGCTTATTGAAGTAAATAATTACTACCATAAATAAATTTGGTACGCTTTCGTAATTTTACCCTCAAAAATTTTTATTTTTTATTTTTTTTTAATAACGATATATGACATAATTTTGTTTTGTCTTCAGTCATTTGACTGGTTTGATGCAGCTCTCCAAGATTCCCTATCTAGTGCTAGTCGTTTCATTTCAGTATACCCTCTACATCCTACATCCCTAACAATTTGTTTTACATATTCCAAACGTGGCCTGCCTACACAATTTTTCCTTCTACCTGTCCTTCCAATATTAAAGCGACTATTCCAGGATGCCTTAGTATGTGGCCTATAAGTCTGTTAACTATATTTTTCCAAACGCTTCTTTCTTCGTCTATTTGCCGCAATACCTCTTCATTTGTCACTTTATCCACCCGTCTCATTTTTAACATTCTCCTATACCACCGCATTTCAAAAGATTCTAATCATTTCTTTTCAGATACTCCGATCGTCCAAGTTTCACTTCCATATAAAGCGACACTCCAAACGTATACTTTCAAAAATCTTTTCCTGACGTTTAAATTAATTTTTGATGTAAACAAATTATATTTCTTACTGAAGGCTCGTTTCGCTTGTGCTATTCGGCATTTTATATCGCTCTTGCTTCGTCCATCTTTAGTAATTCTACTTCCCAAATATCAAAATTCTTCTACCTCCGTAATCATTTCTCCTCCTATTTGCACATTCAGTGGCCCATCTTTGTTATTTCTACTACATTTCATTACTTTCGTTTTGTTCTTGTTTATTTTCACGCGGTAGTTCTTGCGTAGGACTTCAACCGTGCCTCTCATTGTTTCTTCTAAATCCTTTTTACTCTCGGCTAGAATTACTATATCATCAGCAAATCGTATAATCTTTATCTCTTCACCTTGTACTGTTACTCCGAATCTAAATTGTTCTTTAACATCATTAACTGGTAGTTCTATGTAAAGATTAAAAAGTAATGGGTATAGGGAACATCCTTGTCGGACTCCCTTTCTTATTACGGCTTCTTTCTTATGTTCTTCAGTTATTACTACCGCTTTTCGGTTCCTGTAAATATTAGCAATTGTTCTTCTATCTTTGTATTTGAACCCTAATTTTTTTTAAATGCTGAACATTTTATTCCAATCTACGTTATCGAATTAAACATTAACAAAATAAATTTTCTTTTAAAATTTTATTCGGAAATAACTTTGTACATTTGACACCTGATTGATTTATAATCAATTTACTTGAATATTTATTCTCATTTTATTAATGCAGAGAAAGCGGTTCATTAATTTGTCGCTTCAAAACTGTCTGTCCTATTCTATTTTATCGCTGTGACGCATTTAAAGCACCTGAGTTACAAGAAAATACTAGTTAGAGTTGTACGTTACGAGTTAACATAATACTTGAGTATTTCTGAAATTATATTAATATTAGTAGGCAGGGAAACTGTATAATAGCTTTTAGTTTATCTCATGTTGAATTTAATCAACGTAAAGTTAATTTTCCATTAACCACATCAATCAATAGTTCCTCATTTAAGTAACCTCGTTCATCATATTACGTAATACATTATAGATAAAATGTTGCTGTATTTTATTAGATACATAAATCTGGGATAGAAAAATATTTTTTAATTTTGTGTTGTATTTTCCGTGTGAAATTATTAAATAATTCTATAAAAGACAATTCTAGTTTTCTCCTTATATCAGGGGTACGTTCGAAAAGTAACTATACACTTATATATACAAGAATGTATGTTGAGGGAATGTATTCCGTGCACTGCGAGTAATACCAGGTGTTTCATAAAGGACCCCTAAGATTAAGAAGGTGGAAGTCACGCATAGGTAAATTATATTTCTCCCTTCATGTCAGTTGGCAATACTGTACTCAAGGTTAGAAAATTTTTATTTTTCCTGTTTAACCTCCAGTAACTACCGTTTAGATAATTCTTCAGAGAATGAATGAGGATGATATGTATGAGTGTAAATGAAGTGTAGTCTTGTACATTCTCAGTTCGACCATTCCTGAGATGTGTGGTTAATTGAAACCCAACCACTAAAGAATACCGGTATCCACGATCTAGTATTCAAATCCGTGTAAAAATAACTGGCTTTACTAGGACTTGAACGCTGGAACTCTCGTCTTTCTAGGTTAGCAAATTGTAACGGTTGAAATATCCTTCTTAAGCATTAGAAATACAAGTATACCGGTATAAGTTCGTCTCTATTGTGTTAACTGTGTCGTTTTCCAAGGAAGAACGTGTATTTATTACGCGTATAAATCTTACGAACATGTGACCGACGGGTTTGGATAAAATTCTACGGTACTTCAGTTTCTAATAAGTCGACAATATCGCGTTTGAATAATAAATTTCGTAAGATCGGGAGTGTATATGATCGGAAAATCACAGGTCGATTGTCTGTGTTAACAGCAGAAGTTCTGAAGGACGTGCAAGAAAGTTTGAAGTGCTCGCCCAGAAAGTTATCTTCCCAGTCTGAGCTTTCTCTACTTGCAGCTTTCAGGGCTACTGAAAAATTACAATCGCATCGGTGTCGTTCAAAAATTGAAAGAAGTAGACCAGTATTGTCGTCGGTTTCGTTCTTTTCTTGATAACAACGGTATTGAAATTTTGAATCGTATTTATTTCAGCGACGTGGCACCGTTTCACTCGGATGGCTGCATTAACACCGAAAACTGCCGAATATGGAGCACTGAAAAACCTCATGCGTTTCAAGAATGATCATTACACATTCGTAAAATTGGTGTTTGATGTGAGATCTCCCGACGTCGTGTAATAGGACCTTTATTTTTTTACAAATCTGTAGACGGTGTAGTTTACCGCAATTTAATAGAACAGTTTATTGTCAGATTTGATTTACACGAACGAGAATGCTGGTTCCAGAAGGATAACGCAACGCGTCATACCGCAAATGAAACGCTGGATATGTTACGGTAATGCTTTGGCCGTCATTTGATATCAGAATGGTTGTGGCCTGCCAGATCTTATAGCAGTTTTCCTTTGGAAGTATTTAAAAGTGTAGTTTTTAAAAAGAATCCTCATACCGTTGACGAATTGAAGGCTAACATTGAAAGTAGGATTTCATACATTACGAAAAGTGGCTGCATATGTTATAAAACGTGTTCAAACCTGCATCGGGATCACAGGAAATAATTTTGAACATCTATTGTAAAGTTATTAAAAGCAGTTTAAATATTGTTGTTAACATTAATATTTTTGTAATAAAATCACATCATCAAACGGAAGGATTGCGTCCTTTTTGAAACACTCGTTACTTTTTGCAAAGGTTGGTAATCGTGTATATTTTATACAGTTTACTTACGCGAGCCATTCAAGCTGGTGACCTTGAAATGAAAAATTGTGTTTCGCTTTTTTTGTTTATTACATGTTCGTTGACTTTGAACGATTGAAACCTTATCTTTCCAGATGCGATAAGAATGGTGTTAACTTTAGAACAGCAAACATTTTCCGTTAAATGCTTCTTCCGGACGTAGTGAGACATTAAAAGGTCAATTTTCCGTTAGATTTCCTGATTTACCGGTTCCTAATCGATGTATTGTAAGAGCTCTAATCGAGAAATTAGAAAGGATTATGAACGAAGAGGATAACCTTCATTAATCGATGAAGAAAAACTGCAATACATATCAGCTGCTATGCGAAGTACACCGCGAGAAATTCGGCCCGACAAGAAAACATCGGTGTTGCAACCGCACACAAGGCAGTTTGTAAAAAGTTCAATCTAATCCCATATAAATAGAAAGCGATTTAAACCTAACAGATTATGGAAAGTGAACCCACCGGGTTAGTCTAGTGGTGAACGCGTCTTCGCAAATCAGCTGATTTGGAATTCGAGAATTTCAGCGTTCAAATCCTAGTAAAAGCAATTACTTTTATACGGATTTGAATGCTAGATCGTGGATACTGGTGTTCTGTGGTGGTTGGGTCTCAATTAACCACACATCTCATAACTGATCGAATCGAGATTGTACAAGAATAAACTTCATTTACACTCATACACATCATCCTCTGAAGTAATACCTGACGGTGATTCCCGGAAGCTAAACAGGAAAAAAAAAGATTATGGAAAGTGAATTCAATACTGGAAATGGTTTCTATCGGATAATTCTGATCGTATTTTGCATTATGTTTTCTAAACCGATGAGAGTTGGATATGTGTACGCACAGAATTTACGTTTGTAGTTTTTTTTTTTTAAAGTGGTGGGTAATCCCATTTACGAACGCCGAAGCAATGTCGGGCTCGCTAACAGGTACCGCAGGATGATATTAATATGCGTATGTAAACCTGCGCACTACCGACTAAACCCCCACCCTTGGCTACCACCCTTCCTGGAACCGCTACCGAAACATTCCTTCTGGAAGGGGGATTACACATCCACTCACACACTCGTACGTCAAAGTGCAATCGCATCATAATAGGAAAACCAATAGAAACACATCAGTTACAGCAAACAAGATAGATCACCATACATCAAGATACAGAAAACATATTATGAAACTACGTAAAAATAAAAAAGTTACACAATATATACATATACAAGAGAAGAAAAACTCCAAGATAACCAGTCTCACAACAATATAAACATTGAAAAATAAAAAAAAATAAAAAATAGCAAGAACATAATAAAAACGCTTGAAAAGAGACAATCATTAGTATTACATGATCAGTGCAACAACATGACACTAAAAATGCATACATCGGACAGAAGAAAAAACAATAAAAAAAAAAATGCAGCCGACCAGCAAAACCTCACAGAATGCAGAAGATACAAAATACTACATATTACAATAAGGCCCCAAGAAAAAAAAAACAAAACATAATATCAGTACAGCGAACTTGCATCATAAACTAACCAGGGACATATGCATACCCCTTATACTTACTACCTGCGAACGCCATAAGATACAGGAGCGGAGTGTCCGCGGCCTCTTCACGTCAAGGCGACCCCCACATGTACGGGGGACCCCCTAATCGCTCACTCGCGAACCAGTCCGCCCCCGCACCGACGCCGACGATTGTTTCGTGACTCCCTCCCGTGCTTGGAGGTGTCTCGTCATGATTTTTACATAGGCAGTGATCGCCTTCCAGTTTTCTATCATTATCTCCATCAGCTCCTCAGGCTGGAACATCACTTCCCTGCTTAGTATGTCAAGTAGCTAGGTCCTAGGTCCTTCGTATCTCGGACAGTGTAAAAACACGTGGTATGGCGTTTCCTCCTCCTCGCATACCGGGCAGTTCTGTTCATCGTCGAGGCCGTACTTATAAAGGTATACTCTGTATCCCCCGTGGCCCGTTATAAATCGGGTAAGGTAGTAATCCAGCGAGCCATGAGCTCTCCCTCGTCAGCGCCTTACATCTATTACCAGGCGGTGTGTCCATCTGCCTTTTGTGCGCCCGTCCCACCGTTCTTGCCACTTGTTCTCCATCTCTTCCGTCAGTGTACCTATCCATCTTGTGAGCCCCAAGGTCACATAATTTTATCCGTATTTCGATTACCAGATCTATCGGAAGGAACGTTTATGATCTGCCGATAATTCACGTATCGTACATAAAATTTCTCTACATTACGAGAAGATGTAATATAATTTTCTTTGTAAAAACAATACATTCAGTTCGTATTATTTGGAAATCATTCACCGAAGCTGACCGAGGATGAGATTAATAATACTTGGATTTCTCCGCGACATCGTACAAGAAATTTTTAGAAATCGCATCATTTTTAAACCCTTGTCGTCACCTCGTTCTCCGGACTAAGTCCACCAGATTTTTACTGTTGAATTAAGCAAAAAGTAATTTTCATCCAGGATACTCCCACAGCCTCTAGCAATTTCAAACTGCTATTCGTGATTTCACCACATACACACGTACAACTTATTACAGTTTTCGAAAATAGAAAGAAAGACTTGCTGATACGTCTGGTAATTCATGGAGACCGCTTCCAATAACTACTGTATGATAAATCTATTATATTAAGCATTGTTATAAACCCACCGGGTTGGTCTAGTGGTGAACGCATCTTCCCAAATCAGCTGATTTGGAAGTCGAGAGTTCCAGCGTTCAAGTCCTAGTAAAGCCAGTTATTTTTACACGAATTTGAATACTTGATCGTGGATACAGGTGTTCTTTGGTGGTGGTTGGGTTTCAATTAACCACACATCTCAGGAACGGTCGAACCGAGAATGTACAAGAGTACATTTCATTTACTCATACATATCATCCTCATTCATCCTCTGAAGTATTATCTGAACGGTAGTTACCGGAGGTTAAACAGGAAAAAGAAAGAAGCATTGTTCTGATCTGTAAAACTACTTTTCAAACGCTTTGTACACATATACAGAATTACCCAGGAGGTATATTGCCCAAACTTAAAGGTTGTCAAAATAAAAAAAATATGATCGTGCGGAAAAATGTACCATTTTGTTTAATTTTTCCTGTGTTTGCCATTTAATGTATTTTTTTTTAAATAAAAGTTTATCTTAAGAATATTTTAATGAAGTTTGGCTCATATGTACCTGACAACTTCTGCAGGTTAAATAAATTTCAAAATTTCATAAATGTGAAAGTGAATAAAAAATATAAATATAACAGACTCTTTCTATTTTTATTATTAAAAAAATTTGTTTGTACTATTCTTATCTAAACGGTAGTTACCGGACGCTAAACAAGAAAAGAAAGGGTTGAATGTTGTCACATTTTTATTTTAGCTGGTGTTAACGCGGAGCGGAACAATAGTGGTGCACTGGGCGGCTGCGCACAGCGCATGAATGATTCATTCGTTGAAAAAATTATAGTTCTTGATACGACCAATTTATCTAAAATTATATTTGTGTTTTAAAAAATGAAAAAATTGGGATTAGAGCTCAAGAAACAACTAAAAATTTTCAAGATTTTGAAGCTTTTTGTCGGTTAAGATTTTTGATGTTGTTAGCACGGTAAAATTATGAACGTTATTTAATTACAATTGCGAAAAACTGTTAATAAAATCATGTATTATGAAACATAAACCATGTAACATTTTTGCCGCCGCTTTTTCCTAGTTTAAACTATTTCCTATTGGTGTTCCGTAAAAATAATTGAAATAAAAATTTATAAATAATTCATAAAATATTGAAAAAATAAAAGGAAAAGAAAAGAAATTTTCATTGTCACAAGGAATACTACACCTATTTCGTTAATTATAGGAATTAACGAAGTACATTTCTTAGTATTTAAAAAAATAATAATTTCCACCGAAGAAATAAAAAAAGCAGGCAATATATATTATTTACCCCCTCTTCTTCTCGCTACCAAGAAAAAACCGGATTAAAATGTATTATGTAAAAATTAATGTTCGTGTTTATAATAATAACGTATGTAACTAGATGTACGTAATTCACTTTTTAAAACAAACGTAAAAAAAAATGATAGTAATAAAAAAAAAAAACGTATAATTTACATTAAAGAGTTATATAATTTAGTTTTTGTCATACAAATGATTCAACAGCAAACACACATACACAGTAAGCAATACTGCTAATATATTTTGTATAAATGTACGTCAAGTTTTTCATAAAATGTATAATTTATTAAAAACACGCTTTTACATATATATATATAAGCTATCATTTATTATAAAACTTCGGGGATTATTTAATTATTTAATTTAGGATTAAAAAAACGCATTACACTGTTACTGTTATTAAATTTAAATTGACCTTGGATGTCACGCGATTATTCCAAAGTAAGATTAATATAATTTAGTCGTACTTAGTTGTTCACAGTCTATCCTTTTGTAAATAGATAAGCAAACCCTTTTTTTTTTCATTTTACTTGATAAACCTATTCCACAAATTGTTTATTTGGGTTTTGTCCTTCAAAAACTGATTACATACTTAATTATAATACTGTTGAATAAATATACCAAATAATTTCTCAAATAACAATATAATTTTAAATGCTTATCGTAGATAACAATAATGTCTTTTCTTTACTGCTTTAGAAAAAAACTGATGTGGACACCATATGACTTCCTTGTACGACTATTAAATTACATATTCACATTTTTTTTTTTTTTTTTTTTTTTTAATGAAAAGTACATAAAATTTTATTTCATTAATAACTTATTGAATTTTTAGAAAGATTATAAATATAAAGAAGAAGAAAATATTAAAACCAAAGAAAGAATAAAAAGGAAGAAAATGTTTTAAACAAGGGAAGAATAAAAAGATTAAGCGAAGACGATAAATACAGGATTATCATAAAAGAATGGTGCGATTTTGTACATGGTTTAAATTAAAACAGAATTACTTACAGTTTATATTTTTTATTTTTCAAATTTGTCGTCTCAAATATTTTTTTACATAATTAATAAATTTCAATATGTGCGCCCTTAGTCGCTCGACAAATATCCAAACGATACTCGACTTCTCTCCAAACATTAGTTAACATTTCTTCGTTAACGGTTGTCATCGCTTTATTAATCCTGTTTTTTAAGCGTTTTAAGTCGCGAATTTTTTGTGTATAAACAACGATTTTGATGTCCACAAGAAAAAATCGCAAGGTGTCAGGTCTGGGACTCCTTGGAGGCCAAAGTACGGGTCCTTGCCGGCCTATCCATCGATCTCCAAATTTTTCGTTCAAAGCGTCCGTGATCGATGCATTGAAGTGCGGGGGAGCACCGGCCTGTTTGAAAATGAAGTCGATGAATGTTTTCGAGTTCATCCGGCTGAGGAAAGCAATAATCGGTTAACATGTCAAGATACGCGACTCCATTAATTGTTTTTTCAGAAAAGAAGAAATGCCCTATTACACGGTTTTTCATCGCACCACACCAAACATTAACTCTAGGCGAATAGCGTTGTTTCTCGATAATCGCGTATGGGTTTTCAGAGCCCCGTATTCGTGAATTGTGTCTGTTAACGCATCCATTCATATGGAATGTAGCTTCGCCTGTAAATATTATACCGTCTAAAAACGATTCGTTTTCACTTATTCTGTCCGACATTTCAACAGCGAAATTGTAACGTTTTACACCATCATCGGGTTTCAATTCCTGCAGTATCTGGATTTTATAACCGTGTAATTTACGTTTTTTATGTGAACTGTTGATTTTGGAATACCTAATCATAAACTTAGGGATAAACAACTGGTAGTGACTTTTATTGATTTCAAGAAAGCATATGATTGTGTACATCGAGAATCCCTGCTAAAAATTCTGAGAAATTTAGGGCTTCACCCAAAACTAGTCAAAATTATCGGACTACCACTAACGGATACCAAATCCAAGGTTAAATTCAGGGGAGAAATATCTGATCCATTCGACATCAAAACAGGACTGAAACAAGGAGATGGACTGCCACCGCTTTTATTCAACTGTGGCCTTGAATTTATAATACGGGATTAGAAAAAATTAAATAAAGACAACGTTAAAATAGGAAAAGATATCTCAGTAAATCGCCTAGGCTTTGCGGACGATTTAGCCCTACTATCCCAAAATATAGCAGAGGCCAGATACCAACTGTCAACACTGGAAGAGATTGCAGGAAAAATCGGTCTAAAAATTTCATACGAAAAAACCAAAATTATGGTGAGAGACCCGCTATGCATAAAGTAAAAATAAACAATAATGACATACAACTAGTAGAAAACTTTAAATATTTGGGGGAAAACATCACGCACAACCTCCAAGAAAATCCAAACTGGAATGAAAGAATAAATAAACTCATCAAAACCGCAATAAAAACACAAAACATCTATAACAAAAAATGCACGTCCATAAACACAAAACTAAGACATTATAACTCGGTTATCCGACCGGAAATACTTTACGGATGCGAAACCATATTTGGACCGTACCAGACAATGTTTACCGACAAACTGGAAAAGATTGAAAGACAGATACTACGACGATGCGTCGGGAAAAACATTAAAAAAGACGGGATTTGGAGAATTATTCCAAACGAAGAGATTTACAAAACTATCATCCCGATAACTAATAAATTTAGAAAAAGAGAATTTCCTTTCTAGGACGTATTTTCAGAGCGGAAGAGACCAGACTTATCAGACGGATAATCGAACTTTTCTGGAACAAGAAAAGCAGACCGAACCGGTTATACGAAGTATAGAAAGACGTGGAGGAATTAGACGTAACCCGTGAAAACCTAAAAACGAAAACCGGAAACTATGAGAAATTAAAAAATAAAGAAACAAGATTCCTATCAAAACCCAAGAAAACAATAAGCCGGGTGTACTCTGTACAAGAAAGGGCAAGAAGATCTGAAACCCTTAGAAATTACTGGCAAAAAAGAAAAGCTGAAAAACAACAAATCAGCAAGAAAAGAAAGAACTTGCCAAAAAAAAAAAAAAAATTAACTAAAGTGATCCATTATGGTCTTAAAAATAATAAAAATAAAAAAACTACTTTTAACAAAACGATATTGATATCAAAAAAGACATTACATTTCTATTATCAAAATCTGTTATTAATTTAGAATTTTCTTTAAACAAAATATATGTTAAATATATACAATATACAATAATAGATAATAAACAATGTTTAAGCGTTCCACACAATAAGCAAAAGATAGAAAAATTTGTAACAAAATACTTACCGGCCCGATTTCATTTATATGTAATACATATCACATTTACAGAAATAATACTATTCTTATGATTATTCGTTGTTTAATAAATGAATAACAATTTACATATTATGAGACAAAATTAAAAATATAATTTTTTTTTAATACAAAATTGACGTTTAGATTTTATTAAGGATAAAAAAATAATTTTAATGTATTATATAGATCGAAAAACAATTTAATATTTCATTTATTTTCAGCGTACGTGCATTGTATTTGCTATTCCTTATTTTAAATTGAAAGTAGATTTAAAGAGACGCTATGTCAAATACCAACATGCTTCAATCATTCTTTGTTTTCACTACCTATCTCACATATTCTACGTTTTATTTATATATATACGTCTTCCATGACGTAGTTATATTTTATGACATCACTGTAATTTATTATTTTTATATTAACTTCGGTCCTATTTCAGTAAAACTATTTTAGACTACCTATAAAATCAAGGTCAAATGTTAATTTTATTAAAATAATAAATAAATAATCATTTCCTTTTAAAATTTAAAAAACAGAATTAAAATAATTTAAATTTTAAACATTTTTTTTCTTACGCAAATTACTATTATAATATGGTTTTTATAACCATTTGGTGCTGGAAAAGTATTGAAAGACTTTCCCGGATATTAATAATAAAAATGAATAAAGTTACAGCCAAAACAGGACCCTGAACTTCAAGTACTGATTTAAGGACATCAAAATGAGCAAAAAAAGGTTATATCGACATAAGTAAAGGGTGTCCCATATAAAACGCAACCCAACCTCATATTGGTAGTTATTGAAATAATAAAAAGGCATGTGTAAATGTAAATGTAATTTTTATTATTACCATCCATTACCTTACATTTAGAGTAAATGTTGGAAGTGGCCGCCATCTTCTTGAATACTAGCTTCAATTCTTTTTACAGCGTTTCTTGCAACTTTTTTCAAAGTTTGTGGCCGGATATTTAATACAGCTTGTTCAATATTGATTTTCAATCGTTCAAGTGTTCATGGTTTGTCGCTGTAGGCTTTTTCTTTGAGGTAACCCCGTAGAAAAAAATCCGCCGCAGTCAAATCTGGAGATCTTGGTGGCCACAAGCCTCGACCGATAACACGATTACCAAAGAATTCCTCAACGATATCAGATGTTGAACCTGCGTAATGCGATGTCGCACCGTCATGTTGTAGCCGGCAGTATCTGTCTTCCTCTTGCAAGAGTGCGATGAACCGAAATAAAATATCCTAATATCGTTGTGCTTTAATGGTGTACTCGAAAAAAATAGGACCGATTATTTTCTTCCGCGATATCGCGCACCACACGCCCGACTTCTGCGGGTGTAATTGTTTTTCGTGATAAACGTGGGGATTTTCAGCACTTCAAATTCTACTGTTTTGGCCGTCTGTTTACGTAGCCATCCAAATGAAACCGTGCTTCATCTGTGAAAAATAACGAATCCGTAACATTAATTCCCTCGCGCAGAAATCGACGGAACCGTCGACAATATTGTAGCCGTTTTTCTTTGTCGGGCTCAAGAAGTCGATGAACCGTTTGAATGCGATAAGGTCGTAATTGTAATCGTTTGGTCGCCCGATGAACAGTCGATTTAGACAAATTAATTTCAGCAGACAAACGTCTGATAGATTTATTTGGCGAGGCGAGTAATCGGTCTTTGATTTCAGCGACTGTATCTGTATTCAACACCGACGAAGATCTTTTGTATTCCTTGTTATTAACAGAACCGGTCTCTCTAAATTTTGCGACTAACCTTAATACTGATGTTTTGTTAGGAGCCGGTTTATCCGGGTACTTATGGCGAAACAAATCTTGCACTGCGACCGCTGATTTCGTACTGAAGTACGACTCTGCAATGAAAACACGTTCAGCTAGCGAAAACACCATCTTGTCTTTAGCGATACACTGAACGTTATGATTGCGTTGTTGTTACTATCGGTAGTATTCTACTGCGTCGCCGCCATGTTCAGATGTTGGACGAGTCCATTTCAGTAACGAGTAGGGAAGTAAGCTAGACTTTTAAAATTTCATGGATGAGTGATTGATGGGTTGCGTTTTATATGGGACACCCTGTACTATTTTGATTTATTTTCCTTCAGGACGAAAGTTTGTGATTTTCAACGAAAAAATTATTTCCCCGGAACGGGTAAACCTAGTTTAATTAAATTTGGTAATTCTAAGTTTAGGGTATTATTCTACAAAAAAAAAATTCTGAAACGTCATATTAGGTTTATAATTTGTTTATAATTATTTGTTTCATCAAATTTTTACTTTTACAAAATTTATTAGGAATTTTATTTTGAACAGAATGATAACGTATTTGTAAAAATCTGTTTACAAACAATTGAGTTATTGCAGACAATTAACCCGTCAGTACGGTGAGTTTGCTCACCGTAATACAAGGTGATAATTTTTATCAATTTACTGTTATTATTTGTGATTAATAATTTTTATTACATTCAGTGGAGGAAATAAAAACAATTTTATTAATCACGACCTGTTGGTATTGCTACAGGGTGAATCAGGACGATAGGACAATACTTTCACAACTCATTCTAGAGGCTAAAAATAAGAAAAAAGTTCATATAAACATAAGTCCGAAAACGCTTTGTTAGCGAGTTATACAGAGTGAAAGATTTCGCCCGAGTTTTAGTTATTCCGGGTAAATTAAGGCTTTCTGAAATTCTGGGAAGGTCAGTTAAGAGGCAAATTCAATTGTTTCTTATGGTTTTTCAGCTGAGAAATCGAAAAAAATAGGTCCCAAAACTGTATCTTTCTTAGTTTCTAAGATATCCCATGTAAAACGCCAAAAATAGTCAAAAAACACATTTTTGACGTACAATAACGTTGTTAAATTGGCAATAAATCATACATTTTTTAAACATAAATTGTAGAGAATTTAATTATTAGAAGATTGATGTAAATAATGTCAACAGAAAACAAATCAAATTTTAAACAAGTCGACGTTTATTGGACATGTGGACCCTAAAAACCACCATTGGGATTCGAACTGAAAAGTTACAAACACATTGGTATCCAGTATCGATTTTCACATTTTCAAAGACCTCTAAATACTTCTGTAAACGACAAAAAAAACAACATATTACGTGTAAAAACGTTTTTGCTAAATTTCACCCCCTCTCCAAAAAGGCAGTACGGGGGTCTTTTTCGTTGCATTTTTTTTTTTATTAGCATCTCGTAGGATCCACTAATTTGTTTCCCATCAAAGTGGGGTCTTAACTCAGCCACTCCCCTTATACACCCCCCATTCTATTTAGCGTCCGAAAATTAAAAAAAAAGAAGATTTTTCTATTTTCTATTTAAATAAAATGTTAAGTATTTTAAATTAATTTGTGTGTAAGCTTTAGTCTCGTGACGGGATAGTCGTACAACTATGTTGTCAGCGGTTTTTACTTCCTTGTACGAAGTAAAGGAAGTATTGTTATGTCAATTAAAATCGGTTTTCAGATTTCAACGGAAATATCCATTTTGACCATCCGTGAATACATTTTAACTAGTTTTGGCGTGACGTCTGTGTACATACGTATATGCGTATATATCTCGCATACGATTAGCCGTAGGATGTTGAAATTTTGGATTTAAGACTGTGGGGTAACATCTAATTGTGCACCTTCCCTTTTGAATGCAATCGAATAGACCAAAAGTGTCCAAAAAAGCCCATAATCCAAAAAAATTTGGATTTTCAATTTTTTTCTTAACTGCAGTAATAAGCCTTTATTGAAAGCTTTTCAACGATGTATCATAAGTGGTACTTATTTTAATCGGTTCTAGAGTTATAGGCAAATAAAATTTTAATTAATGAAATATTTGGATCTTACTAGGGGAAGTCGGATTCAAATCCGACTTCATCTCCTTTTTTTCTATCTTTTTTTTATTTTAAATTTATTGATTTATTAATAATTATTAACCTCTGATTGTAAAAAAAAAGTTTTACGATAAATAATAATGCAATAATAACAATAAAAAAAAATATGATAAGTTATTGAAATAAAATTTTATATATTTTCCATTTTAAAAAAAAAATGGGTAGACGTAATTTAATAGGCGTACAAGGAAGTCATGTAGTGACCATATAAAATTTTTCTTTATTTTAATTTGTAGAACATGCCTTGAAATTCTTTTATTTTCATCGTTTCATTCTGTATACGTTTGTATATATAAATACCAAGAAATGTTCTGAGAAATTGTTACAAGATTTTTTTTTTTTCTAATGATGCTATAATATATAAATTGGTGCAATTTTAAAGTGCGTTGTTATTTTTTGCGAAGGATGGTATGGGAATAATTGTGTATATATTGTGTTTAATCGATTGTAGGCGGGCTTTAGATTAAAGTGAACGACTTCAAATTTATATGACATAAAAACTTTTCTTAATAATTTTGATGACATTATTAAAGACATATTTTCTCATGGACTAATTTAATCTAGATTTCTGTTACTTTTTTTTTTTTTAATATTATACTGTCTTTTATTACCTATGATTTAAAAAGTAGATCGATAAATCTACTTTAAATAAATCCGTTGTCAACTTTTCTACTTCTTAATGTAAAATAATAATAATAAATATTTTATTAGAATTAATTAAAATTTTATAATTATTACAACTTAATATCTTTCACCTTAATTAAAATGGAACGGAGAATTACGTATACTGTATTTGTTTCATTAAAATAAAATTATATTAAGACGTTAAGATTGAAAACTGAATTCAGCTAATTAATTTAGAAATATTCTTACAATTTAATTCCTTTTACAGTTGAATGTACAATTAAAAAAAGGTTACTTCTTAGCATTAGAATTTAAAACAGAAAGTTACTTTAAACTGAACCGATAATTATTTTTTCTTTACTTTAATTTATGAAGTTTTTTAATTAAAAATTAAAAATAAATTTTGTATATAATATAAAATAGAGTTTACACTATTACGAACAGTAATAGGAAAAAGTTAACCGTTAGAAACAATTTAACAATATCAAAATACCCGACAAAATAAGTAGACCAATTCGCTATTTCTCTAATATGACCACTAAAACATTTACCTTCAAAATTACGGTAGAATTTTACCAAAAATATAATGTTTCTTTTGATTAGTTATTCTAGGTACAAATTCAAAACCCACCGGGTTGGTCTTGTGGTGAACGCGTCTTCCCAAATCAGCTGATTTCGAAGTCGAAATTTCTAAGCTTCAAATCCTAGTAAAGGCAAGTTACTTTATATGCATTTAAATACCAAATCGTGGATCCGATGTTCTTTGGTGATTGGGTTTCAATTAACCACACATCTCAGGAATGGTCAAACTGAGACTGTACAAGACTACACATCATTCACACTCATACATATCATTTTCATTTATCCTCTGAAGTAGGTAATTCCCTGAACGGTAATTCCTGGAGGCTAAACAGTAAAAAAAGGGTACAAATTCAAAATTAACGAGAAGATAATTGTAGGATATACGAGGACTGTAAATAAAATAATGAAACTAGTCTTTTTTGGCAACCAAAGTGGTAAAACTGTAAAGTTGCTAGTAAAAATATGGTTATATAAACAGCTGATTTATATTATATATTAATATTTTTAATCTATTGTTGCCACTTCAGAGTAAAGAACTTTTTGTGAAACGAGTTTTTCTTGTGCGTTACAAAAATGAGTGATACTAATTATGAGCAACGTTATGCAATTAGCTTTCGTGTTAAACTCGGTGAGAATGCTACTAAAACTTTTTCAAAATTGAAAAGGGTGTATGGAGATGACACTCTGTTACAAGCCCAAGTTTTTGGGTGGTTTAAAGCATTTTCAAATGGCCGGGAATCAGTTGATCCACGCTCTGGAAGACCGTTAACGTCAAAAAGTGACGACAATGTTGAGCTAATCAGAGACTTGATACGATATGACCGGCGATTAACTGTCACAATGATTGCAGAACAATTGAATTTGAACCGTATAGTCCATCAAATTTTGGTAAACGAATTGGACAAGAAAAAAAAGTTGGTGCAAAATTAGTTCCAAAAAACCTCATTGAACAGAAAAACAACAGGGTGGAAATGTGCCGCGAACTTCTAAGGCGAATTTAAACTGATCCTGAGTTTCTAAAAACTGTTATTACCGGTGATGAATTTTGGATATTTGAGTATGATCCAGAAACAAAACGCCAGAGCCCAAAAAAGACTTACAAAATCCCAAAAAAGCAAAATGAGCAAATCAAAAATAAAAACCGTGCTAATTTGTTTCTTCGAATGTAATGGCATTGTCCATAAGATGTTTTTGCCTACAGGACAGACTGTAGATCAATATTTTCACCGAGAAATTCTTGAAAGACTGCGGATAGAGTTGCCCGCGTGAGACCAGCCATCAAAGTCAACTGGATGCTGCACCATGACAATGTACCTTTTCACACTGTACTCTCAATTAATGAGTTTTTGGCAAAGAAAAATATTCCTCTAGTTCCTCAACCTTATTCTTCTGACTTGGGTCCCTGCGACTTTTTCATGTTCCCGATTTTAAAGAAACACCTCAAAGGACACCATTTTGGAACAGTAGAAAACAAAAAAAATGTAACCGACCATCTGAAGGATATTCCGGTTTCTGAGTTTCAATACTGCTATGAAGAGTGGTTAAACCATTTGAAGCGTTGCGTGGCTTCCCAAGGGAACTTATTTCGAAGGTGATACGGTCCATGAATAATTGGATTACAAATAACATTTTTTTCTGGATCAGTCTCATTACTTTATTTACAGACCTCGTATATATATACTTATTTAGCCATTTTAGTCATATTCGATCCTTGGTGATTTCACTTGGCATATTCGATTCCTTGGTAATGTTTTTGTCATTGAAATTTTCCTGACCGGGTTTAACGGGTGGTTTACCATTTCCTTCCCACCCTCCTTGTGTGTTATAAAGAAGGTAGTTATAAAGGTTAAAGAAGGTAGGTTATAAAGAAGTGTAGTCTTGTACAGTCTCAGGTCGACCTTTCCTGAGACGTATGGTTAATTGAAACCCAACCACCAAAGAACACCGGTATCCACGATCTAGTATTCAAATCCGTATAAAAGCAACTGTCTTTACAAGGATTCAAACCTTAGAACTCTCGATTTTGAAAATTAGTTTATTTTGCTATGACGAATTTAACCACGAGGCTAACCCGGCGGGGTATATATATATATATATATATATATATTTTTTTTTTTTGGTGGCGAGGCGACCGAAATTGCCAGATGGAAGTTGTCTTCCCCTACTGAGTCTGGATAGGTCTGGAAGGCTTAATCTACCAGCTATCCGCCGGTTTTGTATTTTTAACATAAATATTTATTTCTCAGAAATTGTATCGTATCTGTTTAAAATTTCATATAATACTAGAGTACCTACATGTTTATTTGAATAAAAATAATGAAAGTGAACCTGATCTCTCGATTCATTTCAAAATGGCGGCCATGTAAACGTTTTAATTGGTAATAAATTTATGCAACCACTGGTTTATTTAAATGTTATGTTGTTTATAAAAAATAATAAAAAAAGTTAAGCGTTTTATGACAAAGAAAATAAATATTTATTTAATAAAATCAGTTTATAAATTACAAAGTAATGGAAATTTTTTTTTTTTTTTGAGTCACTCTAGATTAAAAAACCAGTTTTCATTTCTTTCCCGGAATAAAATTAAATAACTCGTTATAATCTCAATTGGAATAATTTTATTAATTTTATCAAGTAGTAAATTATAATAATTTAATTATATCGAAAATATTACAATAAAATAAAATATTATTGAAGTCAAGAAAATTAATTTTTACCATAACGTTTTTTATTTATAAACGGATTTAAATAAATAAGGTGAAATTTACTTTATCACAAATCGCTTTACATTTTTCGTATAACATAACATTTAAAATTAAATCAGTGTTTGAAGATATATATTAACAAGTAAAAAGTTTACATTGCCGCCATTTTGAAATGGATGGAGAGATAAGGTTCATTATCTTTATTCAAGTAAAACTGTAGGTACCCTAGCAGTACACAAAATTTCAGCTCGATACGATTAACTATTCCTGAGAAATTAACTTTTATGTTAAAAATACAAAATGGTTGATAACCTGTAAATTAAGCATTTCCGGACATCTGTTGATAAAAAGTTTTTTTCTGTATTTCGATGTGTGGGAACATCCGCTGAAATCTTGAAACGGTTTTAATAAATACTCTGTATTCACACACACATTATATATATATATATATATATATATATATATATATATATATACACAGGGTGTCCCATATAAAACGCAACCCATGGTAGGTATTGAAATAATAAAAAGGCATGTGTAAATGTAAATGTAATTTTTATTATTACTATCCATTATCTTACATTTAGAGTAAATGTTGGAAGTGCCCGCCATCTTCTTGAATACAAGCTTCAATTCATTTTACAGCGTTTCTTGCAACTTTTTTCAAAGTTTGTGGCTGGATATTTAATACAGTTTAGTCAATATTGACTTTCAACCGTTCAAGTGTTCGTGGTTTGTTGCTGTACGCTTTTTCTTTGAGGTAACTCCGTAGAAAAAAATCCGCCGCAGTCAAATCTGGAGATCTTGGTGGCCACAAGCCTCGACCGATAACACGATTACCAAAGAATTCCTCGACGAAATCAGAAGTAGAACCTGCGTAGCGCGATGTCGCACCGTCATGTTGTAGCCGGCAGTGTCTGTCTGCCTCTTCCAAAACTGCGATGAACCGAAATAAAATATCCTGATATCGTTCTGCATTAATGGTGTAGTCGAAAAAAATAGGACCGATTATTTTCTTCCACGATATCGCGCACCACACGCCCGACTTCTGCGGGTGTAATCGAAATCGACGTAACCGTTGACAATATTGTAGCCGTTTTTCTTTGTCGGACTCAAGAAGTCGATGAACCGTTTGAACGCGATAAAGTCGTAATTGTAATCATTTGGACGCCCGATGAACAGTTTATTTAGACAAATTAATTTCAGCACACAAACGTCTGATCGATTTATTTGGCTAGCCGAATAATCGGTCATTGATTCAACACCGACGCAGATCTTTTGTGTTCCTTGTTATTAACAGAACCGGTCTCTCTAAATTTTGCGACTGATCTTAATACTGATGTTTTGTTAGGAGCCGGTTTATCCGGGTACTTATGGCGAAACAAATCTTGCACTGCGACCGCTAATTTCGTACTGAAGTACGACTCGATAATGAAAACACGTTCATCTAGCGAAAACACCATCTTGTCTCTAGCAATACGCTGAACGTTATGATTGCATTGTTGTTACTATCGGTAGTGTTCTACTGCGTCGCCGCGATGTTCAGATGTTGGACGAGTCCATTACAGTAACGAGTAGGAGAGTAAGCTTGACTTTTGAAATTTCATGGATGAGTGATTGATGGGTTGCGTTTTTATGGGACACCCTGTATATATATATATATATATATATATATATATATATATATACAGTATTTCACGAGGAATCTGAAATACTTTACAGGCGTATTCCGCTTATCAAAACATGTTTTGATAAGCGAAATACAACAATATATAGTTCGAACGCGTAACATTTTTTTCTAGAATGTATAAAATATATAAATATCAAATTTGTAAATAAAGTGTAAGACTCCATAATAATGGTGGAAAAACTATTTTTTTTTTTTTAATAATTGAAAGAAAAAATGCCATAAAATCGACAAAACCCGAAATAAGTAAATTATATTAGCTTAAGTAACGTAAGTAGAAGTTATAGATAATAATTTTGTTAGAAATGAACTAATAATTGATAAAACAGTAATAATAATAAAAATATTAGTTCGGGAAAGTCTTACAAGACTTTTCATTGATAACTAGTTTTTTTTTTTTTTTATTTTAATTTAAAACCTGAAGTCAACCAGTTGACATTTTTGTTTGGACTATATATGTAATTGAAAATGTTTTTATATATTATATGATTTTAATAAAATTTTTTCTACATAAATGCCATTGAGAAACAAGCACACGTATAAAAATAATTATTTCATTTAAAATTTCAAAGAATAGATTATACTTTATTCCTTACACGCAATGAAAAAAAAAAAAAAATAATAGACTGCTACATTTTTTTAATGTACATTATTTAATCAAGGTTAATTTATAAGATGAAGAATATAAAATTTAAATGCCGGAAATATTTAATCAAGGTTTTTAAATTTTAAAAGGAAGATAAAAGTTAATTAAACAGTTTTAAAATTACAATTATTCAATTACAATTAAATTAAGGGATCACTAGATCTAATCTAATATTTAATTAACTTTTATTAGTGATTTATTGTTTTTTAAAAACTATTTTTATAGAATATAATTTATTATATAAGCATATATTTATGACATATTGTCATAGTCGACATAGTGTCATAATTTATGACACTAATTAAAATAAAAAAAATACCTTTCGGCACGTCGGAAAGCGGAGGTAGATTTAACCGGTGCTAAGTAGGGGATAAAAAAGATTTAGCGTTTGACAAGCCCCATCTTATTACAATTCCAGCAGCATTTTGTTCATCCCTTACCGTTAGGGTTGATGGTATCAAAGATTGTTACTTATAAAACTTTTAGGTAACGTTTATAGAACTAACGATCACTTTAAGCCGATTCGATACTGGAACTGTTAAGGAAAGGATGATTTTTTTTGTCTTCGAAACCCCATTTTTTTCACCCTCTGGGTTGATAGTTGGTGATATCAGAAATTTATATTTAGATTTGTTTTAGGTCCTTATCTAAATAATAGTAGGAACTTTAAACGAATTTGATATTTTACTTAATAAGGAAGTTATAGCGATATTTTGTTTTTTCGAAAATCCCCCATTTTACCTGTTCTTAGTAGGGGATAAAACAGATTTAGTCCCTTAAAGGTTTCGGCCCTTACCCAAAGAATAGTAGGAACTTTAATCGAATTCCATAATTTACTTAATAAGGAAGTTATAGCGATATTTAATTTTTTCGAAAAAGCCCCCCCATTTCAACGGTGCTTAGTAGGGAATAAAAAAAAATTCCATTTTAAAGTTAAGAAAAATTTCAAATTTCCTCAATACGACAATGGTTGCATGTGAAAAATGTTTCATATATTTAACATACGATAAGCCCCATATTCTTACAATTCCAGTGATATTTTGGTCATCCATTGCCGTGAGGGTTCGTCATATCAAAAATTGTTACAGACAAAAGTTTTAGGTAATGTTTAGAGGACTAATGACCACTTTAAACCGATTCGATACTGTGACTTTTAAGGGAAGTATGATGTTTTTTGTTTTTGAAACCTCATTTTTTACACCCTCTGGGTTAATGATTGGTGATATCAAAAAACTTTACTTAGATAATATTTAGGCCCTTATCTACAGAATAGTAGTAATTATGATGATTCGGTTTGGCGGCTTAGTGTACGCGTTTATTGTTTCTTGACTGTTTTGTTTATTGTTATTTAAAGTTATTTATTTTGTTGTTTTATTGTTAATATTGATGGAAATTCAAAGTCACTATCAAATATTATATTATTTATGTTATACTATTGTTTTTGTATTGCTTGAGGATTATCATCGGGTGGCCGTCTTTAAAGTCATGGTCAGTCATACGACTTTCTTTTAGCTTCATAGTAAAAGCTGATTGTAAGCAAACAAAGAAATTCAGCAAAAAAAATAATTTATTTTTTTCAATTCAAAGTCTTTAAAAATGATATAAGCCTACCGTTATCAATTAAATTATATATACAGAGTGATTCAGGAGAATATTTTGAAAACTCATTCTAGAGGCTAAAAATAAGAAAAAAGTTCATATAAACATAGGTCCGAAAACGCTTCGTTAGCGAGTTATACAGAGTGAAAGATTTCGCTCGAGTTTCAGTTCCTCCGGGTAAATTAAGGCTTTCTGAAATTCTGGGAAAGTCAATTAAGGAGCAAATTGAATTTTTTCTTATGGTTTTTGAGTTGGAAAATTGAAAAAATACGTCCCAGAACTGTATTTCTCTTAGTTTCTAAGATATCCCATGTATAACGCCAAAAATAGGGTAAAAAAAAAACAACATTTTTTTACATTTGACGTACAATAACTTTGTTAAATTGGCAATAAATCATATATTTTTTAAATATAAATTGTAGAGAATTTAATTATAAGAAGATTGATGTAAATAATGTCAACAAAAAAGAAATGAAAATTTTAAACATGTCGACTCTTATTAAGAACAAAACCGACGAAAACTTAGAAGAAAATGTTACAAAAAAAGAAATGCGAAGTGTGTAGGACCTCCATCAAGTTGGTAATAAATTTCAATTCGTTTTGCTAAGGGGATATTTTCCAGCAATATAAAAATTCATCACGTAAAAATTCCAGATAATTTCTCCCTGTGACACGATGTTGTAGTATGAAAGGACCAATTAATCGGTCATCTATGATACCACAAAAAACAGTCACTGAAAATCGTCGCTGGAAATTTTTTTCCACTGTAGCACGAGGGTTTTCTTCAGACCACCGATGCGCATTCCGTGTGTTGTTTATTCCGTTACGAGTGAAAGTAGCTTCATCCGAAAATAGTATAAACGGAATTAAATGTTGATTCCTATTAACGCGTTGGCAAAACTGCAGCCGGCTGGCGTAGTCACCAGGCTGGAGATGTTGCACTTTTTGTCAATATGAAGTGGATGCAATCCATTATTATTTAATGTCCTCCGTACTCTACTTTGTGAAATATTGAGCCGTGTTCCAATTAATCGTGTGCTCGTTGCCGGACTACGTCGAACCATCTGCTGAATGTTTTCACCTTCGTCAGCGTGATTTGCTTGTCGTTCAGATAAAATATGAGCGCCGGGAATTGTACCGTTCTCACGAAGATTATTAAAAATTCTAATAAATACTTTACGATTTGGTAGAACACGACTAGAGTACCTATGTCGATATTCCGTAACCGCTGCTGCAGCACTTCCTTTGCAAAATGCATAGATGAAAATCCCGTCGGCATACTCGGCATTAGTGAAGATACGCGGCATTTTTCAAAACAAAACTAAACAGAATTTCCCTTTTTTTAACGGACTTGATTTTTATGCACTGTAAAATGAATTCTAAATTACACTTCTTAACGGTTTTCTGAAATTTTTACGATAAGAATTCGACGTAATACTGCAAAAAGGTTATTTAACACATTACCGCAATTAACTGACAACAATTAGTAGTATTTAAAAAAATTGTGATGAATAAATTCAGTGTTGCCAACTTGTTTTACGTAGGTCTAAAATTATTTTACCTACTAGACACATCTGTTTTCTTTTTTTGTAACATTTTCTTCTAAGTTTTCGTCGGTTTAGTTGTTAATAAAAGTCGACATGTTTAAAATTTTATTTCTTTTTTGTTGATATTATTTACATCAATCTTCTTCTTATAATTAAATTCTCTACCATTTATGTTTAAAAAATGTATGATTTATCGCCAATTTAACAACGTTATTGTACGTCAAACGTAAAAAAATGTGTTTTTTGATCCTATTTTTGGCGTTTTACACGGGATATCTTAGAAACTAAGAGAGATACAGTTATGGACCTATTTTTTTCGATTTACCAGCTCAAAAACCATAAGAAACAATTGAATTTGCCCCTTAATTGACTTTCCCAGAATTTCAGAAACCCTTAGTTTACCCGGGAGAACTGAAACTCGGGTGAATTATTTCATCCTATATAACTCGCTAACGAAGTGTTTTCGGATCTATATTTATATGAACTTTTTTCTTATTTTTAGCCTCTAGAATGAGTTGTCAAAGTACTGCCTTATCCTCTTGAATCACCTGTATATATATATGTATAAAATAAAGATGATATTTATAAAAAAAAATAATTAAATGAATGACAGAATCATGTGATTTTAAAATTATTTTTCCACTGAATAAGTATATTTTGATAACTATGTAAGTATTTAATTTGATGTAACAATTAATGAAAGTTCTAATAAATTTGATAATGTGATTGAAACGTGAATATATAATAATAATAATAGTGATAACAATAAAGCAATATAGTAAACAAAATTATATCACATGACTGGACTATTAAAAAAGAAATAATTTATATAAATATTTTTTTTAAATTTATTTGTTGATTTATTATAATCCAAAAAAACCCATTGCAAATATTATTTATAATTACATGTATAAATTAGACTTTTTTTTTTTTTAAAGTAATTTTATATTTGCACAAATAATGCAAATATTTTTATTTATTATTTATTTTTCTTTTATGTTGCATTAATAATAATAATAATTAAAATATTACGGAAAATTATTTAAGTAATATGTACATGATATATTTCACAATATAAGATAAAACAAATACGAAATCTTTTGTATTACTTGAATAAATAGATTATTATTTGTATAAAATAAAATTATTTTACGTATCAAAAATTATTTAAAAACGCCTTAAATTATAACATTTGCCTATTATTTACAAAAAAAAAATTTACTTTTATAACTAAAAATAAAATAATTTATAAAAAAATAAAAATATAAACCGTACGCTCATAGAACTGCAAAATTGGAAATAGTTTTTTTTTTATGTTTGCCTGCCTCCCTGGCGGGAGTGATAGCGTCTAGGCATTTCATCCGGTAGACCCGGGTTCGAATCCCGGTCATTCATGGCGTTTTCACATACGATGTAAATCATTCATCTCATATTTGAAGCAATACTTAACGGTGGTCACAGAGGTTAAAAAAAATCTCTCTTCTTCATGTACAGTTGATGTTTTACTAAAATATATTTTCACAGAATTAAACTAGGGAATTTAATTCTCTACGAAAAGTTTTAGTTATTTTTATTGGAAATTTAGCCAAGTTATTACAATTTAAATTAAAAAAAAAAAAAAAAATTTCTGCTTCAACAATATTTTTATGTACAGCGTGATTCAAAGAAACGGGAAATTTTGAAAGTTGTGTTGGTAGCCGTGGGCGATTGGTACCACTTGATAAGTGGCGCCAGCCTCTCTAACCTAACCTGTCATTTAGTTGTCATGGATCCTTGGAGTGGTGCGCGACGTGCATTTGCTATCAAAGCGTTTTACAAAAACAATGACAGTGTGAAGGGAGCGCGTAGAGAATTTCGCCGTTATTTTAATCTGGGACGCCACGACCGTGTTCCGTCAGCACGTGCAATTAAAACACGGATATCTAATTTCGAGGAAACCGGTTCGGCGATGAAAAATAAACCTCCAGGCCGTGAGCGAACCGTCCGTACACCACAGAATGTTCAAGCTTTACAAGATGCTGTCACACGAAGTCGACATCGGTCAATCCGTCGTCTCTCAGCATCTTTAAGATCGCGTAGTTCAAGCGTTCTAAGAATGTTAGCGAAGGACTTGAAATACCATCCGTACAAGTTGCAGGTCGTCCAGGAACTGAAACCGAACGATGCAGTTGTGCGAGCACAATTCTGTAATGTAATGCTTCAGAAGATAAACGATAACGAAGAGTTTGTTCACGAACCGTGAATGTCAGACGAAGCGCATTTCCACCTCAGCGGATTTGTTAACGAGCAAAATTTCAGATGCTGGGCGCAAGAAAATCCTACGCAGCTACACCAGCGTCCGTCGCACAGCCAGAAAGTGACCGTGTGGTGTGCTATGTCATCTTACGGTGTTATAGGCCCTTATTTTTTTGAGGATGACAACGGTCTTGCGATTACAGTGACGTCGGCTCGTTACGTAGCCGTGCTTGAAACCTTTGTTGTGGAACAACAAAAGAGATTTCCACCGATTCTTAACACAGCCTGGTTTCAACAAGACGGGGCAACGTCACTTACTGCACGAATATCGATGGCAGCTGTACGCCGATTGTTTGGACAACGTGTCGTTTCACGAAACGGTGACATTAGATGGCCTCCCAGATCGCCTGATCTCTCAGCTTAAGATTACTTTTTGTGGGGTCACCTTAAAAGCAAAGTGTTCCACAGTAGACCTGCTACAACGGAAGAACTGAAGGCAAAGAGTCGAGAAGCAATTGCTGAAATTCCAGTTCAGATGTTACGTCAAACCGTGAACAATTTAACGAAGAGACTTCGTGAGTGTTTACGAGGAGGAGGTCACCTGCAAGATGTCATCTTTAAAAAATAAACTAAAATGTACAAATGTTGCCATTTAGGATACAAATTACATGAAATAAAATTCATTTTCTAAAAAAAAATTTTCATTAACGTTATTTAATTTTTAAAATTTCCCGTTTCTTTGAATCACTCTGTATTACAATAATTTTCTAAAATAAATTATTTATAACCTACTGTATTCGATTTTTCATATTAAAAAAAATCCATCAATTTATCCGTTAATTATGTTCTAATGGCTCAATTTTATCCGTGATGTAGAAATCTGGGTGACATTTTTTTCAAGCTATGATTCAAAGAAATATTTTCGGACTGATGTTTGTATGAACTTATTTCTTTATTTTCACTTCCGAAGCGTGTTCCGAAAATCGTTCGGTTTCTTCGTGAAATATGTTGTAATTATTTTTTATCGTTACATATGATTAGTTTTTTGTACAGTATTGATGTGATAATGTTACTTATAATTTATTTGTGTAAATCGTAACTATATAACTATATGTTGAAATCTTTCTTATGGAAAGATTATCTATTTTCAGAGTTCCGGTGTGTAATATATATATATATATATATATATATATATATGGTTGTATTAAACATATAAATGGTTTTTATTCATTTACTTTTTTTAATGATAAAACTATATTAGTTTGATCTCTTTTTATAAATTGGTTTTTATTCATTAATAATTAATTGATTTTTTATTGATCAAGTCATCAAATGAAATTTCTATTAAGTTTTTATTGCTGGTTATGACGTTAGTAACAATTCATATCTTTTTTATGTATTTTTCAATTTTAATCTCTTGTCATATGTTTTTCGACTATCAGTTGTTTTAGATTAAATTGAAAATTTTTACTTTAAATTTTATATATTTTAGTCTTATAAAAACGTTCATTTTTTAGATTTTTTGGATAATATACTCGAAATTAAATAAATGAAATAATGATACCCTTCTGTACGTCCAGTGTAAAATCCAATTTAATATGCAGAATGAAAAAAATTAAAAAAACATTTTACTAGTGAAAAAAAAAGAAGAAAATTCATATAAACGTAGTTCACAACGCTTCGTTAGCGAATTTTGGCTGTCCAAAAAATTTCTAGGAAATCTGTTCTTTAAAATTGATAAAATTAGGTCTCAGAACTTTATTTTAAGTAATTTTTGGTTAAAACACAAAAGTCTGGGGTCAAAAACTCACTATTTTATATTTAGCGTAAAATCACTATGTTAAACGGGTAATAAAGAGGAATGATGACATATGTGATGCAGAATGTCTGATGGGAAGACCATGTAACAAACGAAATATTAAGGAGAATCGGAGAGAACAAGAAAATGTTAAATGTGATTGAATATAGGGAAAGGAACTGTCTAGGACATTGTATGAGAAGAAGGAGTTTATTAGTGGATGCGATAGGCTTGATTAATGGATGGAAAGGAAGAGAAATGATGGATGGAATTATGGAAAACTGAAAATATGCGGAAACAAAGAGTTTAGCAAAGAATAAAACAAGGTGGATAGCAGCAGCCTTAATGGCAGAACATTGTTAGTAATTAATTGTTCTCCTATCTCTGTACCTAAACAATAATTTTTTTTAAATTCTGATAATTTTATTCAAGTTTACGTTTTTTTTTTGTCTTCAGTCATTTGACTGGTTTCATGCAGCTCTCCAAGATTCCCTATCTAGTGCTAGTCGTTTCATTTCAGTATACCCTCTACATCCTACATCCCAACAATTTGTGTTACATATTCCAAACGTGGCCTGCCTACACAATTTTTTCCTTCTACCTGTCCTTCCAATATTAAAGCGACTATTCCAGGACGCCTTAGTATGTGGCCTATAAGTCTGTCTCTTCTTTTAACTATATTTTTCCAAACGCTTCTTTCTTCATCTATTTGCCGCAATACCAATTCATTTGTCACTTTATCCACCCGTCTGATTTTTAACATTCTCCTATAGCACCGCATTTCAAAAGCTTCTAATCTTTTCTTCTCAGATACTCCGATTGTCCGAGTTTCACTTCCATATAAAGCGACACTCCAAACATATGCTTTCAAAAATCTTTTCCTGACATTTAAATTAATTTTTGATGTAAACAAGTTATATTTCTTACTGAAGGCTCGTTTCGCTTGTGCTATTCGGCATTTTATATCGCTCCTGCTTCGTCCATCTTTAGTAATTCTACTTCCCAAATAACAAAATTCTTCTACCTCCATAGTCTTTTCTCCTCCTATTTTCACATTCAGTGGTCCATCGTTGTTATTTCTACTTTGTTTTTGTTTTTTTTCTTTCCATCTTTGTTTTGTTCTTGTTTATTTTCATGCGATAGTTCTTGCGTAGGAATTCATCTATGCCGTTCATTGTTTCTTCTAAATCCTTTTTACTCTCGGCTACAATTACTATATCGTCAGCAAATCGTAGCATCTCTATCTTTTCACCTTGTACTGTTACTCCGAATCTAAATTGTTCTTTAACATCATTAACCGCTAGTTCCATGTAAAGATTAAAAAGTAACGGAGATAGGGAACATCCTTGTCGGACTCCCTTTCTTATTACGGCTTCTTTCTTATGTTCTTCAATTATTACTACAATTATGTTCTTCAATTATTAGTACATGTTAGCAATTGTTCTTCTATCTCTGTATTTGAACACTAATTCTTAGAGAATGTTAAAATTCAGACGGGTGGATAAAGTGAGAAATGAAGAGTTATTGCGGCAAATAGATGAAGAAAGAAGCATTTGGAAGAATATAGTTAAAAGAAGAGACAGACTTATAGGCCACATACTAAGGCATCCTGAAATAGTCGCTTTAATATTGGAAGGACAGGTAGAAGGAAAAAATTGTGTTGGCAGGCCACGTTTGGAATATGTAAAACAAATTGTTAGGGATGTAGGATGTAGAAGGTATACTGAAATGAAACGACTAGCACTAGATAGGGAATCTTGGAGAGCTGCATCAAACCAGTCAAATGATTGAAGACAAAAAGACAAGACAAGCATTATTGTTTATAAATATACATATAATCTAACCAAATTAAACTCCCTTCGCTCGCTACCTTGGCAAGTTAACAGTAATGTCTTGATTATTTACATAATTTCAATAATTACAGAATTTATTATTTAAATAATCTAAACATTACTGCTAATTAGTGAAAGTTAGCGAGCTGAACATAGATTATATTTATAATTTGTGCAAATACCTCCAGATACTCACTGTTTTGGAAAAATTCTGCTCTGTTCTATTTTCTTTTTGAAAATAACGACTCGTCTATTTCTACCGTAATTCCTTGATCACCTTTTTAATAAATAATCAGAATACACACACACACACCACTCTCAGATACATTTTCCAGTCCGTTATTGCTTCACTCGAAATTAACCTACGCTCACTAACCTTAACTAATATATTAATATTGAAAGTACGTTAATAAAATTAAGTTGGCCGGGATAAAACAGCATGTTAATGTGTTCTCAAATTTTTTATTCATCAGTTATTATAAAACATGTTATATTAAGTAATTTTTATATGAAAAACGTGGTGGGGGGGTGGTAAAACGAAGAAGTACTGGGTTGTCTCTCCTATGCTCTTCCATTCTGTTTACCGTTGAAAATTTCTTCCTCTTTCTCCATTAAAACTATTGACCGGTTTTAAAATTTTAGTCAGTAATACTTATCTTGAACAAAAAATTTAGTCATCAGTTTGAAATTTATGAATGTGCTTACATTATAGTTTTTTATTTATTAAAGAAGGTCACATGTATATACATATATGTTCCCTATTTTATAATTATATCTCTCGATTCGATCATGAGATATAAAATTCTTTTAAAAAGTATTAAAAAAATAATCCTTTTTTAATAGAAAAGTTTTGTTCATTTTGATACTTAAAGTCCGAATATCGTAACGTAAGTCGATAAAGGTTTTTGGACACCCTGTTTATATGTCGTATATTCATTATTTAGTTAAGGATGCCAGTACTAATGTAGTCACTCATCTGTTTAATAATCGTAGATAATGTTACATTACTATTTTTATTCAAGATAAAAAATATATTTATCAAAGTTTATTATTTCTACTTATTCAAACAAACTAATGACATAATATTTAATAATCAAGGTCAAGCGTATAGTTATAATGAACCACCTATATCTGTGTTTTCTTTCTTTTAAGTAAGAGCTCAGTCCTTCATGGTGTATTATGCTGTTAGTGTAATATTAGTGTAGAGTGGGCTAATAAAAACAGTGTTACCAGATTACGCTATAATATATATATATATATTACTAGGTTACATGCAATTCGTTTTGACCTTGGTATAAATTTATTTCTTTCGTTACGCTATAATTTTTAATCAGCCATTAGCCTGTAGTCATTTCATAATTTCTGTTTTATTTAAAGTTTTAACTAAATAATTTCGGGTATTTTATATAATTTTCTCATAATTTATATATATATATATATATATATATATATGTATGTGTGTGCGCGCGCGCGCAAATCAATCGTACATGAAATTTTATTATTATATCTAACCTTGACACTGAAATAATTATTATTACGTGGTAAGAAAATAAAATTTTATTATATGAAATTATTTGATTAATAACTTACAGAAGAATTAATCTAAAACTGGATATATCCTATTTTAAATACAAAGTTTTTTAAAAAAAAGATTTTAATTTTGCTGAGTAAAGTGTAAACAGAATGACCAGGTTGTGTTTTTCTTTTTTTAAGATATGTGTGAATGTAAATGAAGTGTAGTCTTGTACAGTCTCAGGTCGACCATTCCTGAGATGTGTGGTTAATTGAAACCCAACCGCCAAAGTACACCGGTATCCTCGATCTAGTATTCAAATCCGAGTAAAAGTAACTGCCTTTACTAGCACTTCAACCTTAGAACTCTGGGCTTCGAAATCAGCGATGACGAGTTGACCAGTAGATGAACTCGGCGGGTAACCCAGGTGTGTTGGATAGACTTTGGGGACTGATTCAGAACATCAAAATAAATCAGGGCTTGCGGAAATAGCCTTATTTTCTCTCTCTCTCCCTCGTTTTTTTTTTTTCAATAAAAATGTTATTTAAAAACCGAATGAAGTATTTTAATGAAATTTAATGTAAATACACCAGATAACATCTAAATAATAAGTAAGTTTGAAAATATATATCTCCTTAAATATTACTTTTATCGAATTATGTTTAGCCTTTTATTTTTGAACAAAATGACATCTCATTTGTTCATATCGTTTGATAAATAAACTGAGATATGTGTGAAATTTTTTAAATATATCACAAAAATTATGCGAGAAAACAGGCAAAAAATTATCAACTGTATCATTTTTGTGAGCTACTTTAACAATCTCACTCTTATCTTAAGTCTTTATAAACCGATTTGAACAAATAATGTATCGTTTTATTCAAAATTAAAATTCTTAACAGTTTCTCTAACATTTCATCTAATAAAATATATTTCTTTATGAATTTATTATACAATAAAATGCAAGTTAATAATAAAAAATTACGGTTACATAATGCAATATAATCAAATTTTTTTTAAGTTAGAGTTAGTAACTTTCTATCTCGTCTTTTTAATTTATCAAAAACGAGACTTGTTTTAAAGTATATTTTAAATTTGCCACCTATATATATTATAAATAGATGGCGTTTGCGTAGCTCAGTTATTTAAATCAATAATCAACTATTAACAAACAGTAGTTTAATAATTTTTTCGAAGATTAATTCGATTTCTGATGGCAAAAAAATAATTCTGCTGCTGAAATTCAGAAGAAAATTTGTAACGTTTAGAACTGAATATTATGAGTAACCCTAAACTAAGATAGTGATGCTACTTAATTCGAAAAGGTCAAACGAAGTTCATTATTAAGAACATGGCCGTCAGTGATAACGGAAGATTTGTTTGAAAAAGAATTTGAGAAAACCAACATTTCACCGTGTAAAAATTGTGTTTGATTTATGAAGTTTTGACTGAAAAATTGAGTTATAAAAGATACTATGTCAAATGGATGCCGAATATGTTATCCTACACACACAAGAAAAAAAACGTCTTACTGTAGCTCATCAGTATATGAAAATAAAGTTAAATTATTTGATCATATTGTTATCGGAGATGAAACCCGGTTATCTTATTCGAAAGTTGAGATAAGGCAGTAATCGTTAGGTAGGCGGCATCATCATCATCGAAACCGAAGAATTTAAAAAAAATTAGCTTATAACTACTGTTTTTTGGGATAGGAAAGGACACTTGCCGAATTTATTGATCGCGGAACGCGATATATATATTCTGATACGTATTGCGAACCGATAATAATCGTAGAAGAATTATAAAAAAACAAACAACGCGGGATTTTTTTTTTGCATGACATGCATGGTCACGTACGATAAATCAGACAGTGATTGGATAAATTTCGTTTGAAATATCTTCAATCAAGGACATAACTTTCAATGATTATTCTTTTTCTTCACCTGAAACCGTGGCTTGCATTACAAAGGTTTGAGGATGATAACGAATTGAAAAATCTGATGTGGGCACCACATTACTTCTTTGTACGCCTATTAAATTATATATACACATTTTTTTTTAAAAATGGCATGTTCATAAAATTTTATTTCATTAATACTTTTGATATTTTTTTATTTTATTACTGAATTATTATTTATCGTAATTTTTTTTACAATCAGAGGTTAATAATTATTAATAAATCAATATATTTCAAAAAAAGGAAAAAAAGGATTATGGTGCTATAGGAGAATATTAAAAATCAGATGGGTGGATAAAGTGACAAATGAATAGGTATTGCGGCAAATAGATGAAGAAAGAAGCATTTGGAAAAATATATATTTAAAAGAAGAGACAGACTTATAGGCCACATACTAAGGCATCCTGGAATAGTCGCTTTAATATTGGAAGGACAGGTAGAAGGGAAAAATTGTATAGGCAGGCCACGTTTGGAATATGTAAAACAAATTGTTAGGGATGTAGGATGTAGAGGGATGAAATGAAACGACTAGCACTAGATAGGGAATCTTGGAGAGCTGCATCAAACCAGTCAAATGACTGAAAAAAAAAAGAAGGAAATGAAGCTGACTTAACCGATGTGCCTTCCCCTTGTAAGATCCAAATATTTCATTAATTAAAATATTATTTTGTTATAACCCTGGAACCGATGAAAATAAGTACCACTTATCATATATCGTTGAAAAGTTCTCAATGAAGGCTTATTACTGCAGTAAAGGAAAACTCCAAAATGCAATTTTTTTTGGATTTTGGCTTTTTTGGACACTTTTGATACAACCTATTGCAATAAAAATGGGAGGTAACAAATAGATGTTACAACAGTCCTAAATCCAAAATTTCTGCATTATACGGCTAATCGTATTTGAGTTATGTGAAATATATATGTACGTACAGACGTCACGCCGAAACTAGTCAAAATAAATTCAGGGATAGTCAAAATGGATATTTCCGTTGAAATCTGAAAACCAAAATTTTTCGCGATCAATATACTTCCTTTACTTCGTGCAAGGAGGTAATAAGAAAACGAAAATTTTCAAAATTTTTTTTTGAAAAGTCTGGAGTCTATAATTTAACAAAATTGTAACTATTTCTTGATAACTCTATATATGAAGTATAAACTTTCAAAGATTGTTGAAAAATATTTAAACCAAACGGAGATAGAGAAAAAGAACAAAAATATATATATATTTTTTTTAAGCGGTTAAGTTATGTAGACGCTTAGTGTACTGTATGTAAATTAAAATTTATTAAAGTAAAACTGCAAATTTAAATTGTTAAATAAAAAAATTCCCTGCTAAAATAAAACATTATAAAATGGATTGTTTTATTACACAAACGTATTTACATTATTTCCCGTCTGAGATACAAGAATCACAGTTGTTTTCTCTGAAAGTAATGATGCTCGCTATAAAAATCAATCCTTGTGATGAACAAAATGAAGATTATACTTATAGGTTTGAATATTATCAACTGGATTTTGATCGCCTAAGTCTACTGATGTGCTGCTTAAAGAGAAAGGAAAGAGAATTTTCTTCCTTCCTTATTTCTCCCAACCCTTATTTACTTGGCAATGGATTCTTGTTGTTCTTCTAAAAACGGGTTTTCTTCTAGAAAGTTTATTTTTAGATCTTTTAAAGAATTGGGCAAGGGTTGCATGTTATTTAACACGGAGTATTGAAAAATATTAGGTAAATGATATTTATATATTTACCAGATTTTTTTTTGACAATAAAGGAAAAGCTTGACTAATTTTTTTAGATTTTTTTCAGATATTATTGAGCCTAACTACAATCTATTCATTATTTAAATATTAAAGCAATTGATGCCTAAAAGAGAAATTATTTTATTAAGTACTTCGTTGTTACAAGTATGATTTAATGTAGAACATTCGTATACAACGACCTACGAATATGTGTAGGCAAATGCAAATATCACATACGTTTTGTCATGCATTACATTGGCCTACTTTTAAATATGATTTACCATATCTTTTCCTTTAATATTTAAAATATCTTATATTATTAATTCTCTACTTTCCCGGCAAGGACTTTCCCGACGCTGGAACTCTCGACTTCCAAATCAGCTGATTTGGGAAGACGCGTTCACCATTAGACCAACCTGGTGGGTTTACACTAATGCAACTGCATTCACAATACTGTCTGCAACAAAACGTATAGTGCAATGACACGTGGTACCTGACAAACGGCAGCAGCGATCAGTAGTAACTTATACATCCACTAGTCGCGCTAGTTGTGTGAGAATGTTTCATAAATTGTTTTTTTCCCCTACATTCCTGGGCCGGACATCCACTTAAGTATACTCGGCCCAGGAACGTGTTCATTTGCCTCTAAGGGGGCGTCCCCCGCCCACCGGTTTTACACCCGGCACAGCAGGTTAGCCCCCCCCGGTTCCGAATCTTTTTTAGCGCCTGCCTCAAATCCCCCACGGAAGAGACAAGGTCCGGCTATGCCGCCCCCCCCCCCGCAGGGAACCGGGTCTCGGTCTTTATGCCCTGCCTCAAACCGACGGTAAAGTTATCTTTACTATGATTTGAAGTTCAGAACTTTGAAAATCAGCTGTTAAAATGATTATTTTCAACAATGATTTCACCGTTAGACCGACTGAAATATAATCGTTTTTATTTACCCTCGGTTAAATGGCAGATTAGTTAATCAGTTCTAGTATAGTCGGAATTTATTATAAGTATTACTTATACGTTTATTTTTTTTACTTATTTGTATATATGTTATAAGTAATAGTCATAGAGTTTATTGTCTATTAAAAATTACATCTACTCGTTTACGGAAGATTGTTGACGTTATTCGGTTTTATTATAAAAATGTTTCTTAACGTGTTAAACACATTTGGGTCACAAACAAATAATGTACAGTTTTAATAGTTTGCCGTATAATATTACTGCATAAATGACAGCTGTGAACAATCGACCGACCTTGTTCGATTTATCGAAAATGATCGTTATTGTCCCGCTGTATTAATGAAAGAAAAGTTATATTATCTTTAACAGAGTTAAACAGAAGTAGGCTTTTTTCAATTCGACCCGTACTAGTTTTTTATTTTATTTATTTTTTTTTTTTATGTAAGCTTTATTTTTTCACTAAGTGATGGAATGATTTTCGATTATTAATATTATTATTAAATATTTTCCTAGACAAAGTTCTACAGTGGTCTCATTTTTAGTTCTTTGTACGAAGTAAAGAAAGTATTGTGATGGCGAAAAATTTCGGTTTTCATATTTCAACGGAAATATCCATTTTGACCATCCCTGAATCCATTTTGATTAGTTTCGGCATGACGTCTGTATCTCGCATAACTCAAAAACGATTAGCCGTAGAATGTTGAAATGTTGGATTTAGAACTGTTGTAATATCTAGTTGTGCACCTCCCCTTTTGATTGCAATCGACTGGACCAAAAGTGTCCAAAAAAGCCCAAAATCTAAAACAAAATTGGATAATTTTTTTTTAATAAGTCCTCATTGAGAGCTTTTCAACTATATATTATAAGTAGCACTTATTTTCATTGGTTCCAGAGTTATAGCCAAATAAAATTTTAATTAATGAAATATTTAGTTCTTACGAGGAGAAGGCACGGCGGTCCGAATCAGACTTCGTCTTGTTTTTATTTAATTTAAATATATTAAATTATTAATAATTATTAAACTCTGATTGTAAAAAATTTTTACGATAAATAATAATTCAATAATAACGGTAAAAAAAAAATATATATGAAAAAATATCAGAAGTTATTAATGAAATAAAATTTTATGAACTTTTCATTAAAAGAAATGTGTATATGTAATTTAATAGGGATAAAAGGAAGTAATATGGTGTCCACATCTGATTTTTATAAATACTTTTGTAACTTTTGAATAAGCCAATATACAAACAAGCCGGCCTCTGTGGCGCGAGTGGTAGCGTCTCGGCCTTTCACCCAGAGGTCCGGGGTTCGAATCCCGGTCAGGCATGGCATTTTCACACACGCTACAAATCATTCATCGCATCCTCTGAAGTAGTGCTTAACTGTTGACTCGGAGGTTAAAAAAAAAAAAAAAAAAAAAATATACAAACAAACTAAATATACCGTTGAAATGGTCGTAGTCCGGAAGCGTCACAAGGCGAGTGTCTTTCTCTGCGGGGTTAGGATGCTTTTAAACATTCACTAGTGCTTTTGATTGAAACGTAAGTCTTTTTTTTTTCAGTAAGATTTCATGTAAATACACTAAATTTAACCCTTCATTCGGATCGCAAGAATTACAGTCTGGCTTAATTTAATAAAGGCATAAAATGTTTCATCAGCCGACACACGCTAATTAAGCGTTTCCGAATTTATTAACTTTCTTCTTTATTTACACCAGTAGAACATGTCCTTAAAGAATATTAAATTCTTCGTATCACTGTAAAGTTTATTAGATATTTATTTATTTTGTAAAATAATAACGATTCTGTATTTCCATAATATTTTTTTTTATTATTAAAATTAATATTACAAAAATTTTTCAAACTTTTTAAATATTTGCTTTATACTATTTATTCATACTTTAATCAAATTATTATCATATATTGCATGAGTTTAATTAGTAGGTTAATTTGGATTTCAAAAGATAACATCATATATTGAAATTTCTAATATATTTATAAAATATCAAACATTTACGATACAAAGAAACAAATTAGTGAAGTTTTTATTTCATTTACATAATTGACTATCACAATTTTGGACAAACAATTTTATGAATTTTTATAAAAGATTTCTCATTAGATCCATCTCTGATAATACATCATTATTGCAAGGTTTTTTCCTGTTAATTTAGAGTTGTCCAATTCTTCGATCCGAAAACATCACTAAAAATCATCTATATATATTATGGATAAAAAATCTGACCTAGAATTCTATACAGAAGAATTGAGAGGAGAGTGGAAGAAGTGTTAGGAGAAGACCAATTTGATTTCAGGAAAAGCATAGGGATGAGGGAAGCAATTTTAGGCCTCAGATTAATAGTAGAAGGAAGATTAAAGAAAAACAAACCAACATACTTGGCATTCATAGACGTAGAAAAGGCATTCGATAACGTAGACTAGAATAAAATGTTCAGCATTTTTAAAAAAATTAGGGTTCAAATACAGAGATAGAAGAACAATTGCTAACATTTACTGGAACAAAACAGCAACAGTAATAATTGAAGAACATAAGAAAGAAGCCGTAATAAGAAAGGGAGTCCGACAAGGATGTTCCCTATCTCCGTCACTTTTTAAACATTACATAGAACTAGCGGTTAACGATGTTAAAGAACAATTTAAATTCGGAGTAACAGTACAAGGTGAAAAGATAAAGATGCTATGATTTGCTGATGATATAGCAATTCTAGCCGAGATTAAAAAGGATTTAGAAGAAACAATGAACGGCATGGATGAAGTCCTACGCAAGAACTACCGCGTGAAAATAAACAAGAACAAAACAAAAATAATGAAATGTAGTAGAAATAACAAATATGGACCACTGAATGTGAAAATAGGAGGAGAGAAGGTTATGTAGGCAGAAAAATTTTGTTACTAAGGATGGACGAAGCAGGAGCTATATAAAATGCCTAATATCACAGGCGAAATGAGCCTTAAGTCAGAAATATAATTTGTATACATCAAAAATTAATTTAAACGTCAAGAAAAGATTTTTGAAAGTATATGTTTGGAGTGTAGCTTTATATGGAAGTGAAACTTGGTCGATCGGAGTATCTGAGAAGAAAAGATTAGAAGCTTTTCAAATGTGTTCCTATAGGAGAATGTTAAAAATCAGATGGGTAGATAAAGTGACAAATGAAGAGGCAAATAGATGAAGAATGAAGCATTTGGAAAAATATAGCTAAACGAAGAGACAGACTTATAGGTCACATATTAATGGCATCCTGGAATAGTCGCTTTAATATTGGATGGACAGGTAGAAGGAAAAAACTGTGTAGGCAGGCCACGTTTGGAATATGTAAAACAAATTGTTAGGGATGTAGGATGTAGGGGGTATACCGAAATGAAACTACTAGCACTAGATAGGGAATCTTGGAGAGCTGCATCAAACCAGCCAAATGACTGAAGAAAAAAAAAGTTATATATATATATATATATATATGAGTATTGACGAAATATTGTTAAATTAAAAACCACAAATACTCCCGTACCAAGTTTTTGTTATTTTTTTTAATATCAAACGGTTATTGGATTTGTTATGTGCGACCCTAGAAACCCCTCATAGCCGTTTTGCAGATGTTACAATTTTTTACACCCGCACGAAGGGATGTATCCATAAGTAATGATTGAATATTATATTGTCACCCGACCTTAGTAACTGTGCAAAATTTCATCAATAGGCAATGTCAGGAAGTATGTTAAATTAAGGATGCAAGATTTGAGGACAAACATGAAAATGAAAAAACATTGTCAGTTAAAATAAAGCAAGTAATAAAAACTATTTATAACGAATAGATCTGTAATAAGTAATTGCATAAAACCAGTTAATAAATGACGGAACTAAAGATGTTAATTATAAAATAAATGATCTTTATTATGAAATTATGCTTCATTGTTTAGTTATGCGCTCGCAACACATTCATATATATATATATATTCAAGCACACGGATATTTATTACATGAATCATAATGGTGAATGACATTTTGTTTTTGCCACCAGGAAGATTTTATCTTTGAAATGAACAAAGATAGGATAACTAGGTATTAATGTGTGTACAATAATATATAATTATGTAATATCTATTAAAATTTAAATCCCTTTTAATACGTTTTTAGTATTTATTTGTAACAATGAGAATTTTTATTGTTTCACATAAATAATCTATTATTTTGCAATATTTGTTAATTAAATTCAGTATTTAGAGTTATTACATGACTGAATCATTAATTGAAAAAATATATCATTATATTATATATATATATATATATATATATGTATATATATGATATGCACGCGCATATAATAAAAACAATAATACAATACAATTTATATTATTATATATTGGATAATAATAATTGTTATTAGTCGTCAAGGTGAAATGAAAAAAAGAAAGGAGACCTTCGTTTCAATCAAAAACCCACGTGAGTTCCGGTAAATTTAAAAAAAAGAAAATTTTAACTGCAGTTATGGGCCTATTGTAAAAAATTTTTTTACATTAAAATGAAAAAAGTGCAATATATACGCGCTATTAGAGTATATGTATCATATTGCCTTGTGCCTTGGGATTGACCGAATCGATTTTCTTTAAAATTGGCTCAAATATTTCTATATATGAGGTATTGATCATACTAAATCTTTTTCAAAATTGGTTAAGGGGTGGGGATATCATGATAAAACCGATTTTAATTTTTTTAGAGAAAATTTTATTAAACTAAATTTATTACCTACAATGGATATATAAATAATTCAAAAAGTTAAACTCCCCACTTCTTAAAATTGAAATATATATTTTTTGTTTTATCGCTGTATATTCCTTTTGGTTTAAATATTTTTTTGAAAGTTTAAACTTTATTTATCGATCTATTAAGAATTGTCTATAAATTTAAACAGTATAGACTCGGGAACTAAAACACAGAAACGTTTTTTTGGAAAATTTTCTTTTTCTTATTTTTGTGTATATTGAAGGGGGGGGGGGGATTTGCTATATTTAAAGAAAGGTTTATTTAAGCTAATTTGTTAAGATTAACTTATATATAAATATTTTTAGAAAAATCTTTCTTAAAATGTACCCCTACTTCTAAAAAATATTTTCTACCCCTATATACTTTTTGGCTCTAACTCTTTGATTATTAATATATATATATATATTTTTTTTTTATCTTTCTTTATGACTTAAAGGTTGAAATTTAAAGAGCTTTCATTCCTGTATTATATTCCGGACTCGAAATGAGAAGCAATATTAACCGATTTTTCGAAAAAAAAGTACGGTATTACTTTCTGTCGCATTATTGTAGAGACACGAGATCTCTTCAATTATTGACGATGAAATACATCCAGACAAGGCGCCGGGGTATGATTTGATCACCGACCGGGTTCTCCAGGCACTACCTCGGCTTGCGATACGTTTGGTTACTTTGATTTTTAATGCTGTTATCCGAATTGGTCAATTTCCTGGTCCGTGGAAAACTTCAATGTTAATTGTTATATTAAAACCAAGTACGAACCCCACAAATATAACATCTTATAGGCCTACCAGCCTGCTTCCTGTGTTCTTTAAGGTTTTTGAAAAGACTGAAGCGGTTCGTGAACGATCACATTCCGGCTCACCAATTTGGGTTCAGGAAGCAACCTGCTCCTGTGGATCAGGCAAACAGGATTGTCAACGTTATAAATTATGCTCTAGACGAGAAACAGTACTGTCAGCGGTTTTCCTCGATATCAGTCAGACTTTTGACAAGGTTTGACATGTGGGGTTGCTCTATAAACTAAAAAAGGTTTTACCGCATGTTTTTTTTATGCGGTATTAAATTCTTACCTAAAATACAGATTCTTACAAGTTAAACATGGAAAGGTTTTGACGGATTTGTTCCTTACACAATCAGGGGTACCTCAAGGAAGCGTTCTCGGACCCATCTTGTATGTTCTTTTTAAGGCTGACTTGCCAATTACGGCAGATATCACAGTTGCAACGTTTGTTGATGACACTTCAATTCTTGCTGCTCACGAAAATCCGACTACTGCGTCTCGTTTTACTCAAGAATCTCTCCTCGAATCGTGGCTTACATATTGGAAAATAAAAATAAACGAAACAAAATCAAAGCACGTCACGTTTACCCTGGGTAAGGAACACTGTCCTCCTGTTTCTGTCTTCAATGTTCCGATTCCGAGATCTCAAGACTGTAAATATTTGGGTATTCATCTTGATCGACGACTTTGGCGAAACATATCACTTCTAAGCGGAAACAGTTGGATCTCAAGTTTAAACACACGTACTGGTTGGTAGGACATAGATCTTAGCTTTCAGGAGAAAGTAAATTATTGATTTACAAATCAATAATTCATAAATAAAGTTAGGGAAAAATATAATACAATATACTCGTAAAATGTTTTATTACTGTTATTTTTTCTCGACTTCCTTCATAGGAGGAATGATAATGTGTTTAACTGTTATGTATATTTGTTCGAACCGATTGGATCTATGAAATAAACTGTCAACCAAAAAGGGGAGTACAAAATTAAGAAATTTCGCTATTTTCGATATTCTTTTATGGGTGGGGGGAATTCCCCCCAAAAAATGTTTCTATATTTTTTTTTTAACGATAGATGACGAATCGTACGTATATCAACATAACCTACGCTCTAATAAACTTTAAATGTAAAATTTATACACAATAATGATGCAATCATTAAATAGGGTTTGTTGGATTCTTATTTATATGAATTTCTATGGCGTCACCGACGTAAGGATGACGAAGATTTGTTCAATTTCATCACTTCAACATATTAGCGAGTTTCTTCCTGTAGCATAATTATCGTTAAGTGAAATAAGTATTGTATCGTTTTATTAAAATAATTGTAATTCTGATTTATAATATATGTTATATTTTAAAAAAATATATGAATTTTTAATTCTACTATCGTTTCTCAAAAATAATTTTATCTAATCGTTAAAATACATTTATTTTTTATGAATTATGTTATTGCACAATATTACAAGTTTTTTTTTTTGGAATGCAAAGTTGGCGGGAGTTTATTACTCCCTACTTTATTGCAGAACCTGGACACAGTCCTAAGCTGCTGGATCATTCTAATCGGGCTTTTTTTTTTTTTAAAGGGTTATTTTATATAGCGGGTCTAATTTTCTCAAGTTTTGATTATTATTATTTAGTTAATTTAAGACGGATTTAATTGCATTCCAATCCGTTGTTGAACCAGCGTTATCGAACCCATTTCATGGGCCGACCGCGGAAGGCTAGGCTTATGAAGCCTGTCCTCCCGACGCAATTCCCCTTCAGACCGTCTACTGAAGTCCTTTCGGTGCTAACGCTTCATAGGCTAGCAGGAATACGCCACAACGGGGCACTAACTATGAGGAGGGAGCAATGCGACCCCTACTCCGGAGGAGTCGCAATTGCTGGTTTATTTTATTTAACTTCTAAGTTTTAAAGGAGAGGTTGTGTAGAAGTTCTTCATCCACTTCTGTTATGGCTGCCTTCCAGGACGCATCTCTGCTGGGCTCTGTTCCGGACTCCAGTCCGTGATGTTGGGACGAGTAGAGGGTCTTCCTTCTTCTTCATCTTCTTCTTCTCCCTCTTCTTCTTCCGAAGACCTCTTCATTCTTCTTTGGCCTGCACTTTCCAAGAATTGGCAGTAACCGAAGTTACATGCCGTTAACGTTTTTTTTTTTTTTTTTTTTTTTTGTCTTCAGTCATTTGACTGGTTTGATGCAGCTCTCCAAGATTCCCTATCTAGTGCTAGTCGTTTCATTCCAGTATACCCTCTACATCCTACATCCCTAACAATTTGTTTTACGTATTCCAAACGTGGCCTGCCTACACAATTTTTTCCTTCTACCTTGTCCTTCCAATATTAAAGCGACTATTCCAGGATGCCTTAGTATGTGGCCTATAAGTCTGTCTCTTCTTTTAACTATATTTTTCCAAATGCTTCTTTCTTCATCTATTTGTCGCAATACCTCTTCATTTGTCACTTTATCCACCCGTCTGATTTTTAACATTCTCCTATAGCAACACATTTCAAAAGCTTCTAATCTCTTCTTCTCAGATACTCCGATCGTCCAAGTTTCACTTCCATATAAAGCGACGCTCCAAACATACACTTTCAAAAGTTTTTCCTGACGTTTAAATTAATTTTTGATGTAAACAAATTATATTTCTTACTGAAGGCTTGTTTAGCTTGTGCTATTCGGCATTTTATATCGCTCCTGCTTCGTCCATCTTTAGTAATTCTACTTCCCAAATAACAAAATTCTTCTACCTCCATAATCTTTTCTCCTCCTATTTTCACATTCAGTGGTCCATCGTTGTTATTTCTACTTTGTTTTTGTTTTTTTCTTTCCATCTTTGTTTTGTTCTTGTTTATTTTCATGCGATAGTTCTTGCGTAGGACTTCATCTATGCCGTTCATTGTTTCTTCTAAATCCTTTTTACTCTCGGCTAGAATTACTATATCATCAGCAAATCGTAGCATCTTTATCTTTTCACCTTGTACTGTTACTCCGAATCTAAATTGTTCTCTAACATCATTAACTGCTAGTCCCATGTAAAGATTAAAAAGTAATGGAGATAGCGAACATCCTTGTCGGACTCCCTTTCTTATTAGGGCTTCTTTCTTATGTTCTTCAATTGTTATTGTTGCTGTTTGGTTCCTGTACATGTTAGCAATTGTTCTTCTATCTCTGTATTTGAACCTTGATTTTTTTTAAATGTTGAACATTTTATTCCAGTCTACGTTATCGAATGCCTTTTCTACGTCTATGAATGCCAAGTATGTCGGTTTGTTTTTCTTTAATCATCCTTCTACTATTAATCTGAGGCCTAAAATTGCTTCCCTTGTCCCTATACTTTTCCTGAAACCAAATCGGTCTTCTCCTAACACTTCCTCCATTCTCCTCTCAATTCTTCTGTATAGAATTCTAGTTAAGATTTTTGATGCGTGTCTAGTTAAAATAATTGTTTTGTATTCTTCACATTTATCTGCCCCTGCTTTGGTATCATTACTATAACACTTTTTTTTGAAGTCTGACGGAAATTCCCCTTTTTCATAAATATTACACACCAGTTTGTATAATCTATCAATCGCTTCCTCACCTGCACTGTGCAGTAATTCTACAGGTATTCCGTCTATTCCAGGAGCCTTGCTGCCATTTATATCTTTTAACGCTCTCTTAAATTCAGATCTCAGTATTGTTTCTCCCATTTCATCCTCCTCAACTTCCTCTACTTCCTCTATAACACCATTTTCTAATTAATTTCCTCCGTATAACTCTTCAATATATTCCACCCATCTATCGACTTTACCTTTCGTATTATATATTGGTGTACCATCTTTGCTTAACACATTATTAGATTTTAATTTATGTACCCCAAAATTTTCCTTAACTTTCCTGTATGCTCCGTCTATTTTACCGATGTTCATTTCTCTTTCCACTTCTGAACACTTTTCTTTAATCCACTCTTCTTTTGCCAGTTTGCACTTCCTGTTTATAGCATTTCTTAATTGCCGATAGTTCCTTTTACTTTCTTCATCACTAGCATTCTTATATTTTCTACGTTCATATATTACAAGTATATTCTTAAAAAAAAAAACAATTGAGGAGGGGAAGTTAACGGTAAAATTATAGAAACAACAAAAAATCATTAAATAAAATTATTAAAAAAATTACTACTATTTTATACGTATCTACCAAGAATAATTATGAAAAACGAACAAAAAATTGTTGAACAAGTCGTTTTTTATTTGTTTTATCGGAATTTTTCCAAGACACAATAAGTTAGTTAGCGATGTGAAATTTAATATTACTTCTACATTTTACATTGTAGTCGAGTGCCTGTGTAGATTATGGGATGGTGACTTTAACGTCCTTTACTTTGTTAAAGACTTACAGGCATCCGAATAAAACATAAAATGTAAAATATTAAATTATAAGTCAGAGATGTGAATATTAAATTTCACATCTCTGATAACTTATTGTATCCTATAAAAAGCTGAAAATACAGTTTACATTTAGTAATAACTTTCCCGTCTCGCGGCTTTTTTCTGACGAACGCCTTACCCACACGATTGAATTAAAAATACTTATAATTTTGTTTAAATATAATATTTTTTATTTACTTAATTGAATGATTCTAACTAAAGCGCGCGCGCATATTTCATTCACGCAGGTATGACGATAGGGGCCACTTTAAATAAATTTTTACACTTTAAATATTATTTATGTATTTAATTTTACCGCTCACCTGTGACGTCACAACATAGAAGATGACTAAAGCAGTAGTACTTTCTTTTTCCTGTTTAGCCTCTGGTAATTACCTTTCAGATAATACTTCATAGAATGAATGAGGATGATATGTATGAGTGTAGTCTTGTACAGTCTCAGTTTGACCGTTCCTGTGTGGTTAATTGAAACTCAACCACCAAAGAACACCGGTGTCCACGATCTAGTATTCAAATCCGTGTAAACAGCAGTAATCCGGCCGCTAATTGGAATGTGGGATGTATAAGTGGTGGAGATTGGCTGGGTAAAGATCACACTTTGATGGGGAACAAATTTGTAGATGCAATGAGATGCTAATAGAAAAAAACTGTAACGAATAATACCCACTGTACTGCCTTATATAACGTTTCAAAATTATTAATGTTTTTTGGAGTGGGGTGAAATTTAGCAAAAAAGGTTTACACAAAACATTTTTTTTATAATTGTTCACAAAAATATATTTAAAAAATGCATCTTGTATACCTTCTATAACTCTTCAAAATTAATTTTATTTTTATGGGTAGGGGTAAAATTTAGTAAAACATTTTTTTTTTTTGTAATTATTTATTAATATTCCCAAAATACATATAAATAAATATATATACATATAACCTTAATTATGTAAAATCTCGAGACGATTTCGTTTCCCCCACCTATATCCCTCACCCCCTGACCTTTTGAATTGAAAATTTAATAGCATCGATATCTCTACTATAGAAATATAATATCCAAGTAAGATGAAAATCGGTCAAGTAGTTCTGGAGAAATACGGCGATTTACACGCCAACACACATACGCAAATTTTGTCGCGGAAATTTCCATGCCATTTTTCAGTTTTCTGGGTTACTTAGGAATCAATTCGTCAAGATTCGGTGAAAATCGGATATGCCCAATTTTAACCGATCATCATACTTTTCCTTTTATATAGCTATATAGACGGGGAAAATTTAAATGAAATGACTGTAAGAAAAGAAAGAAAAACTTGTTTACTTTTTGTTTCTTTTGCATTATTATTCTAGGTAGATATATATAAACCCATCGGGTTGGTCAAGTGGTGAACGCGTCTTCCCAAATCAGCTGATTTGGAAGGCGAGAGTTCCAGCGTTCAAGCCGTAGTAAAGCCAGCTATTTTTACACGGATTTGAATACTAGTTCGTGGATACCGGTGTTCTTTGGTGATTGAGTTTCAATTAACCACACATCTCAGGAACGGTCGAACTAAGACTGTACAAGACTACACTTCATTTACACTCATACATATCATCCTCATTCATCCTCTGAAGTATTATCTAAACCAGAGGTTCCCAAACTTATTTATCTCATAGACCACTTTCAAAATTTTGCTGGTTCCGGTGGACCCCCTGCAGTTACATTTCTACAATATTTCCAGTCGACGGAAAATGTGAAGATTAGATCTAACTATGAAAATTTGCGGTACGACTGAGTTCCACGAACTAACAGCTTCCGAAAAAAAAAGTGAGAATCGATCGGTTAATTTTTGATCGACTGTGCTGTGAGTGGATGTCAAAAAAGTAAAGTTGGCCGATCAAAAAAAATGCTTCCATCCAACTTTACATTTTTGTCATCTACTCACAGCACAAGAAAGCAATCGATTCTCACTTATTTTATTTAGAAAACTTCCCGTTCAGAGTGGTGAAAAGCAAAAGAAAAATAGTATATTTTTTGGTGTTGCATTTATTCAAATATGTAATCATTACGCTATTAATTATTATTGTTGTCATATTGCAATGAAATATAATTAAAATTAAATATTAATAACGTAATGTAACTTCTACAATTACAATCACAAAATAGTTACAATTTTAATGGGAGGGATGTACTTGATTCTACAAGTAACAGTCGCTGAGCTTCTCAAAACATTATCTGCCTAGATTGATACGCAAAGTCAAGCCAACATTTTACTTAGTTCTTCACTATCGAAACCGGATGAATTTTCGTGGACCCCCGCTTACGAATTGTGAACCCCCATTTTTTTGTCACGCCAACGTAGACCCCCGTCGAGTCTCCCGTGGACTCGACGGGAGACTCGAGTCCACGGACTCGAAACTGGAAAAAAAAGGTAGATATATATAATTAGTAGTTGGGTATTTTTGTTTTTTTAGTAATATTTACTATGTATACATTTTATTAATCCAAAAATTTTCTGAAAAAGTGATTTTTAAACGTTTTACGTCAATAAAAATAAAACGGAAATCGTTACAGAATTATTGTTTTGCAGATTTAAAGCTGAAAAAATTGACCATTTTAATGACAGAATTAAAGTTTTTCTATAACTTTTTTTACGGCACAGTCACATTGCAAAATCACCAGCAAAATTACATATATATGTTGTTTAGTATTGGTAACAACGAGCCAAATAATTTGTTCTAATCTCAATAATTCTTTTACTTTAACCTTTGAATTACAACTTACAGTTTATTGATTTCTATTATTTATTTAATTTTTTTATTTTCCTATCTCTCAATATCTATGCCTTAATAATTAAAATGACCTTGTGTAATTTTAAATTTCAAATATATTTTTGTGAACGATTTTAAACGTTTAATCGTGTTGGAATTTACGCCTGCGTTTGTATCAATGTACTGTTAGGAAACGATATTAAATCTGTTGTAGAACGGTTCACTGATGTTTTACTAACACAAGGTGTAACAGATAAAATACTGTACGCAACCAACAGCCTACTCAACTGGAAAGGCGTGGAATAGTAACGTTGAATTCTCAGAGATTCCAGTTTACAATTCATTGTTTGAAGGTCGTACATACTAAATCCAGCCATGTAACATCTTGTTTTCGCAATCCGGTCAATACGTTTTTTTTTTTTTACTAGTTTGTTCGCATATGTGTATACGCGTGCGCAGATATATATACATAAATAAACACATACGCATACCATGATGTTAGTGTTGTTCATAATTTATAATTGTTGTAATTTTTTTATTATTAACAGGTTGATTCAGTTTAAAATTTAAAAGAATAACCTGTAAGGCGCACCTTAATCTTTATTTGAACAAATGAATATTTGTATTTACAAAACAAAAAAAAAACAAAGGTAAAATGAAGTAATGCCAATAAAAGTAAAATTTTAAATGATAAACATAGAAATATTTTTATTGCGTAACTTAATTTAACAACGGAAGTCGGTTATAAACTTTCACCGGAATGAATGAATTGTAGTTATTATATATAAATTACTTAAGTATTCTAAATATTAAAATTTAAAAAAGGTAACAACAATATAACTGAATTTTCTAGTTATTTATACGGAGCTTAAATTTTTACATTTTTATCTTCCCACCCCCCCCAAAAGAAAATTAAATAAGAAAAATTAATCATGGAGTTCCTTAGAACTCCGTTGGTAAGAGGCGACGAGGTCAGCGAATTATGTGTGTAGTTCTAAACATGACCTAACCTAATAGTGAAATAAAAATGTGAAAAAACCATTAAAAAATATGGTTCGGCATATAAACCTGACGATTTTATAGCGATAATAATTAAACTGTGTTTCGTACTATTAAAACATTTAATATATCAAATTAAAGATCAATTTTTGCAATTTATAGTGAATTACTTGCATAGATTTTTTTATATTTGAATATTATGTCGTCCAAATGTTTTCCATTACTCCTCACACACTCACGTAACCTCATTTTAAATTTGACATTGCTCGCTCAATCATCACTTGTGGAACCACTTCAATTTCTCGTTGAATAGCCTCCTTGAGTTCTGCAATTGACTTTGGTCGACTACTGAAGACTTTACGTTTGAGATACCCCCGCAGAAAAAAAATCACAAACAACCAGATCAGGTGAACGCGCCGGCCAAGGAATGTCGCCAAATCGGAAAATCAAACGTCCAGGAAAGGTTTCTCGCAGAACATCCATTGCGATTCTCGCCGTACGGACGGTGGCACCGTCCTGTTGAAACCAAATTTCACGTCCTTGAAAGTCATTCGGTTTCGGTCGCAGAAATTCGTTCGACATGTTTCCGTATCGATGAGATGTTACTGTTACTCTGCGATTTAACTCCTCAAAAAAATACGGGCCGATTATACCGAACTTTGAAACCGCACACCACATTGTAACATATCGACTGTGAGGTGGTTTTTCAAGAATTTTCCGTGGATTATGTGAATCCCGATAACGGTAATTTTATTTATTCACAAATCCTGACGGATGAAAATGCGCCTTGTCACTTAAAAGAATAATGGCATCCTGGTGGACATTTTCGAGGATGACCTCGCAAGCCGCTTTGCGAGACGCCCAATCATTTGCGTTAAGTTGCTGTACTAACATCATCTTATACGGATGGAATTTCAGGTCGGCATAAAGAATTCGTCGTACACTTCGATCAGAAACGGCTAGCGCAGCAGCTTGTCTCGCTGCTGAACGTCGTGGAGACCGCGGTTAACAGCTAACCTTACGGCGTTAATGTTTTCAGGCGTTCTCACAGTCCGTTTTCGTCCTGTCGGTTTCATTTTTAAAGCAGACGATGTGTTCCTAAAATTCTTCACCCGCAACAACATCGTATTTCTACTAGGAACAGACGCGTTTCGATTTAAATTGAAATGTCTGCGGAATAAACGCTGTGTTACAATAACCGAGTCGTTATTTTTAAAATAGGCTTCGATCACAAACGCTCGTTGTTCACCCGACCACGACATACTGGCTACTGAAATAGCATGAATAGACCTGTCTCCCGCCTTCTCATTGACAGTGGTGCCAACATAACAATTACTACAAAATCGTTAGATTTATATGCCGGATCCTGTATAATAGTTAAGTTAGATTTATAATAAAGATTTATAATACTTTCAAAAAACACCTCGATTTTTGTCAGACAACGTTTTTTTCTTCCATTTGATGAACCGCGAGACTCCATTGTTACTTTTCTTCAGAATGGTGGGTTTACGAATCGCGCCGCTAGGTAGCAGTAATTAACGGCGCATCTGAATTTACGAAACTTCTGTAATATCCTCCAAGACCGTCGTCTCAGCTTTTTGGACATCTTGCGTTGTTTGAAAATGGTGTCCCTTGACCGCCATTTTGACTCTTGGAAATAGAAAAAAGTCGCACGGAGCGATATCTGGTGAATAAGGTGGCTGCGGTAGTACTGAAATTTGTTTTGAGGTTAAAAATTGCTGTACTGACAGAGCAGTATGGGATGGCGCATTATCGTGATGCAGAATCCAATCATCAACGATGTCGGCACGGACACGAAGAACTCGTTTACGAAGTCTTTCTAAAATTTCTTTGTAGAAATATCGGTTAACTGTTTGTCCAAGAGGCACCCGCTCTTTGTGAACAATTCCCTTGGAATCGAAGAAGCACCCAAGCGTGCGTTTCATTTTTGATTTTGACATGCGAGATTTTTTTGGTCTGGGTGATCCCTTTGAGCACCATTGCGAACTTTGGCGTTTTGTCTCTGGATCGTATTGAGAAAACCAACCTTCATCACCAGTGATAACACGGCTCAACAAATCTGGATCGATTTCCGTTTGCTCTAACAGATCGGCTGCCACATTTTTCCGTGTTTCTCGTTGTTGTTGTGTGAGATTTTTGGGGACCATTTTTGCACAGATCTTTCTCATACCAAGATCTTCAGTTAATATTAGACGAATCGTTTCTCGATTGATGTCGAGTTCTTCTGCAATCATTTTCATGGATTATTTCAATCAGATCATACGATTTCACACACCCTGGTCAAGTTGACATCTGTCCGTGAGGTTGATGGTTGTCCATTGCGGTCTTCATCTTCAACATTCGTTCTGCCTTCACTAAAAATTTTATGCCACCGAAAAACTTGAGCTCTTGAAATAACCTCCTCTCCAAAAGCCTTCTGAAGCTTACCGTAAGTTGTCGTCGCGTTTACACCCGATTTAACGCAAAAAGAAACGGCATACCGTCGCGAAATATTTTGCGGTTTCATTTCTGTGACGAGAGACACAAACACGTGTTCACTTATTACAGCACAACTCACGACCGAGCAGTTGCATCAATGTGCCGCTTGGACTAGAAGTAGCTTATAGACCGAGGTCAAAGATGATGTGCCTACGCAAGCTGCAGGGTTGCCACATCTTGCAAAGAAAAATCAGTTTCATTACTTTATTGTCGCACCTCGTATGTAGAAAAAAACTATTTGAAGTACTCTTTCGTACACTATTTGTTTTATTCTTATGACTGAAATAGTTTTTTGTTAATGAATTTTCGAAACTCCGAAGAACATTATGAAATGCCCTTATTATTCTACGGTTATTCGATCTTTAATAAATGAAATCTGGCCGGTAAGAGTTTTGTAACAAATTTTTCTATTTTTTGCTTAATATATGGAACGCTTGAACATTGTTTAGTACCTATTATTGTATATTATATACATTTAACATATATATATATATATATATATATATACTTTTTTTAATTCTAAATTAATAACAGATTTTGATAATAGAAAGGTGTAGTGTCTTACCTTTTCTGATATCAGTATTATTTTTTAAAAACAGTTTTATTTATATTACAGAGTTTTTTGTTTTTTGAGCGGAAGAAATGATATCTGCGAGACTCTTACCGTACGGTTTACAATTTCATCGTAATTTTTTTGGATAAAAAAAATATTATTTAATTGACTTAATAAAAATTATAAACTATAATAATTTTTTTTAAATAATTTCTTGAATTTTAAATTTTGATTGTCGATATTTTTAAACCATTTATTGAATTTTAAAATTTTAAAAACTATTTTTTTAAATATGTTTTTAAGTAATTTTTTAATTTAAATGCCGGTGTCGAATTAGAAATGACTACTTACGATTTAATTTAATTACCGATTTAAATAAAATTATTATTCGTCAAATTTAAAAAAATGTAATCACATACTAATAGTATATTGTGAAGGGTGTACTCTACCACGTCATGTTCTTTAAAATAATCCCCACCACACTCAACTGAGATTTTTAAACTTTAAAAGAATGATAAATTAAAATAAAGATTTTAAGTTTTGTTTTGTTCTTTAACTTTTAATTTCAATTTTAGTTTTTTTCTTTTCTTTTTTTTTCTTATTTTGCCGTTAGCTTCTTTTTTTTATTTATTTAAAATTACATACAGTAGCATAGTATAAATATTTTATAGTCTTACTTTAAATGTATGAATTATTTACACGTCCCAGAGGTGACCCACTTCAAACGACATGTTTGTATATACCTTGAGTTTGTGGATGCTCCTATCTGTCTAACTTAATATTTATTACTCTATGAATACTCCACCTGAAAATTATTTGATGTTTAATGAAGTTTCATTAATTTCAAAACGAATCGCTTAATATAAAGGGTGTTCATAAAGTCTTTCCATGAATAAAACAATTTATTACAAAAAGATTATTTCAGTAACAACAGTGCGGTTTATGGCAAAAAAAAGAAAAAAATATCAAGTTTTTTTATCATGTCAATAAACTTTAACATATGCGCCTTTTGTCGCTCGTAGAATATCCAACCGATAATCAATTTCACGCCACGTGTTGTTCAATATTTCTTCGGTAACACTAGCAACAACTTCAGTTATTCTCTATTTCAATGTGTCAAGATCAGGTACAGGTGTTGTATATTACATAACCCCAGAGGAAAAAATATAATGAAGTTATGTCTGGCGATCGCGGTGATCAGGGAGTGACACCGTCGGGCCCGATCCATCTGCCGTGAAATGATTCGTTCAGAAAATCTCGAATTAGTAATCCTCCAAAGTTGTGATGCACCATCCTGCTGGAAAACCACTCTAAGTTGCAAGTCATTTAGTTGAGGTATAGAAAAGCGTTGCAGCATATCCAGGTAAATGTTAGCTGTTATTGATCGCTTGATGAAAAAGAAGGGACTAATGATTCTGTTGTGCGTCAGACCACACCGCATATTCGGTTTAGGTGAATTTCTAATCTTTTCTCTGGTAAAATACGAATTTTCTGAACCTCATTTTTTCACATTATGCTTGTTTATTTTCCCTGAGGTGTGGAAAGTGCCTCGTCTGAAAAACACTTACGCTGCAAGTACTCATTGTCGTTATCAGTTCTTTACAAAATCTTGGTCGCACAACGAGGGCCGTCATCTGTCCGTAGATGTTTCAATATCTGAACTTTATACATGTGCAACCTTACTTTATTGTGTAAAATTTTGTGCGCTGTTGACCGTGGAGTCCCTAATTTATGAGATGCACGACGGGTAGATTTGGAAGGGCTGTGTAGAATACTTGTTGCATTACCTCAACTTTCTCTTCATTAACGGATGGGGGCGCTTTTCGAAGAAGGTTGATTACACTCCACTCTCCCTTAAACTTTGCTTATCGCGTAAAAATACTTTTGCTTCAGGTGCTTGTCGTTTGTATTCTCTTCCAAAATTTCGTTGCACAGTAATCGGTGATTTCGACTCGTGATACCACGACAAATATTATTGCGCTTCCTCCTGGTTTGACGTCATTTTATAAAAAAATTGCCCTCTACTCTGCCTCTATCTGCAACAAACCAATATAAAAAGAACTTGATAATTTTAGGTAGATTTAATAAGAAAGCTTGTTATTGTAACGGATACCATGATTCGATTTCCGGAAAATTTCGAAATATCTTCGCGTTTCACATCCCCCAAACCCCAAAACCACCGTCAGTTCAAAAGTTTATATATATTTATATATTTCACTTTCTTGTGGACACGATAACTGCCGTAATTTTGCTCCAATCACTTTCAAATTGATACATAAAATATAACGACCCAAAATCTTGGTCTAGTTTTTTAATAGGCAAAGTCGGACCATGGGGGTGGAATGGGGGGGCTTTATTGAAAAAAGAAATATCGCTATAACTTTTTTATTAAGTTAAATATCGAATTCGTTTAAAGTTTGTACTGTTCTTTGGATTAGGACTTAAAACAAATCTAAGTAAAAGTTTTTTATATCACCAACCATTGGCCCAGGGAGTGAAAAAATTGGATTTCGAAGACAAAAAAAATCACACCTCCTTTAATAGGCACAGTATCGAATCGGTTTAAAGTAATCGTTAGTCCTCTAAACATTACATAAAACATTTGTCTGAAAAACGTTTTGATAATGACCACCCCTTACGGCAAGGGATGACCAAAATATTGCTGGAATTTTGAGAAGAAGAGTCTTGTAGTATGCGAAACATGTAGAAAAATGTTTCACATGCTACCATTGTCGTATTGAGTAAATTTGAAGTTTTTTTTAACTTTAAGGTAGAAGTCTTTTTTATCCCTTACTTAGCACCGGTGAAATCTACCTCCGCCTTCCGGCGAGCCGAAAGGGATTTTTTCTTTCTTTTGCCACAAACCGCACAGCTGTAACTGTAATAGTTTTTTTTGTAATTAAGTTTTGTAATTGGTGGAAAGATTTTATGGGGACCTTAATAACAATAATTGAAATTAAAAGAAATATTGTCATAGTCTTTTAATTGGTTTTATTCCGTAGTTTGTAATGTTAAACTTAATTATTTATGAAGCGGTAAGCTTTTCGTTAAAATGAAAATAAATATTTAAGTTATACCTATATGTTATTGGTATAATAGAAAATCTCAGTGACATCTCTCGATTGTCTCATAAAAATCGGAATACATGGTGGATTTTAGTTATAATTATAATACAATTAAAATATTCATTAAATTCGAGAAATAATAATATTAGATATTAAATCTCAGCTTCCGTTCCTCTGGTGGGATTAAAACTCACACGTAGAGTAAACCTGCTTACGTCATTACTTTGACATCAGCTAATTCAGTTAAAACAACATGTAGTAAACTGGAAAGAAAATTTTTAAAACATTAATCCTATAAAATCACTGTTCACATTTACGTCATTTGACGTCACCAATAGATAAGTTTCTTTAAATAATTAACCAAAGGATAAAATTATTATATTTTCTTTTAAAATTATTTTATTTTAATTTTTTAATTAAAAATACATTTTTTTTTTAATTTTTTATATAAATTGTATAAATTCATGATTAAAATTAATCTGTAAAAAAGGACCGCCAGTTCTTCAGTTTTGTGAACAGATGAAAATCAAACACTGCCAAATCAAGACTTATATGGTATGTAGTAAAAGATTCCCCATTTATAATTGTTTAATACGCTTAGAGTGTTAGCAACGGTGTGAGACCGTGAATATTTTCTTGCATAAACCTATTTCCTTTGTTAGCATTCCGCACCGTTTTTCTTTATCATTCTCCTAAGCTTTTTCAACGATTCACAATAAACATCTGCCGTTATTATGGTACTTGGCAACATAATTTTGCCAGAAAATATCCTTTACGATCCTAAATTGCGGTAACCATCACTTTTTTCTTCCTTCCGGTTTTGCCTGAGATTTTCGGCTCGTTCGGCCAATGTGAGAGTGTGTGTGTGTGTGTGTGTGTGTGTGTGTGAGAGAGAGAGAGAGAGAGTGTGTGTGTGGCAGTTATCGTGTCCACAAGAAAGTGAAATATATATATTATATATAATTTCACTTTCTTGTGGACACGATAACTGCCGTAATTTTGCGCCAATTACTTCAAAAATTTATAAATAAAATATAACGACCTAAAATTTTGGCTGAATACGTTAGTGGGCCAGATCGGACCATGGGGGGTGGAAATAGGGGGCTTCTTCAAAATAACAAAATATCGCTATAACTTTCTTATCAAGTAAAATATCAAATTTGTTTAGAGTTCTTACTGTTTTTTGGATAAGGGCCTAAAACTTATGTAAGTAAAGTTTTTTGATATCACCAAGCATTGATCCAAGGGGTGGAAAAAATTTGACAAAAAATTCATACCTCCCTTAATAGACACAGTATCTAATCGGTGTAAATTGGTCGTTAGTCCTCTAAACATTACCTAAAAATTTTGTCTGAAAGACGTTTCGATATGACCAACCCTTACGTCAAGGGATGACCAAAATGTTACTGGAATTGTAAGAAGATAGGGCTTGTTGTATGCTAAACAATTAACATTTCACATGCAACCATTGTCGTATAAAATAAATTTGAAGTTTTTCTTAACTTTAAGATTTTTTTTTTAAATTCCCAACTTAGCACCGACGAAATCCACCTTCCGGCGTGCCAAAAGGGATTTTTTCTTTATTATTTTCCTAAGCTTTTTCAACGATTCACAATAAACATCTGCCGTTATTATGGTACTTGGATTCATAATTCTGCCAAAAATGTCCATGATGGTCCCAAATTGCGTTAACCATTATTTTTTTGTTCAAATCAGTTTGCATGAGATCTTGGGGTCGTTCGGCCTGTGTGTGTGTGTGTGTGTCTGCTGTCTGTGTTGTTTTTTGTCTCAATATCTATGATCCGAAACCGGCAGTAACTGGAAAACTGGTTGGAGAATATATATATATATATATATATGAACCGAACTCATATCTCGTACTCAATAAAAATAATGTTAAGAAATTCACTTCTTTTATTCTGATATCGCTGAAGAAAATAAATGCAACTCTCATTAACTTAGTTTTGTGAACACCTGTAAGACGTTTCGTTATCTATTGTGCAAAGTTCCTATGTAAATCCTATCTCTCTGTAATAATTTCGTTGAGAATGGATTTTAAAATATAAGGAAACTTTTCACCGAGTTCAGTAATTATGAAACTGCATTTATCAGGAACGGTATGTTTAATATTTTTTTAACTATTTCACCGATCACAATGAGATGTCTCCCTCTTTCTTCCAATTCGTATACATTAATTCACCTTTTCTTGAAATTCCCTGAGACATTTTTTCCCAGAACTATTACTCATTACATTATTACTATGTACTACGCACAGGCAAAGAGGTCGTTCTCGGCTGTAGATTTCCTTCTACTTGCAAATAACCAACGACGCTATATGTACCTTACAACTATTGGGAGGAGCGCAAACAACCTACTCATATTTTATCACGTAGTATTCGAGCGGTACAAAGCGAAATGAGTGATTGTATATGTGACGATATTTAAATTTAGTTGATATCTTCTGTACATTCGCTATGGAAACCGGTTTGTAACGCTCTCAATAGTAGGTTAATTTATAAATAGCCTTCGTATTTGATATGTAACTTAATTCAATTTCGTTAAAAGAAACAGACAAGAAATAAAAAAGTAATACGTGTTTCTGCTTTTATTATCTGCATTGTAACAATTTTGTGTTTTTATTCTCTCTCTTTTTTTTCTTTTATTTTAACCCAGAAATACTTAAGGTATGTTGTAAACTGAGACTATATATATATAAACAATTTTCTCCTGGGAATGTTAAGGAAACATATTGTGAAATTTATTAAACGCTCTCTATCACAAGAATGAATTCTTTAACCAGACTTCTTTTCTATTCATCCCATAAAATTCTCTAGAGGTACATATGACCAGATCCTTGAATTTCTTCTATGTTTATTTATTTATAAAATTTGTTATCATCCGGGGTTTCTACGGGGATTTTAAAATAGCCGTATCTCTCATTAAAATTTATTTTTTAACTCATTTCGTTTATTGCAAGTGAAATGTTTTTGTAAAAGTTTAAGTTGCTTAGGAAAGATAATTTAATGTTAATTTTATTTATAATAATTAATAACAGTTTAAAACGATTAATTTGTTGGAATTTAATTAAAAGAGGAAATTTTTTTAATTCAAGCACAATTTTTAGATAGATTTCATAAGAAAACTACTTATTGTAATAGGTACTATGATTCGACTTCCGAAAAATTCCGACATATCTTCGCGTTTCACATCCACCAGACCCCAAAACCAACATCAGTTCAAAGGTTTATACAGAGGGACCCATATAAAACACAACCCATCAATCACATCCATGAAATTTCAAAAGTCAAGCTTACTCCCCTACTCGTTACTGAAATGGACTCGTCCAACATCTGAACATCGCGGCGACGCAGTAGAACACTACCGATAGTAACAACAACGCAATCATAACGTTCAGTGTATTGCTGGAGACAAGATGGTGTTTTCGTTAGATGAACGTGTTTTCATTGTCGAGTCGTACTTCAGTACGAAATCAGTGGTTGCAGTGCAAGATTTGTTTCGCCATAAGTACCCGGATAAACCGGCTCCTAACAAAACATCAGTATTAAGGTTAGTCGCAAAATTTAGAGAGACCGGTTCTGTTAATAACAAGGAACACAAAAGATCTGCCTCAGTGTTGAATACAGATACAGTCGCTGAAATCAAAGACCGATTTACTCGCCTCGCCAATTAATTTGTCTAAATCAATTGTTCAGAAAGAAAAACGGCTACAATATTGGCAATGGTTCCGTCGATTTCTGCGTGAGGGAATTAATGTTAGGGATTCGTTATTTTTCACAGATGAAGCACGGTTTCATTCGGATGGCTACGTAAACAGCCAAAACAGTAGAATTTGGAGCGCTGAAAATCCCCACGTTTATCACGAAAAACAATTACACCCGCAGAAATCGAGCGTGTGGTGCGCGATATCGCGGAAGAAAATAATGGGTCCTATTTTTTTCGAGTACACCATTAATGCAGAACGATATCAGGGTATTTTATTTCGGTTCATCGCACTCTTGGAAGAGGAAGACAGACACTGCTGACTACAACATGACGGTGCGACATCGCACTACGCGGGTTCAACTTCTGATTTCATCGAGGAATTCTTTGGTAATCGTGTTATCGGTCGAGGCTTGTGGCCACCAAGATCTCCAGATTCGACTGCGGCGGATTTTTTTCTACGGGGTTACCTCAAAGAAAAAGCCTACAGCAACAAACCTTGAACAATTGAAAGTAAATATTGAACAAGCTGTATTAAATATCCAGCCACAAACGTTGAAAAAAGTTGCAAGAAACGCTGTAAAAAGAATTGAAGCTTGTATTGAAGAAGATGGCGGCCACTTCCAACATTTACTCTAAATGTAAGGTAATGGATGGTAATAATAAAAATTACACTTACATTTACACATGCCTTTTTATTATTTCAATACCTACCAATATAAGGTTGGGTTGCGTTTTATATGGGACACCCTGTATATTACTTTCTTGTGGATACGATAACTACCGTAATTTTGTGCTAATCACTTTCAAATTGATTCATAAAATATAACGACCCAAAATCTAGGTCGAGTTCGTTAATGGAAAAAATCAGACCATCGAGATGGAAATTGGCGGGGGGGGGGGGCTTTTTCGAAATGAAAAAATACCGCTGTAACTTTCTTATTAAGTAAAATATCGAACTCGTTTAAAGTTCCTATTATTCTTTGGAAAGGGCCTAAAACTAATATAGGGAAATTTTTTTGATATCACTAACTATTGGCTCAAGGGGTGGAAAAAATTGGATTTTGAAGACAAAGAAAGGTTAAAAAAAGCAGATCGGTTAAAAGACACGGTATAAAATCGATTTAAAGTGGGTCGTTAGTCCTCTAAACATTACCTAAAACCTTTGTCTAAAACGATTTTTTGATATGATCAACCCTTACGATCAAAGTAATGCTGGAATCGTAAAAAGGTGGGGCTTGTCGTACGTTAAGCATGTGAAACTTTTTTCACATCCAACCGTTGTCGTATCGTGTAAATTTGAAGTTTTTCTTAACTTTAAGGTGGAAATCATTTTTATCCCTTACTTAGCACCGGTGAAATCTACCTTTACCTTCCGGCAAGCCGAAAACCCTTTAAAGACTTGTTTGTTTTCTCAAGGGAATTATTTCGAATGTGGTAGAATTCATGTATAATTGGATCGTAAATAAAATGTTTTAAAGTTCCTATTATTCTTTGGAAAGGGCCTAAAACTAATATAGGGAAATTTTTTTGATATCACTAACTATTGGCTCAAGGGGTGGAAAAAATTGGATTTTGAAGACAAAGAAAGGTTAAAAAAAGCAGATCGGTTAAAAGACACGGTATAAAATCGATTTAAAGTGGGTCGTTAGTCCTCTAAACATTACCTAAAACCTTTGTCTAAAACGATTTTTTGATATGATCAACCCTTACGATCAAAGTAATGCTGGAATCGTAAAAAGGTGGGGCTTGTCGTACGTTAAGCATGTGAAACTTTTTTCACATCCAACCGTTGTCGTATCGTGTAAATTTGAAGTTTTTCTTAACTTTAAGGTGGAAATCATTTTTATCCCTTACTTAGCACCGGTGAAATCTACCTTTACCTTCCGGCAAGCCGAAAACCCTTTAAAGACTTGTTTGTTTTCTCAAGGGAATTATTTCGAATGTGGTAGAATTCATGTATAATTGGATCGTAAATAAAATGTTTTAAAGTTCCTATTATTCTTTGGAAAGGGCCTAAAACTAATATAGGGAAATTTTTTTGATATCACTAACTATTGGCTCAAGGGGTGGAAAAAATTGGATTTTGAAGACAAAGAAAGGTTAAAAAAAGCAGATCGGTTAAAAGACACGGTATAAAATCGATTTAAAGTGGGTCGTTAGTCCTCTAAACATTACCTAAAACCTTTGTCTAAAACGATTTTTTGATATGATCAACCCTTACGATCAAAGTAATGCTGGAATCGTAAAAAGGTGGGGCTTGTCGTACGTTAAGCATGTGAAACTTTTTTCACATCCAACCGTTGTCGTATCGTGTAAATTTGAAGTTTTTCTTAACTTTAAGGTGGAAATCATTTTTATCCCTTACTTAGCACCGGTGAAATCTACCTTTACCTTCCGGCAAGCCGAAAACCCTTTAAAGACTTGTTTGTTTTCTCAAGGGAATTATTTCGAATCTGGTAGAATTCATGTATAATTGGATCGTAAATAAAATGTTTTCCTGAACCAGTCTGATAACTTTTATTTACAAACTTCATATATATTTTACATTTTACTGTAAAAAAATATCGTCATATTGGTATTCATTTCTTGATCCCTTCAAATTGGATTAAATAATTTTTTTCTTGTTTAAAGTACATTTTTCGTACCAAACAAGAATTTTTTGAACATTTTTGATCAATAATCTTAGATAATGATAATGATAATGATAATGAATCTTAGATGTCATTATTTTTATTAAAATTCAAAATTATAAAATTTCAAATTCTTTACGTACAATATCATTTTACTTTCTTCTATCTATTTTGTATTTGGTGTAATATTTTTTTTTTGAAATATTTTAAAATTTATGAAATTTCATCTTTGCTTTTATAACCGTACAAACTATACATGAACTTTCAACATATGTACACTTTTTTCTCTCTCTCTTCTCTCTCTACCTTTGTTACGTACGAACAAAAGCTAAATCAATTAACCACATCCAATCTATAAAAGAGGCTTTGTATTTGATATGTTTCCTCCCATATAAACCTGCAGATACGATTAAAAAAAAGGATTTGTATATACTGTGGTACTAGCCTTATGTTTGTGTGAATGTTAATATAATTTACGATAGAAGCTAAAGAATTAATGTGGAAAATTTTTTGTTCTTCCTTTGAAATATCCTTTACATGGTTTTTTTAATTCTGTTAAAAAACAAATTAAATTGTTATTTGGAAAAATTGATAATATAAACCGTTTTGAATACACATAAATAAAACTTATGAGTTAAGTTATATCGATTAAACAGTGTTATATATCTTTATTGTTAGGAAATGTACTATATACAGAGTGTTTCTAAAGTCATGTGATCTACATATAAAAATTAATTATACTTAATGACAGTTGTATCTTAATTATAATACAAGAACTAAGCAAATTATGTTTTTAACTTCCCTAGCACCATAGCTCTAGAACAGCGATCAACAAACGTTTTTGATCGCGTACTCCTAAGAGAGAAAATAATTATTAATTGTACTCCATATAATGTAATATATATATATATATATAATATATTTATGTGTGTGTGTGTGTGTGCGTGGGCGCGTGCGTGTGTGTACTAAAAAATCAAATTATATATTTTAAACAATATACATATATTTAAATTAAATTACAAATTTATTTTTTGAATTAAAATTTAATTTTAGCCATAAAACTATTCTGTCATTCAAAATAAGACCGAATGATTATATAATGTTCCACAATAAATAAATGCTGGGCTTTTGAAAACGGTATGCTTGTTTTACCGCTGCAAAGCTACAAACACAGATGGAGAGACGATGAATCTCATTGTTTATCTGTTTTCACCTTGTCTCTAGTATAGTCTCGGCAAAATATTTCCCTCCCAAGGGAATCGTTTATCAACAAATTTACAGGTGTTGGATTGGCATCCATATTGAGTCACGTGATTTTATGAACGTTCTGTATTTATACACATAGACCAACAAAATATTTCCACGTTTGTTTTAAAAAAACGTTTTTAATTTTTTTTTTTTTTTTTTGTTTCAGGTATGTTGTATTTTTGAACCTTTAAGTTATCTTGAAATGTTTGAAACGTAATGTTTATTAGGTGAGTTGTGTATTTGATTTTTTTATGTAAATTTTAATATGTAAAATTTTATTTGTAAATTTACACACCGGACAATTCTAGTGTTAAACTCGTCGTTACAATCTCTTGTTTAACAGCTGATTTTCGAAGTCGAAAGTTTTGAGATAGAAATCCTAGTAGACGTTACTTGCTTTAATATGGATTTAAATACTAGATAATAATTACCGGTATACTTTGGCGGTTGTGGTTTAAATAACCATACATCTCAGGAATCGTCGGTCAAAGTCTGTAAAAGAATACACGTCACGTATAGTTCCGATGATATTTAAGTCTAACTTTAGTCAACTCTCTCTTTTTAGGTAAGTTTTGTAATAAGAAAGCTACCTATTGTAATGGTACGTGTTTCGACTTCCGGAAAATTTCGACATATCTTCGCGTTTCACATTCCCCAGTTCTCAAAACCACCGTCAGTTCAAAAGTTTTATATATATGTACATTTTACTTTTTTGTGGACACGATAATTGCCGTAATTTTGCGCCAATCATTTTCAAATTTATATATAAAATATAACGACCCAAAATCTCGGTCGAGTTCGTTAATGGGCAAAATCAGACCATGGGGGGGGGACTTTTTTGTAATAACAAAATATCGCTATATCTTTTTATTAATAAAAGTATCGAATTCGTTTAAAGTTCCAACTATTCTTTGGATAAGATTCTAAAACTTATTTAAGTAAAGTTTTTTGATATCACCAACCATTGGCCCAGCGGGTGGAAAAAATAGGGTTTCGAAAACAAAATAAAGCATACCTCCCTTAATAGGCACAGCATCAAATCTGTTTAAAATTGTGCTTAGTCCTCTAACATTACCTAAAACAATTATCTAAACAATTTGTATGACCAACCCTTACGGCAAGGGATAACCAAAATGTTACTGGAATTGTAAGAAAATGGGGCTTCTCGTACCCTAAACATGAAAAAAAATTTTTCACATGCAACCATTGTCTATTGAATAAACTTGAAGATTTTCTTAACTTTAAGGTGGAAATCTTTTTTTTCCCGTACTTAGCACATTTCTTTCCTTTTTTTTCTTTTTCCTGTTTAGCCTCCGGTAACTACCGTTTAGATAATTCTTTAGAGGATGAATGAAGATGATATGTATGAGTGTAAATGAACTGCAGTCTTGTACAGTCTCAGTTCCATCATTCCTGAGATGTGTGCTTAATTGAAACCCAACAACCAGGGAACACCGGTATCCACGATCTAGTATTCAAATCGGTGTAAAAATAACTAGGATTTGAACGGTGTAACTCTCGACTTCCAAATCAGCTGATTTGGGAAGACGCGTTAACCACTAGACCAACCCGGTGGGTATCCCGTACTTAGCACCAGTGAAATCTACCTTCACCTTCCGGCGTGCCGAAAGGGATTTTTTCTGGTTAGTCTCCGGACAGCCGTAAGGTATAACTTCAAAGGTTATGTTTAGATGTAAATGAAGTATTGTCTTGAACAGTCTTAGATCAACCGCTCATGAAATGTGCAGTTAACTGAAACCCAACCACCAAAGAACACCGGTATCCACGATATAGTATTCAAATCCGTAAACTTTAGTCGACTAAAACGAGTTGAAAATGACTACAAACGATCTCGAACGACTAGAAACGATACATCGATTCGCTATAGATAGATCTGATTTCTTTTCCTGTCTATTAGAAAATTGGGATAAATATACTTAATTATATCTCCTATTCTATTTTATTTTACATGTATAAATCTCAGAATTTTTTAAATGTTTTAATGAAATCGATTTCAAAATAATTCATTAAAAATTTTCCCAACAAGTAACGTATCGTATTTGCAAAATATAAAAGAATATTATTATGCAACGGTAGAACTTAGTTTATCAGCCGTTCATGTCGCCAATTTTGGATAACGTGATGTAACTTCCGCAGTAGTTTCATTATAGGCTATTGGAATAATCATGTTTCCTTATAGCATGAGGTCATTGACCCCAAATCAGTTATAAAATATTATACGGTTATAAAATTTTACATTAAAATTTGTTCTTACTTTTTTCAATGGGGGAAGGGTTTAATTACAGAAAATTATACATCTAAAGAATGTAACTCGATGAGTTTAAAAAAAATTCTTTTATCAACACATCTAATCAAATTGTTGAAAATTAAAGGTTATCCAGAAAATTCTCATAGTTGGAAATTTATTTTCCCTTCAAATACTATTTTCTTTTCTTTTTTTTTTGTATTCAATACATTCAATACAGGCTGATTCAGGAGGATAGGACAATACTTTTACAACTCATTCTAGAGGCTAAAACTAAGAAAAAAGTTCATATAAACATAGTCCGAAAATGCTTCGTTAGCGAGTTATACAGAGTGAAAGATTTCGCCCGAGTTTCAGTTCTTCCGGGTAAATTAAGGCTTTCTGATATTCTGGGAAGGTCAATTAAGGGGCAAATTCAATTGTTTCTTATGGTTTTTGAGCTGGGAAATCGAAAAAATAGGTCCCAGAACTGCATCTCTCTTAGTTTCTAAGATATCCCATGTAAAACGCCAAAAATAGGGTCAAAAAACACATTTTTTTACGTTTGATGTACAATAACGTTGTTAAATTGGCAATAAATCGTACATTTTTTAAACATAAATTGTAGAGAATTTAATTATAAGAAGATTGATGACGATTTGGTACAACACGACCGGGATACCTATGGCGATATTCCGCAACCGCTGCCGCAGCACTTCCATTGCAAAATCCATAGATGAAAATCACGTCGGCATTAGTGAAGATACACGGCGTTTTTCAAAACAAAAGTAAACAGAATTTAAATTTTTTTAAAAGACTTGATTTTTACGCACTGTAAATTGAATACAAAATTACACTTCTTAACAGTTTTCTGAAAATTTTACGATTAGAATTCGACGTAATACTGCGAATACGATTGATCAGCGAAAGGTTATTTAATACATTACCACAATTAACTGACAACAATGAGTAGTATTTTAGAAAATTGTGATGAAAAAAATCAGTGTTGCCAACTTGTTTTCGTAGGTTTAAAATTATTTTACCTACTAGACACATTTGTTTTTTTTTTTGTAATATTTTCTTCTAAGTTTTCGTCGGTACTGTTGTTAATAAGAGTCGATATGTTTAAAATGTTATTTGTTTTCTGTTGACATTATTTATTACAACAATCTTCTTATAATTAAATTCTCTTCATTTTATGTTTATAAAATGTATAATTTATTGCTAATTTAACAACGTTATTGTACGTCAAACGTAAAAAAATGTGTTTTTTGACCCTATTTTTGGCGTTTTACACGGGATATCTTAGAAACTAAGAGAGATACAGTTCTGAGACCTATTTTTTTTCAATTTCCCAGCTCAAAAACCATAAGAAACAATTGAATTTGCCCCTTAATTTGCCTTCCCAGAATTTCAGAAAGCCTTAATTTACCCGGAGGAACTGAAATTCGGGCAAAATCTTTCACCCTGTATAACTCGCTAACGAAGCGTTTTCGGACCTATGTCTATATGAACTTTTTCTTATTTTTAGCCTCTAGAATGAGTTGTTAAAGTATTGTCCCATCCTTCTGAATCACTTTGTATAATAATCAGTTATGCATAGATTTTAACCGATATCTAGCTTTAAAAAGCCAAATTCTATCTATAATATATTTCTACAATTCTATCTACCTATTCATCGTAGACGTTCGCAAAGAATCCGGCTGAGTTGTATAATTTTCTCTTCTGAACCAGAAATTATGTAACTTTAATAACATATCTGATAGATTTCTATTATAAAGGAAAATTAAATGGCACATTAAAATATCGAAGTAAAGAATTATATAAAATATAATTTTATTGTCTGAATAAAATATTGAGACGTGGATTCTACGATAACTATATTATGTACCCATCCCCCTAACCGATTTTTAATCAAAAATAATTGGCATCAGTGACCCGTACTCAGACGTACCCGGTTCCATAAAAAACGGTTGATCCAATCCGGGTATAGGAACGGAACATAACGCAAGGCTATCGGAGGGAGGATAAGTTATTCTCCTATTAATCGTAGATCCTGGAGATCAGTCCCTTTCTGCTGGGTATTTCTATTTATCTGACGGGTATTAATCTTTAGTGGCGGTTATATTTGTTTTTATTTTAAAATGGACGGAATTGGGGATTGCGTTCCGATTCTTTGTAGATCGTATTTTGAAGTATTTTAATCTATTTCTTGAAAGATTAGCAAGATATTTGCGACCTTCTCCCGACGCGATTAATTTTCAGTCCGTCCACTGAAGGCCTTTTGGTCTTATAAGAATACGCTTGATGGCGCCTCAGTTTTGTGAAGGGTCTAATGCACTCCCTTCGCGGATGGAATCGTATGTAGTATTTCTAGACTACTTACTATAAGATGAAGGAAGGATATTGAATCTAGGTTTGCAAATGCTTCTTCATTTGCCTCTTCTTAATACTCAATTAGTTTTGAAAGTTGTCATTCGGTCAAGAGATGGCGCAAATATGACCAATATGATATTTGTCAAATATGATCCTTTAACTGATGTGATGCGAAGTTTCAAAGTTTAGTTTGCGTTTAGTTTAATTTGTGGCAGTCCAGGAAATTAATAAGTTTTGACATTTTCTTAAAAATCTGAAGTGGATACCATATGACATCCTTGTACGTCCTTGTACGTTAGTAGACGTACAAATGTGTATTAAATATGTAATTAAATATACACATTTTTTGGTACACTTCATTAAAACTTATTTCATTTGAAAGTGAGATACGATCCTCCAATTCTTTAATAAAGTGGACAGTTACACAATTGCTAAAATATTAGTTTTTATTAACGTAAAATATTTGTACAATTATTAATTCAACAATCTTACATGAAATATTACAATAGAGTAAAAGTCCCTTTATTACTCTTTAAATAAATTGTTTACAAAATAGTCCGATAATAATAACTGATTATTCTACACCGTAAGGTCAAAATTAATATTTGTAACCGGTATTCAGGAGTTCACTAAACGGAATAATTTAATTATTATAAATAAACTTTTATTTACACGACATATCACAAATCTTGTACGTATTACGCACAAGTGAAAAAAATCTTCAATAATCACTTTAAATTGAATACAATTTAAAAATGTATTTTATTTTTGTTTCAAACAATTAAATTAAATGTTTTCTTTAAAAAATAAATATACAATTTCTATAAGAATTTGCTAAGAAAATCCAAAAATAATACGATTCTTAAGTATAATTTTCAATTAATTTTAAATAATCAGATTTTTCCTGAAATATGCACATATATAATGCGTATTAAATTACATTTACACAATTTTAAAAGTACATAAAATTTTATTTTACTAATAATTTTATTTTTTTATCATTAAATTATTATTTATTGTAAAAATGTTTTTACAATCACGGGTTAAAAATTATTAAACCATATATTTAAATTAAAAAAAGAAAAGTTAAAAAAATAAATAAAAAAAAAGTTAAAAAAACAAAAGAAAATCAAGTCTGATTCGAATCGATATGCCTTCCCTTTAAGATCCAAATGATTCATTAATTAAAATTATAATTTTTATTGCACTCAAAAAGAGAGGTGAACAACTAGATGTTACAACAGTGTTAAATCCAAAATTTCAACAACCTACGGCTAATCGTTTTTTTAGTTATCCGAGATACATATGTACGTACAGTCCTCACGCTAAAACTAGTCAAAATGAATTCAGGAATGGTCAAAATGGATATTTTCATTGAAATATGAAAACGGATATGTTTCGCGATCACAATATTTCGTTTGTACAAGGAAGTAAAAAAATTTATAAAAGAGAAAAAAGGAGATGAAATCTAAAGACCGAAATATTTCTCGATTACAATATTTTCTTTACTTCGTACAAGGAAGTTAAAATTTATAAAAATGAAGATTAAGTTATTATAAAGTTCTTTATTTTAAAAGGTTTAACCCATTTATTTTAAAAATAGATTCCACTTTAAATTATTCTTTCTCTTAGTTGTCTGAAAATTAAAAAAAAAAAATTGGACAAATTTATTATGAAAAATATTTTAATTTTACTTCTCCCGAACCCCACAAAATAGTTAACGATTTAAAGAACCGGAATATTTAATAAAAGAAGATTTAAAAGGAGGACAGACTGTGTTATTTGTTACAATAAAGCAAATAATATTACAAAATTCGTACATCTAACAAGATAAATTAATAGAATATTTACTTAAAAAAGATTTTATTTAATGTTAATCTTCGTTTATTTGCTTACGTATATCTCACTACTATTTAAACAATGTTTTTTTCATTTGTTGCCGATAACGGAGAAAACTACTGAACCAATCAATAGGAAATTTTAACTGTAGATTTTGTGTGATCCCAGAATATTTGTCACAGTTCAAACCAATCTAACTACTATTTAAATTTTAAATAAAAAAAGAAAAGCTTATAATTAAATAACTTAGAACTAAATGACTAAATTTAACATAATTCTCTTTATCGTTCGTTGTCTGTATAAAATCGACTTCTTCGAACAGTTATAAAATTTACCAAATTTAATATCATTCTATACAAAAGATCAATTTATGTTATTATCATAATAGAGTGATTTGATAATAAAGTTGAATGGGGAATTACGAGTACATAATTTCTTTCCTCTACACCAGAGTAAGGATTTCTGTCACCCAATATACAGCCGTCTTATTAACATGACTCTTATCAGTTATCATAGGTAAAGTTGCCGGACATATGATCGGCTGTCATTTCTTCTTCTTCGTTGTGAAGTCTCAGCTACTGTTCTGCGGTATCGCAAATAATCCTGTCCAGTGGCTAGCGTAAAACAGGTCACTGCTATCGCTCTAGGTAAATTCAGTGGAAGGCGCATTTTTAAGGTCGAGCATTGACGCCCGGCGTTTGTCACCACAATTAATAACAATTTTTTGCTCTTTCTCTTTCCATGATAACATTGCAGACCATTCGTATCCCACTACGCGATGAAATAGGCAGGATGAACTGCGGTTGGCATGCACCCACCCGCGCAAGTCTATTCGCTCGTTCATTTCCGTAGATACCGCAATGGGCTGTAATCCGTTGCATCATTAGCCCATCTACAGTTTTACTCAAGGTGATCATACTTTTTCGGCACGTGAGGATTGCATAAGTAGTACGGGAATTGACTATAGACAATCCCCGTATTTACATAATTAAAAAGGTTTTTATAATTTGAGGAATAATGAATTTCGATATCGATGTAGACTTATTCAGAAAGTTATTATGTTTAACTAAATTTAATGTTATTGTCTAATGTAGCCCACCGGGTTGATCTAATGGTAAACTCATCGCCGCAAAATCAGTTGTTAGTTAACAGCTGATTTTCCAAGTGAAATGTTCTGAGGTTCAAATCCTAGTAAAAGTTGGTTGTTTTTATACGGATTTAAATACTAGAGAATGGATACCGATGTTCTTTGGTGGTTAAGCTTCAATTAACCAAACATTAACAGCTGATTTTCCAAGTGAAATGTTCTGAGGTTCAAATCCTAGTAAAAGTTGGTTGTTTTTATACGGATTTAAATACTAGAGAATGGATACCGATGTTCTTTGGTGGTTAAGCTTCAATTAACCAAACATTAACAGCTGATTTTCCAAGTGAAATGTTCTGAGGTTCAAATCCTAGTAAAAGTTAGTTGTTTTTATACGGATTTAAATACTAGAGAATGGATACCGATGTTCTTTGGTGGTTAAGCTTCAATTAACCAAACATTAACAGCTGATTTTTCAAGTGAAATGTTCTGAGGTTCAAATCCTAGTAAAAGTTAGTTGTTTTTATACGGATTTAAATACTAGAGAATGGATACCGGTGTACGTTAGTGGTTAAGCTCCAATTAACCAAACATTAACAGCTGATTTTCCAAGTGAAATGTTCTGAGGTTCAAATCCTAGTAAAAGTTGGTTGTTTTTTTATACGGATTTAAATACTAGAGAATGGATACCGATGTTCTTTGGTTGTTAAGCTTCAATTAACCAAACATTAACAGCTGATTTTCCAAGTGAAATGTTCTGAGGTTCAAATCCTAGTAAAAGTTAGTTGTTTTTATACGGATTTAAATACTAGAGAATGGATACCGATGTTCTTTGGTGGTTAAGCTTCAATTAACCAAACATTAACAGCTGATTTTCCAAGTGAAATGTTCTGAGGTTCAAATCCTAGTAAAAGTTGGTTGTTTTTATACGGATTTAAATACTAGAGAATGGATACCGATGTTCTTTGGTGGTTAAGCCTCAATTAACCAAACATTAACAGCTGATTTTCCAAGTGAAATGTTCTGAGGTTCAAATCCTAGTAAAAGTTAGTTGTTTTTATACGGATTTAAATACTAGAGAATGGATACCGATGTTCTTTGGTGGTTAAGCTTCAATTAACCAAACATTAACAGCTGATTTTTCAAGTGAAATGTTCTGAGGTTCAAATCCTAGTAAAAGTTAGTTGTTTTTATACGGATTTAAATACTAGAGAATGGATACCGGTGTACGTTAGTGGTTAAGCTCCAATTAACCAAACATTAACAGCTGATTTTCCAAGTGAAATGTTCTGAGGTTCAAATCCTAGTAAAAGTTGGTTGTTTTTTTATACGGATTTAAATACTAGAGAATGGATACCGATGTTCTTTGGTTGTTAAGCTTCAATTAACCAAACATTAACAGCTGATTTTCCAAGTGAAATGTTCTGAGGTTCAAATCCTAGTAAAAGTTAGTTGTTTTTATACGGATTTAAATACTAGAGAATGGATACCGATGTTCTTTGGTGGTTAAGCTTCAATTAACCAAACATTAACAGCTGATTTTCCAAGTGAAATGTTCTGAGGTTCAAATCCTAGTAAAAGTTGGTTGTTTTTATACGGATTTAAATACTAGAGAATGGATACCGATGTTCTTTGGTGGTTAAGCTTCAATTAACCAAACATTAACAGCTGATTTTCCAAGTGAAATGTTCTGAGGTTCAAATCCTAGTAAAAGTTAGTTGTTTTTATACGGATTTAAATACTAGAGAATGGATACCGATGTTCTTTGGTGGTTAAGCTTCAATTAACCAAACATTAACAGCTGATTTTTCAAGTGAAATGTTCTGAGGTTCAAATCCTAGTAAAAGTTAGTTGTTTTTATACGGATTTAAATACTAGAGAATGGATACCGGTGTACGTTAGTGGTTAAGCTCCAATTAACCAAACATTAACAGCTGATTTTCCAAGTGAAATGTTCTGAGGTTCAAATCCTAGTAAAAGTTGGTTGTTTTTTTATACGGATTTAAATACTAGAGAATGGATACCGATGTTCTTTGGTTGTTAAGCTTCAATTAACCAAACATTAACAGCTGATTTTCCAAGTGAAATGTTCTGAGGTTCAAATCCTAGTAAAAGTTAGTTGTTTTTATACGGATTTAAATACTAGAGAATGGATACCGATGTTCTTTGGTGGTTAAGCTTCAATTAACCAAACATTAACAGCTGATTTTCCAAGTGAAATGTTCTGAGGTTCAAATCCTAGTAAAAGTTGGTTGTTTTTATACGGATTTAAATACTAGAGAATGGATACCGATGTTCTTTGGTTGTTAAGCTTCAATTAACCAAACATTAACAGCTGATTTTCCAAGTGAAATGTTCTGAGGTTCAAATCCTAGTAAAAGTTAGTTGTTTTTATACGGATTTAAATACTAGAGAATGGATACCGATGTTCTTTGGTGGTTAAGCTTCAATTAACCAAACATTAACAGCTGATTTTTCAAGTGAAATGTTCTGAGGTTCAAATCCTAGTAAAAGTTAGTTGTTTTTATACGGATTTAAATACTAGAGAATGGATACCGGTGTACGTTAGTGGTTAAGCTCCAATTAACCAAACATTAACAGCTGATTTTCCAAGTGAAATTTTCTGAGGTTCAAATCCTAGTAAAAGTTGGTTGTTTTTTTATACGGATTTAAATACTAGAGAATGGATACCGATGTTCTTTGGTTGTTAAGCTTCAATTAACCAAACATTAACAGCTGATTTTCCAAGTGAAATGTTCTGAGGTTCAAATCCTAGTAAAAGTTAGTTGTTTTTATACGGATTTAAATACTAGAGAATGGATACCGATGTTCTTTGGTGGTTAAGCTTCAATTAACCAAACATTAACAGCTGATTTTTCAAGTGAAATGTTCTGAGGTTCAAATCCTAGTAAAAGTTAGTTGTTTTTATACGGATATAAATACTAGAGAATGGATACCGATGTTCTTTGGTTGTTAAGCTTCAATTAACCAAACATTAACAGCTGATTTTCCAAGTGAAATGTTCTGAGGTTCAAATCCTAGTAAAAGTTAGTTGTTTTTATACGGATTTAAATACTAGAGAATGGATACCGATGTTCTTTGGTGGTTAAGCTTCAATTAACCAAACATTAACAGCTGATTTTTCAAGTGAAATGTTCTGAGGTTCAAATCCTAGTAAAAGTTAGTTGTTTTTATACGGATTTAAATACTAGAGAATGGATACCGGTGTACGTTAGTGGTTAAGCTCCAATTAACCAAACATTAACAGCTGATTTTCCAAGTGAAATGTTCTGAGGTTCAAATCCTAGTAAAAGTTGGTTGTTTTTTTATACGGATTTAAATACTAGAGAATGGATACCGATGTTCTTTGGTTGTTAAGCTTCAATTAACCAAACATTAACAGCTGATTTTCCAAGTGAAATGTTCTGAGGTTCAAATCCTAGTAAAAGTTAGTTGTTTTTATACGGATTTAAATACTAGAGAATGGATACCGATGTTCTTTGGTGGTTAAGCTTCAATTAACCAAACATTAACAGCTGATTTTTCAAGTGAAATGTTCTGAGGTTCAAATCCTAGTAAAAGTTAGTTGTTTTTATACGGATTTAAATACTAGAGAATGGATACCGGTGTACGTTAGTGGTTAAGCTCCAATTAACCAAACATTAACAGCTGATTTTCCAAGTGAAATGTTCTGAGGTTCAAATCCTAGTAAAAGTTGGTTGTTTTTTTATACGGATTTAAATACTAGAGAATGGATACCGATGTTCTTTGGTTGTTAAGCTTCAATTAACCAAACATTAACAGCTGATTTTCCAAGTGAAATGTTCTGAGGTTCAAATCCTAGTAAAAGTTAGTTGTTTTTATACGGATTTAAATACTAGAGAATGGATACCGATGTTCTTTGGTGGTTAAGCTTCAATTAACCAAACATTAACAGCTGATTTTTCAAGTGAAATGTTCTGAGGTTCAAATCCTAGTAAAAGTTAGTTGTTTTTATACGGATTTAAATACTAGAGAATGGATACCGGTGTACGTTAGTGGTTAAGCTCCAATTAACCAAACATTAACAGCTGATTTTCCAAGTGAAATGTTCTGAGGTTCAAATCCTAGTAAAAGTTGGTTGTTTTTATACGGATTTAAATACTAGAGAATGGATACCGATGTTCTTTGGTGGTTAAGCTTCAATTAACCAAACATTAACAGCTGATTTTCCAAGTGAAATGTTCTGAGGTTCAAATCCTAGTAAAAGTTAGTTGTTTTTATACGGATTTAAATACTAGAGAATGGATACCGATGTTCTTTGGTGGTTAAGCTTCAATTAACCAAACATTAACAGCTGATTTTTCAAGTGAAATGTTCTGAGGTTCAAATCCTAGTAAAAGTTAGTTGTTTTTATACGGATTTAAATACTAGAGAATGGATACCGGTGTACTTTAGTGGTTAAGCTCCAATTAACCAAACATCTCAGGAATGGTCGGCCCGATTCTCTACAAGACTAAACTTCATTGATATATCTATATAATCTTCCTCTCATTGGACCGTGGGAAAGGTTGCTTATTGTTTACTAGTTGAATAAATTGCAACATACCCATTAGGAATAATAATAATTGTCTAATCTTGTGGCTACCTTTGAGAAATTATCCTTACGTAGTAGCACTCTGTAGATTTTTATATTCTCAATTAAGATATTTCATCAGGGTAAGCTATTTGCATAATCGGGATAGATTTGACTTTCAATTCAGTATAAATATTTTCATAATGTCTTAGTCGGCGCGGTTACAGATAGGAAGAATAACTTATAATGCTTCTAGAAGTTATGATTGTAGACAACGCGAATTTATGCCAGAACGTTCTCAAAGAGTAGAAGAGTAACGTATAAGCTCGACTGAATATAGAGTTCAATCTTTGAAAAAGGTCTCAAATTAGTTTTATATTATCACTCTGGAATTGACTATCCGAATCTGGAAGATATTCAAATTGGTAACATAATAAAAATATGCAACAACTGCAGTGCCAAAAAAAATATAGACAATTAGTGAAATGGATAAAGTATTCAATTCGTTCGAAAGTATAGGGTTGTTTTATTTGTGAACAGAAAAGGTATTTGAGTGAAAGAACTTTAGCCTAATCTTATCTTCGTGGGTAACTCCTCTGAGGAGAGGTATTTCGGCTGTCCAGAAGAGGAAGTCGGGATATTCCTATGATCTAGAAGAAACCCCGATTGGTAGTCTCCAAGATGAGCCAAGATAGGGGGCAGACTATTGCTACAACACCCGGGAGCGACTGACGTCATGCCTAATGGTGGTTTCGGTAGCTCCTGGTGTGTTTAAAAAAGGAAGAAATAGAGAATCTTACCTTCATAATAATCAAGTACCAGTTGTTAAAGGTGTAAATATTAGCGTTCATATTAACGTCTTTTTTCAATTGAACTGAATTCTGGTTTTTATGATTCAGCTACCTGTAAATAAATGCGATCTTAACATTTATTATTATTATTATTGTCGATTATTATTTTCATAATTATTATTATTATTATTAATTTGTATGATCGTAATCTTCTGAAAATAATAATTGTAATTACATAAACATTTAAAATGTTTACATAATTACAAAAATAGATGATTATTTCTTTTATTGATTTCAAAAAATCGTACGATTGCATAGATAGGCCTTCGATGTTGAAAATTCTGAGAAATCACGGATCCGATCCTAAATTGGTAAATATGATCGGTTTAACATTAACAAATACAAAATCTAAAGTGAAGTTTCGTGGCGAATTTTCCGAACCTTTTGACATAAAATCCGGACTGAGACAAGGCGACGGACTTTCGCCTTTATTATTTAATCGTGCACTAGAATTTCTGATGCGCGAACGGTTTAAAATTAATCCAAAAAATATTCACATAGGATACAAAAGAGATAACTTAAATTTAAATCGCCTAGGATTTGCCGACGACTTAGCTTTATTAACTTATAGTATCGCAGAAGCCAGTATACAAATAACAACTATGGAAGAACTTGCGAATAAAATTGGACTTCAAATTTCTTGCGAAAGAAATGATTACTATAGAACCTTTAGTTATTAATTCTGTGAATATTAACGGAAACAAAGTAGAACTTGTAGAAAAATTTAAATATCTTGGAGAGATCATTACTTGTAATTGTAACGAAAAACAAAATCGGACCGAAAGACTTAATAAATTATTTAAAGTAACCAAAAATACTTAGAACAAAAAATCGCTCTCGATTAACACTAAAATTAGACATTACAAAACTGTGGTTAAACCGGTAATTATTTACGCGAGCGAGACTTTATTTAAATTAAATGAGAAAAATAGGACTGAACCTTTGCTTAAAGTAGAACGCAGGATTCTTAGAACCTGCATAAACGAAAAATATAAACACGAAAATCGGTACAGATTATCGCCTAATAAATTTCTGTACGAAAACTTGGTATCCTTAATCGATACTATGAAAAAGAAGCGAATTTCTTTCTGCGCACACTTGTTAAGATTACCGCAGAAGAGAATTATCGATCGATTTTGGTCTTTAAAAAATCCGCCATTATGGATCAAAGTAATTAAAGAAGACACGCAAGAATTAAATTTGACTTACGAAGATTTACTTTATAAATCCGAAAAATTAAAATTTGTTATTAAAGATCCGAATACCGACTTTAAAGTAAGAACTTTTAATTATACAAATAGCGTTTATTCAGAAGAGGATCGTAAAGCAAGATCGTTAAGAACGACTAAATATTGGGAGAAAGTGAAAGCTAAGAAACTTAAAGGCCAAAAGATCGGCAAAAAAGACTTGGAATTATTCTGACTAAACTGGTCCTTTGCGGCCTTAAAAGAAAAAAAAACATACTTATAATTGTCAGTCTCTCAATATTCTAATCGAGCTGGGAACACGCGACAGTACAAAAAAATATGTTTTATTAAAGGTAAAAAAAAAAAATAATAAAATAAAAAAAAACAACACACTACTAATATTATATAGAAAATAAAGTTTATGTATCTTTCTTGAATTCACTGTCAAATTAAAAATTTGAGAAATTATGATTTCGTAAGTTGGTAACACAGAAATCAGCTGGGCCACAATGGATTTTATAGAATATTATGAAAAGTACTGAAAATATGGTTATGGGACATATTTTAATTTGTAAGCATATGAAGTTGACTCCTAAATTAGGGTTCCTAGAATTTCAGTATGATTTTTTTTTCATTACTCTGTCGAATCACTCTATATAGTTGTAATTTATATTTTTCGTATAGATGGTTACGAGTATGTAATAATTAGTAATTTATTAATTAAATTAGTTTTTTTTTAAAGTAATTATAATAACGTTAATAAATATTAAGTAATATTTACATCAAATTTCCTTTTATTATCTTAAAATATTTTTCAATAATTTCTATAATCTGTTTTACCGTTTCAATTATCGAATAACGCTAAATTAATTTCTGTTTGTACCGAGCAATATTATATTTCAATTTAAATTTACTGAAAATGACAGCTAATTATATTCGTTACTTACTTCCTCTGTAATATTGCTTGTTTATGTATACGACATCCTTGTTATATTTCTCTTCTAATATTGCTTTTAAGTGATTATACAAGGGAGATGGAAAATTTAGCTTAATAGTTCTTAATAAACAAAGAAGGAGGAGATTTCGTGACAGGAATGGGGAGAGACTGATTATGAGAGAAAAGATGTTACTTTTTTTTTATTATAGAAAGTAAACTGGATACATTCTTCTACTATTTCATTTGTTTTGACGTTTATAAATGGTTTTTTGTTTTTTTTTTATTTTATTTAATTTTAATTAATTATTATTTTTAAACAGAATCAGATCCGTTTGAAATTAAAACCTGTGTAAGACAAGGCGATGGACTTTCTCCTATTCGACTCCACACCCTTGAAAAAATAATAGAATGGCCAAAACGAATTAAAAACCTAAACATTTCAAAAACAGTAAAATTTAAAGGGCTTGGAATCAATATTTTCACCTTTGGAGAGAGAGATTAAGTATTTTTTTTAAAAATCAGAAGAAGAAGAAGTAAAACAAAAACTCCAAATCTTAGAAAAAAACTCAAATAAAATAAGTTAAAAAAATTCCATATGAAAAAAAGGTGGGAAAGTATTTCCGGCTATTAATAATAAAAATTACCAAAGTTAATACAAAAAAAAAATAAAAAAAGATGGATCCAACATTCCCATCAGTAGAGACTAAAACAAGAAAAAAAACTGTCAAAAAACAGTTATTTTTATATAAAAGATTTTATCTCAAGTTCAGATAGAAAAATCACATTAATATTTAATAAGCGTCTTGGTAATAAAGTTTTAAAATTAGTAAAAAATCAGCACTTAAATAACTTCGAAAATTACAAAATGGCGGCCATGTTTATTTTTCAATCCGTTATATCTCCATAAATATTAGTTTTATCAAAATTTATAACTAAGAATAAACATTTACTAACTGTAAAAATACATTATTAAATTCTAAATTTAAAGCACTTAAATCTGCCAATAAATTATTACATTACCAAAAATTCTTTCGTACCAATTAGAATAACTTAAAAGAAGATTGAAACCAACCTGGCTCACGCCGGCTTGAACTCACATCATTTAAAATTTTAAAGGTCGAACAGACGTCAAACTGTAAAACCTGCCCCACAGAAACTTTTAATCCAACATCAAAGTCGCAAACAAATCTATCAATAAGAACTCTCCAGATTTATAACGCTGTTATCCTTCTTTTTTTTTGTCTTCAGTCATTTGACTGGTTTGATGCAGCTCTCCAAGATTGCCTATCTAGTGCTAGTCGTTTCATTTCAGTATACCCTCTACATCCTACATCCCTAACAATTTGTTTTACATATTCTAAACGTGGCCTGCCTTCACGATTTTTTCCTTCTACCTGTCCTTTCAATATTAAAGCGACTATTCCAGGATGCCTTAGTATGTGGCCTATAAGTCTGTCTCTTCTTTTAGCTATATTTTTGCAAATGCTTCTTTCTTCATCTATTTGTCGCAATACCTCTTCATTTGTCGCTTTATCCACCCATCTGATTTTTAACATTCTCCTATAGCACCGCATTTCAAAAGCTTCTAATCTTTTCGTCTCAGATACTCCGATTGTCCAAATTTCACTTCCATATAAAGCGACCACTCCAAACATATACTTTCAAAAATCTTTTCCTGACGTTTAAATTAATTTTTGATGTAAACAAATTATATTTATTACTGAAGGCTCGTTTCGCTTGTGCTATTCGGCATTTTATATCGCTCCTGCTTCGTTCATCTTTAGTAATTCTACTTCCCAAATAACAAAATTCTTCTACCTCCGTAATCTTTTCTCCTCCTATTTTCACATTCAGCGGTCCATCTTTGTTATTTCTACTACATTTCATTACTGTTGTTTTGTACTTGTTTATTTTCATGCTATAGTTCTTGCGTAGGACTTCATCTATGGCGTTCATTGTTTCTTCTCAATCCTTTTTAATCTCGGCTAGAATTACTATATCATCGGCAAATCGTAGCATCTTTATCTTTTCACCTTGTACTGTTACTCCGAATCTAAATTGTTCTTTAACATCATTAACCGCTAGTTCCATGTAAAGATTAAAAAGCAACGGAGATAGGGAAAATCCTTGTCGGACTCCCTTTCTTATTACGGCTTCTTTCTTATGTTCTTCAATTGTTACTGTTGCTGTTTGGTTCCTGTACATGTTAGCAATTGTTCTTCTATCTCTGTATTTGAACCCTAATTTTTTTAAAACGCTGAACATTTTATTCCAGTCTACGTTATCGAATGCCTTTTCTAGGACTATAAACGCCAAGTATGTCGGTTTGTTTTTCTTTAATCTTCCTTCTACTATTAATCTGAGGCCTAAAATTGCTTCCCTTGTCCCTATACTTTTCCTGAAACCAAATTGTTCTTCTCCTAACACTTCTTCCACTCTCCTCTCAATTCTTCTGTATAGAATTCTAGTTAAGATTTTTGATGCGTGACTAGTTAAACTAATTGTTCTGTATTCTTCACATTTATCTGCCCCTGCTTTCTTTGGTATCATGACTACAACACTTTTTTTGAAGTCTGACGGAAATTCCCCTTTTTCATAAATATTACACACCGGTTTGTATAATCTATCAATCGCTTCACCTGCAATGCGCAGTAATTCTACAGGTATTCCGTCTATTCCAGGAGCCATTTAAATCTTTTAATGCTCTCTTAAATTCAGGTCTCAGTATTGTTTCTCCCATGTCATCCTCCTCAACTTACTCTTCTTCCTCTATAACACCATTTTCTAATTCATTTCCTCCGTATAACTCTTCAATATATTCCACCCATCTATCGACTTTACCTTTCGTATTATATATTGGTGTACTATCTTTGTTTAATATATTATCAGATTTTAATTTATGTACCCCAAAATTTTCCTTAACTTTCTATTTTACCAATGTTCATTTCTCTTTCCACTTCTGAACACTTTTCTTTAATCCACTCTTCTTTCGCCAGTTTGCACTTCCTGTTTATAGCATTTCTTAATTGCCGATAGTTCCTTTTACTTTCTTCATCACTATCATTCTTATATTTTCTACGTTCATCCATCAGCTGCAATATATCGTCTGAAACCCAAGGTTTTCTACCGGTTCTCTTTATTCCGCCTAAGTTTGCTTCTGCTGATTTAAGAATTTCCTTTTTAACATTCTCCCATTCTTCTTCTACATTTTCTACCTTATCTTTTTTACTCAGACCTCTTGCGATGTCCTCCTCAAAAATCTTATTTACCTCCTCTTCCTCAAGCTTCTCTAAATTCCACCGATTCATCTGACACCTTTTCGGTTTTTAAACCCCAATCTACATTTCATTATCACCAAAGTATGGTCGCTAACAATGTCTGCTCCAGGGTAAGTTTTGCAGTCGACGAGTTGATTTCTAAATATTTGCTTAACCATGATATAATATATCTGATACCTTGCAGTATCGCCTGGCTTTTTCCAAGTGTATATTCTTCTATTCTGTTATCCCTTAGGTATCTAAATCTTTTAATCAAAATAAAGGATCAAAACTCCATATAAAAATGTAAGCCTTTTATTTTTAACAAAATGACATTTTATTTTATTAAATCGGTTCATAAATAGCAGAGTTATGGCTGAAAAATGTTGTTGTAATTTTGTGTCTGTTTTCATGTCCTCCACTTTAAGTTCTATTCGATTAAATAATAATTCCTTTTATTTATTGTTAATTCTAGTATTTTAAATTAGTATCAGATTAAGTAATAATTTTCTCACAATAATAGACCTAATAATTATGACATCCAATTTATGACAAAATCAATTATTATTATTATTATTATGATAAAATTACAACACCAGTTTTCTTCCACAACTCGACTATTTTGTCACCGATTGTTTGATGTAAGGTTAACGTGTTATGTTATCTAACAAACAGCAGATGTGATAACAGAGTCGTTTCTGATGCACAGCTTACACACAACTTAATTTAAAATATTTATCATTTTATTTAAATATAATATGTTTTTGTTAATTTAATTCAATGATTTCACAACTGACATAGAACAAATTTCGCTTTTACGGTCGTCAGACTGGTGTAGTCTCAAGGCTTAACGCGTCAGGTACCGAGTCTATCGGGCGATCGAGTTTGAGACCCAGCGGGACCGAGTTTTTTTTTTTATTTTAAAATTTTTTACACGTTAAATTTTTTAAACGCTGCATTCCGGAATTTAAAATTTTCCGATAAAATACTTACTATGATTTCCAATGTATACGTAACACAGTTTCTCTTTAATGAAGAGAATTTAATACGTTTTTCATCCCTAAATTTATAGGACCGTGAATTATTTCCGTTTTTGATTAATTTTTATTTAATAAAGGATACATTGAAGGAACTTTTTACTGTAAAAAAACCTTATTGAATAAAAATTACTCTTACAACCGACAAAAAAAAATATATATTTTTTTAAATCCATTCACTTTTTTATTTTTTTTTCCAACTTTATTTATAAATTTACTTTTTTTTTCTTTCTAAAGATTAATAATTTTCAAAAAAATTGAGGCGACTGCTATTAAAACAAATCCTTCATATTTAAATTCGTTTATTATATTATTCTTTTTTTTTTTAAACGAATTATTTGAAAGTTGCAACATTTGGAATTATTTTATTCACAATTGCCTATCAAGGACATCAACCTTCTCTAGGTATTTTAACTATAACAAAAACGTGTTTAACATTTTAACATTTTTTTTTTTTAAATGTAGCACAAAAAAATAAGTGAAATAAATATAAATAAATTAAAATTTTATTGTTTATTATTTATTATAAATGTCAAAATAAAATATAATGAAATATATATAAATATAATTTTATATATATAAAGTCTAAATTGTTTACTTCTGATTTTAATTAAAATAAAGCTAGCACAAATTATTTCAAGACTTTTCCGGCTAAGACTGGTCAGAAAATCGTAGAAAAAATTGTAAAATAAAAATTCTACGAATTTATAAAAAAAAAATATTAAAATAAAAAAGTAAAACCGCCACGTAAAAAATTATAATAAATTGTAAAATAAAATAGTATTAAAATTGCACAATTTTCTGTATTAAAAATAATTTTGTTAAAAACCCTAATATTCATCAATTTGTTTACATCAAAAATTAATTTAAACGTCAGGAAAAATTTTTGAAAGTATATGTTTAGAGCGTCGCTTTATATGGAAGTGAAACTTGGACGATCGAAGTACCTGAGAAGAAAAGATTAGAAGCTTTTTGAAATGCGGTGCTATAGGAGAATGTTAAAAATCAGATAGGTGGATAAAGTGACAAATGAAAAAGTGTTGCGGAAAATTGATGAAGAAAGAAACATTTGGAAAAATATAGTTAAAAGACGATCGATTGATTTGCATAGCATTTTTCTGGCCACCACCCTATTCCGTCGCCCTAAAGCATAAGACTGAATATCTGTGCCATAAACTGCTACTGAGCCTCAAATCAGTTTAGCGACCGGTGTCCTAACTAGGTCCTAGAGCTAACATAATTCCGTGAGCGAACTAGGCATGATGTCACAGACCACTTGCTTCGTGTCCCACCGCTCACTTGTCGTATGTTGTAAAATGGGTAGGCGCACCCCGTCAACTACTAAAAAATATATATAGTTAAAAGAAGAGACAGACTTATAGGCCACATATTAAGGCATCCTGGAATAGTCGTTTTAATATTGGAGGGACAGGGAGAACGCAAAATTATGCAGGCAGGCAACGTTTGGAATATGTAAAACAAATTGTTAGGAATGTAGAATGTAAGGAGTATACCGAAATGAAACGACTGACACTAGATAGGGAATCTTGGAAAGCTGCATCAAACCAGTCAAATGACTGAAGACAAAAAAATTCATCAAAACTTCGATCAAATGAAATTAAAAAATATTTTCACGAATTCTTTAAAATTTTGAAGTCGAAGTATCAAATGAGATTTTTTATTACCAAGATTACAAAGATACGATTTATTCATAAAATTTTTTTTTTTTTTTTTGTCTTCAGTCATTTGACTGGTTTGATACAGCTGTCCAAGATTCCCTATCTAGTGCTAGTCGTTTCATTTAAGTATACCCCCTACATCCTACATCCCTAACAATTTGTTTTACATATACCAAACGTGGCCTGCCTACACAATTTTTTCCTTCTACCTGTCCTTCCAATATTAAAGCGACTATTCCAGGATGCCTTAATATGTGGCCTATAAGTCTGTCTCTTCTTTAAACTATATTTTTCCAAACGCTTCTTTCTTCATCTATTTGCCGCAATACCTCTTCATTTGTCACTTTATCCACCCGTCTGATTTTTAACATTCTCCTATAGCACCGCATTTCAAAAGCTTCTAATCTTTTCTTCTCAGATAGTCCGATCGTCCAAGTTTCACTTCCATATAAAGCGACACTCCAAACATACACTTACAAAAATCTTTTCCTGGCATTTAAATTAATTTTTGATGTAAACAAATTATATTTCTTAGTGAAGGCTCGTTTGGCTTGTGCTATTCGGCATTTTATATCGCTCCTGCTACGTCCATCTTTAGTAATTCTACTTCCCAAATAACAAAATTCTTCTACCTCTGTAATCTTTTCTCTTTCTATTTTCACATTCAGCGGTCCATCTTTGTTATTTTACATTTCATTACTTTTGTTTTGTTCTTGTTTATTTTCATGCGATACTTCTTGCGTAGGAGTTCATCTATGCCGTTCATTGTTTTTTCTAAATCCTTTTTATTCTCGGCTAGAATTACTATATCATCAGCAAATCGTAGCATCTTTATCTTTTCACCTTGTACTGTTACTCCGAATCTAAATTGTTCTTTAACATCATTAACTGATGTTTAGAAATTTTTAAAAAGATTAAAAAGTAACGGGGATAGGGAACATCCTTGTCGGACTCCCTTTCTTATTACGGCTTCTTTCTTATGTTCTTCAATTATTACTGTTGCTGTTTGGATCCTGTACATGTTAGCAATTGTTCATGTATAATATAAGCAAAAGTATTTTAATCGATTGGTATTTTACATTTCGAGATTTTTTTTGCAGATATTTTCTGCATTCATTTTCTTCTTCATTGCGCTACCGCAATGAAGGAGAAGATTTTTTGAACAAAATTGTCACAGGGGTCGAGACACGGGTCCATTTCGTAACTGAAGAAATAAAAGAACAATCCAAACAGTGAATGCATTCTATTTTCCCAGTAAACCAAAGAAGTTCAAGCGAACCTTCTCCAACAGAAAGTGAATGGCTACTGTGTTCTGGGACCGGAATGGTGTTCTCTTGGTGAATTCATGGAACGTGGCACGACCATCACTGCAGCCTCATACTGCGTCACAATTCAACGTCTACGAAGCGCAATTCAGAATAAGCGGATAGGAATGTTGTCATCAGGCATTGTCTTTCTCCATGACAATGCTCGGCCGCACACTGCAGCTGTAACAAAAAAGCTCCTGCAGCGTTTTCGTTGGGAAGTGTTTGATTACCCACCGTACAGCCCGAACTTGGCTCCATCCGATTTTCACCTCTTTGCTCACATGAAACGCTGGCTAGGAGGACAACATTTTGGCACAGACATCGAGCTGCTGACCAGCGTTGTAACACGGCTGGAAACACAGACGGCTCCGTTCTATGACGCGGGTATTGGAATGTTGGTACCACGCTACGAAAAATGTCTAAATCGGAGTGGAGACTATGTAGAGAAATAGCGTAACTATGTAAATACTTATTACAAATAAAAAAAATCTTATTTGCACTGTGGTTTTAATTTCGTGACCGATCGGACCTTGAAAAAAAAATAACACTCGTACATGAACTTTTTATCAGCTTCGAAATAATTCCCTTGAGAAGCCACACAACGCTTCAAATGATTTTCCCACTCTTCGTAGCAGTGTTTGAACTCAGAAACCGGAATATCCTTCAGATGGTCGGTTACATATTTTTTTATGTTTTCTACTGTTCCAAAATGGTGTCCTTTGAGGTGTTTTTTTAAAGTTGGAAACAGGAAAAAATCTGGTGAATAAGAGTCACCAGAGTCAGGTGAATAAGATGGTTGAAGAACTACAGGAATATATTTCTTTGCCAGAAACTCATTAATTGAAATTGCAGTGTGACAAGGTGTATTGTCATGATCCACATCCAGTTGTATTTGATGGCTGATCTTACGCGGGGGCAACTCTTTCCCGTAATCTTTCAAGAATTTCTCGGTAAAATGATTCATTTAAAATCTATCCTGTAGGGAAAAACTCCTTATGGATTATACCATTACTATCGAAGAAATAATTTAGCGTGATTATGATTTGTTCATTTTTGCTTTTTTGGGACGTAACTGATTCCCGGTCATCTGAAAATGCTTTAAACCATCTAAAAATTTGGGCTCGTGATAGAGCGTCATCTCCGTACGCCCTTTTCAATTTAAAAAAACGTTCTGTAGCATTCTCACAGAGTTTAATACACAGTTGATCGTACAACGTTGCTCATAATTAGTATCACTCTTTTTTGTAACGCAGAAAAAAATTTCGTTTCACGAAAATTTGTTTACATCTCAAGGTAGCAACAATAGACTAAAAATATTAATACCTAATATAAATCAGCTGTTCATATATGTTTACTAGTAACTTTACAGTGTTGCCACTTTTGCTACTAAAAAAAAACAACTAGTCTTATTACTCTATTTACAGACTTCGAACATATTTATTTATTTCTTTAATTGTACTCTTATATTATTGGGTCCTTCTAAGATATAAGTCTTATCAGCAAGTTAGTCACACAGTATAATACAAAAAGCTGACAACACAGTTGTAAGACTTTCCCGTCACGCAACAAAAAGGTGTTCTAGGAAAGTCCTATAATTGTGGAGTGTTTTTGATGCACGGCTTACAGACACAACTTAATTTAAAGTATTTATAAAATATAATATATGTTAGTTTATTTAATCGAATGATTTTAATTAAAGCGCGCGCACATACCGGTATCTAATTCACGTAGGTGTGGCGGTACTAGAGCCGACGGTCGGCACTAATTAAATTAATGTAATTTAACAACTTACCTGGAACAAATTTCGGTTGTACGACCGGTGTAGAAGCTAGGCTTAACGCATCAGGTACCCGGGTGATCAAAGTTCGAGACCCGGCCAGACCGAGTTACACTTTAAATATTCATTTATTTAATTCTACCGCTCACCTGTGGCGTTACAACATAACAGTAGTTTAGATCATTTTTTTGGGTGGAGGTACGATTTTGTGGTGGTGATCCTGAGTCCCAAGGGTCCAGCTTCTGGCTAGACGAGCCGGCTTAAAAAATAATAATTTTTAATTATAAAATTAATTTGGTTATTTTTTATATCGACAGATGAGAAACGGTATATATATTTTATATCATTAAGAAAAGTGAGAGTAACAGATGTATATAAAGAGAGAGAGAGAGAGAAAACAATAAATAAAATTATAGAAAGGAAAGAGAGAGTTTTATCTGTATAAATCCTAATGAGATTTTACTCGTAAATCCTTTCTATTGGTTGTACAAATTTTCAATATATTTCTTATAAAATTACTACAAAAAATGTATACATCTAATATCCTATAACGTTTATACTTTCACCACTTGGAATCAGTAATAACAATAATAACATCTGCCAACAGTTAACAGTTAAGGAACGATTTTATTTAACACTTCCTGATTACTATGGAACGGCAATAAATTAAATTATTTTGCCAGTCATTCGTATATTTATTTTTACCTATAAAACAAGATGTCCTGACTGATTCGTAATCAACGCCAAGTAAAAACTGCTGAAGATAAATTGATAAAATGTTATATGCAGGTCCTTCTTACAGTGTAAATGTACAGTAAGAAAGGATTTTTTTGAAATTTCAAGTCTAAAGGGTTAAAATGAAATAACAATGAAATTTACTATATATATTTTTATTTTTTTATTTTTTGGTAACAAATAAAATTATGAACTTGATTTTTGGTGTGTGTAATCTTCATATGAATACCTAAGGACTCAATTCTTAGATTTTTCGAAATTTGACTTCGAAAGGGGTGATGAAAGGTAAAAACACTTCGAAAAATGATTGACAATTTTCCCCATTTCTGATTATACTAAACGAGATATTCACTAGAATTGGACGCGTAAATATTCTTCAAAAAAATATTTAAAAACAATTTACAGGTTTTTTTTGAACACTTGATTTTTTTAAGGGGGTGTTACAGTGTACCAACGTGGGCGCGGCAGTTCTACCAACACTGGCATTGTCACTGTATGTGCAACGCGACTGACTGCATCTGCCTCCGGTTACTTAATTAAAAAACATAAAATTAAAATATTTAAAAAATAACTGAAAAACGATTTACCTTTTTAACTACCGTTTTTAAAATGGTGACCGACCATTTTGAAACCCGTATTCTTCAGATCACTCTCAAGTTTCGTGTCCTGTAATTACAAAACTGTTGTTCTCAAGAAATTACAATACACTGATAGTATTCATAAATTGAAATGGCTTTAATTTTAATTTTTTTTTTTGATAACCATGATTTTAATGAACACAGAGATGTCTAAGAGGCGGAGCCTTTGGCTAGACCCGGCTAGTATATGTATATATTTTTTTTCTCTTCAGTCATTTGACTGGTTTGATGCAGCTCTCCAAGATTCCCTATCTAGTGCTAGTCGTTTCATTTCAGTTCACTTTCATTTCTACATCCTACATCCCTAACAATTTGTTTTACATATTCCAAATGCGGCCTGCCTACACAATTTTTCCCTTCTACCTGTCCTTCCAATATTAAAGCTACTATTCCAGGATGCCTTAGTATGTGCCCTATAAGTCTGTCTATTCTTTTAACTATATTTTTCCAAACGCTTCTTTCTTCATCTATTTGCCGCAATACCTCTTCATTTGTCACTTTATCCACCCGTCTGATTTTTAACATTCTCCTATAGCACCGCATTTCAAAAGCTTCTAATCTTTTCTTCTCAGATGCTCAGATCGTCCAAGTTTCACTTCCATATAAAAGCGACACTCCAAACATATACTTTCAAAAATCTTTTCCTGACATTTAAATTAATTTTTGATGTAAAGAAATTATATTTCTTACTGAAGGCTCGTTTGGCTTGTGCTATTCGGCATTTTATATCGCTCCTGCTTCGTCCATCTTTAGTAATTCTACTTCCCAAATAACAAAATTCTTCTACCTCCGTAATCTTTTCTCCTCCTATTTTCACATTCAGCGGTCCATCTTTATTTTTTCTACTACATTTCATTACTTTTGTTTTGTTCTTGTTTATTTTCATGCGATAGTTCTTGCGAAGGACTTCATCTATGCCGCTCATTGTTTCTTCTAAATCCTTTTTACTCTCGGCTAGAATTACTATATCATCAGCAAATCGTAGCATCTTTATCTTTTCACCTTGTACTATTACTCCGGATGTAAATTGTTCTTTAACATCATTAACCGCTAGTTCTATGTAAAGAATTAAAAGTAACGGGGATAGGGAACATCCTTGTCGTACTCCCTTTCTTATTACGGCTTCTTTCTTATGTTCTTCAATTGTTACTGTTGCTATTTGGTTCCTGTACATGTTAGCAATTGTTCATGTATAATATAAGCGAAAGTATTTTAATCGATTGTTATTTTACATTTCGAGTTTTTTTTGCAGATACTGATGTTTCCTGCCCCTCAACCTACTTTAAAAACACAGTTTTAGCGATAAAGATGACCGGAATTTTTTTATCATGCCATTCAGAATGATTTTTGAGTACGGAGCATTGATTAAAACTTATTTTTTGTAAAAAACGGTTCAAGTAGAAATGGGAGATTCCCTCAAACGTTTACTGAAAGTTTAAGTAAATTTTTACTTTTCCAGAGAATATAGGAAGAATACAGATATTGTCGAATATTCCTAGCTTGATCAGGATATTGAGAGATTGACAGTTGAACTTGTTTATATAATTACAATTTATTACTTTAAGAAAATAAATAAAATAAGACAAATCAATAATAACAATGACAATTAGAATAATAAAGAACAATAAAAAAACAAATCTCAATAATAATAATAACAGTAGCAAACAATAATATGAATGAAATTTAGTACAGTATCTCTTCCAATAGTCACAGTAACTCACCAAACCACTTCTTGTTTTCATATACTGTCCACACTGGAATTTTTTATGACGTCACTTTAATTCACACTGGATATTCGTTCTTTCACTGACCTCCTCGCAGAATAGCTCTCTTCAAACTCGCATAATAACTCCTCCCTTAGAATTTTATCATATTACCATGCATTCCTAATTAGGATCCGGTAACCCTTCTCACGCAACAACATCTGTGTAGGTGTGACAACGCACAGTATTACAAGGAACGATTGTTAAATGGATCTGTTAG